>NC_089586.1:124049787-124349787 GCF_019320115.1 Miscanthus floridulus | reverse complement strand
GCTGGAAGGCACAATGCCAAGAGATCATCAAGGACCATGACACCTGGAAAAGCCGGTGCCAGGAGGTGGCAACGGGCATTTTGTAGGTCCTTAACCTCATCGATCCGGCACTAGTAGAAGATATGCCAAGGACTCCACAGCTGGGATTGATCGAGAGATGCCAAAAGGCATGGGGATGGTTCTAGGAGTTTGTGAAGGAGGCAAGAGAGTATACGGGCGCACATGTGCTGAGCATGGTACGTGCTCACTACCCCCTGATCGATCTCAAGCACCTAGAGGCTGGATACCCGAAGGAGGTAGATCCAGACAAGGCCGAGGAGCTACGGATGACCTAGCTGGACTTGTCGGCAAAAATAATTGGTGATATTAACCTGTGTGGAGGTATGACACCACCCGTACAGGGAACACCATCAACAAGTCAGCTGGGAGCGTTGTCATTTTCAAGCCAACCGGCGAAGCCTGCAGTCTTGACCAGCTAGGCATCGGCGGGGCCATCTTCTTCAGCTCGATCAATGCCAGAGTCCTCGAGACCCTTGCACGATGTCAGGCCCAGCGAGCAGCAGGTGCCACATGCCCTGACCAGCCAATAGTATAGGCTATAGCTATAGAAGAAGATGTAGTTGTGTTATTGTAAACTTAGACCTTTTTAGGCAAGCTTGTAATAACATAACTATATATCAGCATAAGCTTGTTTGTTTTGTAGAAAACATGTTTAAGCTTGGATATCGTGTTGGTGTAACTAAGTTAGAACGTGTTAGCGTTCTATTTAGTTGTACCAGTTTAGTTGACATGTCATCCTGAAAGGTTTGTATGGCCCTAGTTTGTCTTATGGTCAGAGTGTGAGGTGCGTAGCTTGTGCACATGTAGAAACACACAAGTCAAACCAGAGAGCACCTGCTGATCACCCGTAGCGTAGAGAGCGGATCCCATGCACGCGTTGGGAGGAACCGAAGATAGGGCCTGCTCCGAAAACCCAAGAAGGAATGGTGGTTAGTTTTAACTAGTTGAGTTAGAATAACAATAGACTTTGAAGTGACACATTAGAGTGGTCGAAGAAATCATAATAGCTTTATTGAATTAAATCAAAAGTATAAGAGGGGTACATATCTTAGTAGTTAAGCATAGAAATGCCTAAGCTTATCGATGTGCCATGAATTGGGTACGTCTATACCGTCTAGGTGAGCTAACCTATAAGATGTTGGGCGTGTAACCTCCTTGATCATGAAGGGCCCTTCCCATGGGGTTGCGAGTTTGTGGACGCTAGCCTGATTCGTCTTCCACTTCAGGACCAGGTCCCCAACCATGAAGAACCGCTCCTTGACGTTCTTGTTGTAGTACCTACGCAAAATAGCAAGGTATTTGGCTGTACGTATGCAAGAATCGAGCCGCTTCTCTTCTGCACTATTCACTTCTAGCTCCCATACTTCATTGGCCTTGTCTTCATCGAAGTTCTCTACCCGTGCTGATCTGAAGGCTATATCTGCTAGGAGCACTGCCTCAGCGCCATAAACCATAAAGTATGGTGATACGCCGGTATTGCGATTGGGCTGGGTTCTGAGACCCCAGACCACAGCTGGTAACTCTTTGAGCCATCTTCTGAGAGCTTTGTCATTTTCTCTGTACATCCTCTTCTTAAGTGCGTCTAAGATCATACCATTTGCCCGCTCGACCTGTCCATTAGCTCTAGGGTGCGCCACCGAGACGTATTTTACTACTATGCTCCTTTCATCGCAGAAGTCCCAAAAAGCGTTCTCGGTGAACTGAGTACCCAGACCAGTGATAATGCTGTTGGGTATGCCGAAGCGGTGGATGACCTGGTCAATGAATGCAACAGCCTTTTTTGAAGATGCCTTGACCAGGGGCATGTACTCTATCCACTTGGAAAAATTGTTGATCAGCATAAAGACGCATGTAAATTTCCTAGGGGCCGGTTTGAAAGGCCCAATCATATCTAGTCCCTAGCATGCGAAGGGCCAAGATGCTGGTATTGTCTAAATCTCGTCTGCTAGTACGTGGATTCTCTTGGCGAAGAACTGATAACCTTCACAATGGTGGACTAGCTTCTCTACATCGGCTACGGCTGACGGCCAATAGAACCCTACTCGAAAAGCCTTGCCAACCAGCGTTCTCAAGGCCACGTGGTTGCCGCAGGAGCCAGAGTGGATTTGGTCTAGGAGATGTTCACCATCCTCCTAGGTTATACACTTCATCAAGATTTTCTCCTTTGCATTCTTGTGCCACAATTTGCCATCGATGAGCAGATACTGCTTACTGTGACGCATCAGGCATTCATTTTCTGTCCGATCGGTGTAACTGCTACCATCTGTCAGATACTTGATGAAAGGTACTCTCTAGTCAGGCTCCTGCGTGGTCGGAGGTGGTTCGATGGTGTTTGACGCCGGAACCATAGCCACCAATAGCTGGTCTAGAGGCTTGTCAACCGCAGGATCTTCTTCTTTGATGGAAGGCGTGAGCAGGTCTTGAACGAATACGCCATGTGGGACTTTGGCTCGGGATGATCGTAACTTTGACAGCGCATCTGCTGCTTGATTTTTGTCCTAGACCACATGTGTGTACTCGATGCCATAGAACTTGCCTTCCAACTGTCTGATCGATTTGCAGTATGCGTCCATCTTTTCACTGGTCGTATCCCAGTCCTTGTTGAGTTGGTTGATGACTAGAGCCGAGTCTCCGTAGACCTAGTGAAGTTTAACACTAAGCTCAACCACAATGCGTAGACCATGTAGGCATGCTTCGTACTCGGCGGCGTTATTGGACGTCGGGAAATAAATCCTAAGGACATATCAGAGCTGCTCCTTGGATGGTGATACGAAAAGGACTCCTGCTCCTGCGCCATCGATATTGAGAGAGACATCGAAGTACATCTTCCAATACTCGGTAGGCCCCTGAGAGGCAGGTGTGCTTAAGTCTATCCACTCGACGATGAAATCGACAAGTGCCTGAGACTTGATTGTAGTACGGCTTGCAAATTCTGAGAAAGGGCATAGCTCCATTGCCCATTTGATGATGCACCCATTTGCATCCTTATTGCGAATGATGTCTCCCAGAGGGTACTCAGTCATGACCACCACGCGATATCCGTTAAAGTAGTGTTTCAACTTTCGGGATGAGATTAGTATGGCGTAGATCAGTTTCTGAATCTATGGGTACCTGGTCTTGGATTCATTGAGCACCTCACTGATGAAATAAATTGGTCGCTGTACCTTGTAGACATGGTCGGGCTCATCGTGCTTGACCACCATGACAGTGGAGACCACTCGATTAGTTGCCGCAATATAAAGCAGGAGGGTTTCATCTTCTCTGGGAGCAGTGAGGACTAGAGGTGATGTAAGAAATTGTTTCAGCTATGTAAAGGCAGCATCTGCTTCCTCCGACCACTCAAACTTCTTAGATGCTTTAAGCAGCTTGAAAAATGGTAGTCCTTTTTCGCCTAATCTTGATATGAAACAACTGAGGGCAGCCATGCATCCGGTAAGCTTCAGAACATCCTTCACCTTTTTAGGCGGCTTTATGTCCAAGACAACTTTTACCTTCTCTGGGTTAGGGCGTATGCCGTCATGACTAACGACGTTGCTGAGCAATATATCAGATGGAACACCAAAGATACACTTCTTTGGGTTTAATTTCCATTAGAATGTGTTAAGAGCTACAAAGGTACGTTCGAGGTTGTCAACAAGGGTGTATGCTTCCTTGGTTTTAACAACTACATCATCAACATAAGCCTCGATGAGGTTGTCTTTTATCTCGTCTTTGAGGCAGGCATGTATGGCGCATTGGTAGGTAGCCCTGGTGTTCTTGAACTCGAACGACATGGTCGTGTAGCGGTAGGCGCCGAAGGGTGTGATGAAGGATGTCTTGATCTGGTCGTCCTTTTTGAGAGCGATCTGGTGATAACCAGAGTAGCAATCGAGAAAGGAAAGCAACTCGCAACCGGTAGTTGAATCTATGACCTCATCTATGCGAGGTAAGCCGAAGGGGTCTTTAGGGTAGTGTTTGTTGAGATCAGTGTAATCAACGCACATTCTCCATTCATTATTCTTTTTGCGTACAAGAACTGGGTTGGCTAACCACTCCAGATGATACACTTTTTTGATAAATTCGGCTACCAAAAGCCATGTAAATTCTACCCTAATAGCCTCCTTTTTGTCATGAGCGAACCGTCGTAGCTTTTGCTTGATAGGTTTGGCCTTACCATCGACATTTAAGGAGTGCTCGATCAAGTTTTGAGGTACACCGGGCATGTCAGTGGGTTTCCATGCGAACACACTCACGTTGCTCCTCAAGAACCTGACGAGCGTGTCTTCCTATTTAGGATCCAGGTTGGCCCTGATAAGGGCCGTTTTGCTGGGATCACCGTCGACCAGCTAGATCACTTTGTGCTCTTTGGACTTGATGTTCTTGCGTGGGGCCTTGAGCTCTGGGATCTCCAGGTGGTCGGCTGGGGTCTTCTTAGCGTCAAGCGTGGTCTTGGCCATGTGAATAGAGAGGTCGTGAGCCTCTACTATTTTGAAGCTATCATCCTCGTAGGTGTAAGTTGCGTATACATTGCCCCTGAGAGTTAGAACCCCCTTCTCAGTAGGCATCTTGAGCACCAAATACCTATAGTGAGGTATGGCCATGAACTTGGTGAGCACTGGTCTACCAAGGATAGCATGGTAGGTGCCTTCGAAGTCAGCGACCACAAAGTTGACATAGTCGGTGCAGAAGTGGTCTAGGGTTCCAAATTGCATAGGTAGTGTGATCTGCCTGAGAGGTGTGGAGCTCTGTTCGGGGTGAACACCCTAGAACTATGCCTCGTATGGCTTGAGATCAGCTTGGGTTATCTTCAGGGCTAGCAAACTATTCTTGAATAGTATATCAATGGAACTGCCACCGTCAATCAGCACTCTGTCGAACTGAACCTTGTTGATACAAGGATCGAGAACCAGAGGAAAACACCCTGGCTTAGGTATTGCAACCCATTGGTCCTTTCTACTGAAGGAGATCTCACGGTGAGACCAAGGAGGGAGTCGCGGATCGGCGATGAGGTTGTCGGCATTGGCCACGTTCAAGCAAGCACGGGCGAGCAACTTGCGTTCTTGTTTGGTCTCGATGGACACTTTGCCCCCAATGATGGTGTAGACGTGATCGGTTGGCTTGACGTACTTGTGATAGGGATCTACGTCTTCATCGTCGTTGTCCTCGTTATGCTGCTCCCCTGCATCGTTAGGCTTGTCGAATGTATCCGGAGCCTGTTGGTGCGTGTAGATAGATTTGAGAACACGGCAATTCTCCATGGTATGGTTTAACTTGGGATGGAGCTAGCAGGGTCCTTTCAATGCTTTGGCATAGTCTTCTTCATAGTTGCGACGTCCGCCACCTTTTTTAACGGTGTTGACCTCGCCATCGTCTTCCCGAGCATGCTTGCCCCTGTAATCATCACGACGATTATGTCGCTGATTACGCTGGCCGCGGTGGTCGCGGGAATCGTTGCGCTGGTTGCGGCGATCAAAATTGTCATTCTGACCACGATTATTGCGGTAGTCATCGTGGTGTGGGGGGTGGTCGAAGCATGGAACCCTTGCTGCTTCTTTGATGATTATCTTTTTAGCATCATCGACATCCGCATATTTTTTAGCAATGGCTAGGAGCGTTGTGATTGATTCAGGTCTCTTGCGAAGGAGCTTGTCCCTTAGGGCATCATGGACACGGAGACCAGTGATGAAAGCCTCGATTGCCTCGTTGTCAGAGATTGATAGGACCTTGATGCGCATCTCCAAGAAGCGTCGGACGTACTCGTGCAGTGGCTCATCTTTGCAATCTTGAATCCATTGCAGATCATATTTATTGCCAGGTTGTCCACAAGTAGCAATGAAGTTGTCGATGAATGCTTGCTTGAGCTCTTGCCAAGAATCAAAGTAGTTCGCCGGCAAGCTGACCAGCCATTGGTGGCCTATATGGCCGACGGCAACTGGCAAGTAATTAGACATGACGTGCTCGTCAGCCATGACTGATTTGCACATGGTTTCGTAGAGCATGACCCATAATTCGGGGTTCTCCTTGCCGTCGTACTTCTAAAGTTTTTTGAGCTTGAAGTTCTTGGGCCATATGACTTGGTGAAGGTATGGAGTAAACTGCTTCAAACCCGGAGGGCCATGGGTAGTATCATATTCCATACGGCGATAGCTTTCGTGGGATGCACAATCATTGGCTCTTTGGTTAATGTGATCACGCAGATCACATTCTCCGAGGGAATGGTGGAGATCATTATTGCCATCACGGTGATCCTGATTGCCACCCTAGTTAACCCTGCGATCGCGGTTATCATGGTGATTGTCACGGTTGTCTCAGCGGTTGTCGTCCCGACCACCATCATGACCACCGTTTCCGCCTTGACGGTTGTCTGATGGGTCATTGTTGCACGAGCCACGTTGGTTGGGTGGCTGTGAGTGACTTGAGTACTGGTGGCTGTGGCTTGATTCGACTGAGATGGATGGAGCTCGGGCTTGATTTACAATCTCTGCGGTCTAGGCCATAGCAGCCATCAGGTAAGCTTGTATATCATCATGAACTGCCTGGATTTCCAGGGTATTGGGTAGTCATTGCATTGTCGCCATAGCAACAGCTATGTTGGCGCTTAGAGTCCTAAAGACCTGCTTGTCCCCCACCCTATCAAAGGCATTATTAAGGTCGCATGGCTAGACCCTTATGCGTCATGCCTCCTCTTCTTCCTCAGCTTTGGCTTGTCGGCAATTAAACCGGTCAATATTGCGTACTTCACGTGCTAACCTTTCTTGTTCTATTTCACCAACTGCCGATGGTTTGTCATTACTAACGACATTGATCAAGTCTCCTCGCCTTAGTGGGAACGATGGGAATTGTGGGAAACCCAGGGCATGGTCTGGGATATCCAAATCATATTCAATGCCTTCATTATCATGATGCTGGAGCTCAGTGTGGATGGAGCCATTAGATGCGATGCTAGACGGGGAGCTTGAGCCACCCTCTTGAACTATGTGGATTGATCCTTCTTGATACTCCTCAATCTAGACCATATTGATGAAGCTACGCAGGCCGTAGGGCTGAGCCTGGTAGTTCTCCATCGAGGCTACACACTTAGAGAGCCGGAGACCCATCGTGGGGGCTGGTCAGCGACAAACGGAGCGCCCTTTAGGAGTAGATGTGACCACGAGATCTGTACCGAGTTGTGCAGGATGACTGGCCTAAGCTGGTCGAGTAGATCTATTGTGGGTAGTGGTTACCTGCTCATTAAGTTGACTTTGAATCAAACTTACCAGAGCTAGGGTTTCAGCAAGTTTGGTGCCGACCCGATCAATGGAGTCGAGCAGGTCGGTGTTGTCGATCTGCCTCCCTTTGTAGTGAGGAAGCGGACGATGGGTTGTCGGCGTGGCTAAAGACGATGCTGGTGTGGCCAGAGCTAGATCTACCATGGTCGGAGCCATAGCCAATGCAGGTGAAGCAATGGTCAACGCAGATTGAATCTACGCCTCCTCCATGGTCATGGCGATGAAGTCGTCGAAGCCAGTGGTCTAGGTGATCTGGCCGATGGTGAACGTGAGGCCGTTCAGCGTAGCCATGGAACCGGGGATGATGACCATCTTGTTCGTCTAGAGAGCAGTACGCACACCCCCTACCTAGTGCACCACTATCAATGAAATATGGTCGGTAGTCTACCTAGGGGTATACCCAAGGTAGTAGATTATCGGCAGACAGATGCGCAAGCTACAAATAAGATAGTGACGCAAGACAGACATGAGGTTTTATCCAAGTTTAGCCGCCGTGAAGGCATAATACCTACGTCCTGTGTCTAATTGTATTGCTGTATGTCAATAAGAGATGTTTTTAGAGGGGTCCTCTACCCGCCTTATATAGTCTGGGGGGACAGAGTTACAGATCTAGAAACTAATCCTAACCAGTTACAATTGCCATAGGTGGCCGGATAAGGATTCCTATTCTAACCGACCAGGATCTTGCTTGATCTCCAAGTCTCCTTGATTCCTTGCGCGGGACTCCGAGCAGATTGGCCAGGCCACGCGTCATCTTCTAGTGGGCCAGACCCCCTGGTCCGGGCCGGTCCAAGCCTAGCCGTAAGGGTATAGGGGTTAATACCCCCATAGGTGGTGGCGACATTCTTGAGGTAGAACCATTGTGAGTGCCACCCCTTGTTGGATGTCGATAGCCACATCGGCGGGTACTCGCCAACCCGATTGTTCCAGAGCTAGATGTCGGCGCACCCCATCGGCATGTGCAACTCCTGCCTGCCACATTTCTCCCTCTTCTTCTAGAGGGTGATGGTGAAGAAGTACCTCCAGAGATCGAAGTGAGGGTTGATCCCTAGGAATCCCTTGCACAGGGCGACAAACACCACCATGTGCTAGATCCCATTGGAATTGAGATGCTACAACTTGATCTTATAGTAACGAAGCATCCCCTGAAGAAATTTATGGGCGGGGGTAGCGAACCCATGCTCATGAAAGTGCACAAACGACACCACAGCCGTCGGGTGGCGACGACAGTTCCTCCTCGTCGGGCAGCAGTCACTCCTCGGCCGAGGTCCGTGTGCAAAGAAGGCCGTGACGGCTGAGTCCCTCCATGCATTGGAAGGTGATGTCAGAGCGGCACCACGGATCCATTAGAAGATGGGGGCAGGTGGATGCGATCTCGACGGTGGTGGGGACGTGGATGCAGGAAGCCTAGGCGATTGGCGGTGGCGCTTGCAGATGCGAAGGCAAGAAGGCAAGGTATGAAACTTGGGGGGCGAACCCTTTGGTTTTATAGGTTCAACGGGCGTGAGGAAACCAACCGCTCACCTAGATCTCTGGGCCTGCCACGATCTGCCACAACATCATGCCGTGGGATATGCGCACGCAACCTCTATCCATTCCCTCAGAAAAATCGCTGAACATTTTGCCTCTCTGGACGGGTCACGACTCGTCGCAAGTACGAGGAATACAGATTTAAAAACACCTCTACGGCCCATCTAGGCCCAGGAGCTCAAATGTTGGCCTATCGACGGGTTTGACAACCGCTTTGGACACCTTCAAGGTAAGGGAGTAGAAAGGGATGGGTCCGCTAGCAACCAGCACCCAAGCGCGCAAGAGCTGTGGGCATCTTGGCCCACATTCGAGTCTCGGCCAAATACAATCCATGATTTTTTTCCTAAGGAAGGCAGAGAGCTCTCGGGACTAGTCGAACGGACCCGAGAACTATATGGATTGACCGCTGAGAATCTGGAGTCAAACACCAGCTGGCCCTAACCAGATCCCCACGAACGGGATACTAGGGCCCCAATCAGGAAAGACCTTTTTCCAAGTCTCATGGCCATACCCGCGAAGGGTCCGGTCTCGACGAGAGGGAACCATCGTTCCTAGGTTATGCCATGGGCTATAAAAGAAGGCCAAAGCCCTTAGAGTACTCCCATTCAGAAAAGCCTCCAAAGGAGTATTCTACTCCTCTGAAAGCTCGGGGGCTACTGTCGAGGACCAATACTATGGTACCCAAAGAGGAGGGCTAATGGTCGTTATACGTTAATCCATCCAGGTAGTCAAAGGTGCAACTATAGCTCCAACCGACACCGAGGTCGCGGGCTCCGTCTCGCCCGATCTCTAGGGGCGAGCTCTGCCTCGTCTGACACCGAGGCCGCGGGCTCCATCTCGCCCGACCCCAAGGTCATGCGATTCGCCTCGCCAGACCTCTAGGGGCATACTCCACCGTGTCCGACACCAAAATCATGGGCAACGCCTCGCCCGACCTCTAAGGGCGGGCTCCACCTTGTCTGACCTCTAAGGGCGGGCTCCGCCTCGCCCAACCCCAAGGTCGTGTGATCTGCCTCGCACCGACCTCTAGGGACGGGCTCCGCCTCGCCCGACACCAAAGTCGCGGGCTCCGCCTCGCCCAACGTCTGAGGGTGGGCTCTGCCTCGCCCGATCCCTCGGGCATGGCTCCTAATGGAAGCTCACGCCGCCGCCAACCACTATGGGCCAGAAAGTACAACCCAAGGCCAAACTTTTAGCATCGTGCAGGAAGCGGTCACGTCTCAATATGACCCGTGACCGCGACATATCATTCCAGGGAACTCACATCACCCACAGTGATGGACGCGTGGTCACTATGCTACCTACTCTCTGTATGGCTGCTGATCAGCATGCTGGTTCGCCACGCCGCCCACCGGGGTGGAATGAGACATCATGACCCGCTGACAACGCCAGGGAATGGCATCATCGGCGGATAGACTCCCGACGTGGAGTTGTCTCTATCACCACCTACCCATGTCAGTGGGACCCACATAGAGGAAAAGAAAGGCCCGGCAACCCTAAAGGACTTCATCTCCCTCTCGTTCTCCTCTTTTTCTCCCGTTGTAACCCGTGCTTTTCCTTGACCTATAAAAGAAAAAGCAGGACGTCCCATTAAAGGGGATCACATCGTACCGCATCAGATAAAAAACCAATAGCATCGAGCCTCGAACAGATAGCCGATCAGCGACCGAGCTCTCGATACCCCTTTGTTCTTTCCATTAGAGACTTGGGACATGTCCCTCTCTCATCCATTTATAACCCATACTACGAACTTTTTAGTGCTAGTAACACGAGCAGCAGCCACGAACTGGACGTAGGGACATTCCGTCCGAACCAGTATAAACCTCGTGTCCTCTTAGCACACCATCCAAGCCAAACACGTAATATTAGAAATTTACTTATTGGTGTTTACTCAAAACACTGACAGTTCCAGTTCAGAACAGTTGGAGCACCGCCAGATGAAGGGACACTACTGTTGCGCTGGAATGCTGGATTCAGGCGTGAAGCTGCTTGTGGTTAGCTGCACGTGTACTTTGTACATGTCCTCCTCTGTAGCATCTTCAAAAATACCTAATATTTTCTTTTTGAAAATATAAAGTTTTACAACTTAAAAAATTATTGGAAGGAATAAAGAAGGTCTTCTTCAAGAATTTTTAATAACCCACTCCTAAAATATAAAAGATAATTTTACATCAGGAATCCAATACTATTTCAAAATTATCTTAACCACTTTTATATATTATTTCGCTCTTGTATATTTACATCAGGAATCATTTCTACTCTTTATTCTTTTCACACCCTTTCACTTTTAGATTGGCCGACAAATACACGCGGGGAAAGAAGATATACGCGACTCGAAAGCGCATAACTTTACGTGGAACATGGTGATTTTTCTAAGTTCTAAAAGATTAAGAGGACGTATTAGGAGTTGTTGTAGTGGGGTTTTTTCTCATCTTGCTAGAAACCAATGATTAGGAAGAGGCTTAGAGAACTCTTGTAGATGCTTTTATATAGAGCATATTTTTTTCCATATTCTCTGAGACTAAACTTTAGTTCCTACCTTGTTTGGATAAGGACTAAAGACCATTAAAAATGCGAGCAAAGACCAAAACACCCATGTTAATGGCAGCGGGGTGAGGAACAGGGCAACAACG
Organism: Miscanthus floridulus; assembly: GCF_019320115.1. Lineage (NCBI taxonomy): Eukaryota > Viridiplantae > Streptophyta > Magnoliopsida > Poales > Poaceae > Miscanthus > Miscanthus floridulus. Next base: position 124,338,317 of record NC_089586.1, on the reverse strand, counting down.
AGGGACAGGGGCTGTCCTTTTGAGCCTTTAGTCTATTTTAATCAATATGTTTAGCTCTTAATTAGGGACTTAAAGAAGCAAAAAAGGGATGACTAAGCTTTAGTCGTCTGAACCAAACAAGCGGGTGTATACGGACGGGCACACGTGACTGCTGGGCAAGCGGGCATCCATCATTGACTGTACATCCATGTTTGACGGTACACCGTACACATCCATGTTTGACCATGACTTGGTGGAGCGATCAACGACGCTACCGTTCTGACCTCCCAACTTATCCCCAATTCGCAGCCTTAATCGTCGACGACTAGTTGCTTCGCCGATGTGGAGCGCAGCCCCGAGACGGAGGCTAACCGGCTAGTCCAGCGGCTCGGCGGCTGCAGTCCAAACGACCAGGTGCGCTGGCTGCTCCTCCACAGTCCTGACGCGTAGGCCATGTCAACGTGTGATGTGACCGCGACCCCCTGCCTGCCCTGCCCCGCCCGGCGGCTGCAGCCCGGTCGTCCTCTTGCCCCGTTCCGCCGCTCGCGACGCGATACGCCGTGACAAAAAACACGCGCGCAAGGCGCCGACCCGGTCGCTTTCGGCTCTTGCTATTCCCCAACGCAGCGACCACAGCCGCGCCGGGTCAAGAGCGCGCGCGCACGGCAAACGTCGGCATCGGCGCCTCCCAGGTCGCGGAGAAGCAGGCCGCAGACCCCCTCCCTCCCTTGCTCCCTCCCTCATCGTCAAACCCCACTCGCAACCGGCGACCGCGGACGCGTTCCGCCTCGCGTCTGTGCCCTCCCTCCTTGCCCTGCTCCCCACGCAAGGGTCACTGCGCGCCGGAGCGCATCCCATCCCATGGCGGCGCCGCAGCGTCCCAGGCCGCGCCATCGGCCGCAGCTCGCGCGCATCAACGCGATGAAACACTCCTCGTACCCGGCCGAGGACGACGGCGCCGACGATCTCGCGCCGGTCGACCTCGGCCCGGAGTTCGCGTCGCAGACCAGCTTCCGCATCCGCCGCGGGGGCGCGGAGGTCGCCGACCTCTTCCGGAAGCTCGGCCTCAAGGGCCCCGAGGACTTCACCATCCCGCCGGCCGTCTACGCCGCCACCATGGCGCACATCCCCAACTCTTCCCGCAGCCGCCGCCAGTCGCTTGAGGCGCCGCAGCTGCTGCCGGGTGCGGGCGCCGAGGGGATGGCACCAGCACCACAGGGGCCTCCAGATGTTTCTGGACGGGACGCCGCGGTCGCAGCGAGACTGGATGCAGCCGTCGAGGGTGAGCAAGCTGTGTTGGCCGCCAAAGTAGTCCAACCGGAGGCTGCTGAAGTTTCTGCACGATCGTACAAGGGGTCTGGAACCGAATCGAGCAACAGAGCTGTCCAATCGGAGACAGGGGAATCTTCCAAACGAGCGATTGCCGCTGTGGTGAAGGAGAGGACTGCAGACGGAGTGAAGGGAAAGGGCGATGTGGTCAAGGTGGATCAGCTACGAGTGGAGAGAACAAAAGCGGTAGTTGTCGAGGCGCCAAGAGAGACTACCGCTGCCGTGGTTCAAGCCGTAGCTGAGTCCCCTTCTCGGAGCACAGAGTATTTGATCTCGCCGTCGCCAAACAGGCGGTTTAAGAGAACTATCACGTCTTGGCAAAAGGGACATCATCTCGGCAGTGGATCTTTTGGTTCAGTGTCCGAGGCGATTAGCAAGTAAGTTTGGATCTTCCTACTTCATGATAATTACTATCATATTCGCATTATTGTGTTTTTGTTTGCGTCATAATTAACTAGGACAGAGAGAACAATGGAAACACAACTACAGTTTTGCTGTGCGGAATATACATAGTATTGCTGAAACTGTGTTTATGTTCTGGTATATCAGCTATCAAGTTTTAGCGTGCATAATTGGGATCTTATGGTGCTACTAGCAGTTTTCACATATATTGCAATGGATGTAATACTTCTCATTTTAGGCGTGCTTAACTATTGCCTGACTTTCAAAAGAATATACTGGACATCAGTTTTCAGTTGATCCTAAGTCAACTCTTATTCGTTGGATTTTAGTCTATCTTGGAATCTTTGTTTGAGGGAATAAAATCTCCTGGTGTTTCATGCAGAGTCCTGTGTCCCATCTGAGCTTTCACTTCATTAGGATTCTCTGTGCCAGAAACAATATTTAGTTATATATAATAATTATAAGATTGGCATGCATATATCGATCTTTTCACAGGTTGTCTGTGATGCCATTTCTTGATGTTGGCTAGCATTATATGAGATCAATTTATCATTTTCATAGGAACTCCAGAGTTCACAAATTTTCTATTATCAAATGCAGCTATTTGGTGGGAAAACATTCAGACAGTTTTTATGAACACATACATCCTGTGCAACACAATATTTCAGAGACTGACTTCTAACATGTATTTTACAGTGATGGCTTTTTCTTTGCTGTCAAGGAAGTATCATTAATGGACCAAGGACTCAATGCAAAACAATGCATTCTTCAGCTTGAACATGTGAGTTATGAATTATGCATGCTTGAGAATTATGCTGATTACGCTGCTTCAAACATGTTTCTCAATTATCCAATTATTTTTCTTGACTTCCACTGATAATAGGTAATTATTTTGTTTCACTGTTCCAGGAGATATCTCTCTTGAGTCGTTTGGAGCATGAAAATATAGTTCAGTATTTTGGAACAGATAAGGTACTAAACTCATTTCTATAGTCATGAAATTCATTTCCAGAATAAAACTATGATAAGCATACATTTATTTTCTATATTAAAATTCTCTGTGTGGTGATTGCTTTGTTGTGCTCCGTTTTGTGCTCTCCTTTTGTTCATATTACATGCTATCTTCAAGTATATGGCAGCTGTCCATCATGAACGTTTTTTTAATGTTAAATTTATGGGACGAATTCTTTGCAGGAAGGTGGGAAACTATATATTTTTCTTGAACTTGTTACTCAAGGATCTTTGGCAGCTTTATATCAAAAATACCGTTTGCAAGATTCACAAGTCTCAGCATATACAAGGCAGATTCTGAATGGTTTGCACTATCTACATCAGCGGAATGTTCTGCATAGGTGAGTTAGGATTGAATCAGAATGATGTATCAATTTGATTTTCTACTTTACATCTGGATATTGAACTTGTTCACCCCCTATGTTACTAGAGATATAAAATGTGCCAATATCCTAGTTGATGCAAGCGGATTGGTCAAATTGGCAGATTTTGGACTTGCAAAGGAGGTATTCACTACGACATTCTAAACACCGTATGATTCATCTAAGTTCTACAGTCTACATGTTATGCTGACTCTTTCTAATTTGCATTCGCAAGATGTCAATTTTGAACCAAGCAAAATCTAGCAAGGGAACTGTCTACTGGATGGCCCCTGAGGTTAGTATGTGCAGTTGTGGTTCTGCGCTGTTTCTATCTCAGCGATCTTAAAATAATCCAGAATATAATTCTAAGTATCTCAAGTGGTTTCAACATTAATGATGTGCCTTTCCGTAGTTCAGTTACTTGACAATGGCAAGTTTGATACTTATGAGCCAGCTTTTGAAAATCAAGCCAGCTAGTTGTAATTGTAACTGAAAATTTTGTAAGCACTGTGACAAACAAAAGCGTGATATGACTTCAAGCTATTACTTTACTTTGTCACAAAAGTGATGATAAAATTTGGTCTTGCCAGTTGCGACCCAATATTGTGGGCATTTCCTGATGGCATATTTTCATTATTAGGTTGCTAAGGCTAAGCCACATGGACCTCCAGCGGACATATGGAGTCTTGGCTGCACAGTTTTGGAGATGCTGACAGGCAAAGTGCCATACCCTGATATGGAATGGGTAAGTGATTGTGCCTCCTAAATTTTCTGCTGCAGCAGTAACAAACTTGTATATACAACGTAATTTAAAGTTTAAACTTTGAATACAAGAAGAAAGAAAGAGATCTGTGTGGCTACCTTTCCTGACTGATGGATTTGCTGTTTATCTATCTATGTTTGTTTGTGCAAATGTCATATGGTATAGTGGACCAAAAATAGCAGTAGTCTTGGTCAAGATGATTCCATTATTTTTGTGAGAAATATCATAAATGCGCACACACAAGTAGCACTCTCTTGATTGAAAGCTATACTTTCAAGGTGAATGATATCATATTTCTCCTGTTTTGTAGACACATGCTTTGCTTAAAATTGGTAGGGGAATACCACCAGAAATTCCTAATACATTATCAGAAGATGCGCGTGATTTCATAAAGAAGTGTGTCCAAGCAAATCCAAATGACCGGCCATCTGCTGCTCAGCTATTTGAGCACCCATTTGTAACGAGACCGCTGCAACAATATGGCGCCTGATGTCCTCATTGATTGCTAACATATTTGATTGTACATAAGCTGGTAAGTCTTCCTGCTTCCTATTAAACAAACAGCTGCTTTGATCACCTCCATTTTATCACTCAAGAAAATATTTAGCTGAACTTGCCTGTACTAATGATTTTTTTCATTTTATAGATTTAACCTACATGCGTGAGCTGTTGCTATAATGAGGATGACCCCTGGCCTGAATTCGGAGAATGATCCCTCAATCAGGATGACCCCTGGCCTGAATTCGGAGAATGATCCCTCAATCTGAAGGCATTCCTTGCTCAATGTGCCATTTTCATGCTTTGTAGTTTAGGGGGAGGTCATCCCTTGCTCACTGTACCATTTTCATGCTTTGTAGTTTAGGGAAAGGTCTAAAATTGCTTTCAATCTGGTAAGCACATCCAAACGCTTAGAAGCAACAATGTGTGCTTTAATGTGGGCAATTTGCGTTCGTTTCAAGTGGTTCTTTTCGTGCTTGTACCGCTCTTTACACCATGCTCTAACGACTATTTCAGATTACGTGTGCCTGAATATCCGGCTGATCTAGTGTTTACTAGTGCTTGACATTTTGGCCTGACGGGAAATCACTCTAATGTAAAAAATGTTGCGTGAAAGATGTTTATGCTGGCGGTATAATACAGTGGTTGGTCAATAGGGCGTACCCAGTGCAGAGAGCTCCCGCTTTGTACGGGGTCTGGGGAAGGGTGTCAGTGGCAAGTCTTACCCTTGCCTGTGCAATGCGAAGGAGACCGTGACTCGAACCCGAGACCTTACGGTCACAGGAGGTAAGACTCTACTGCTTGCTACCAGGCCCGTCCCTTCCGTGGTTGGTCAATGCTCTAATATAATATTTCGTATTCTGTTTTTAGCCACGTACATGTACAGGTCAAATTCCATTTTTGTTGATGTTAACAGAGCACCTAGAATGCTAGTGTCTGTACTCTTTAGTCTTTAGCCGATCATATATGCCTAAGCTCCACATAAAAGCAACATGGTTGTCTGTTATCGATCTCATCAAATTGTGATCAAACATACTGAAATCAACTGATCTACCCATGTGCTGTATACGCTGAATCCCTACATTATGACTCAGTGATGATGGGCAATAACCATGTCCTGGTAGTAGTAACAGGCCAACTGCTACGTGCACTAGCAAGCTACAAAGACAATACAGACACATATCTACACAGATGTTTCGTCTGTTGGACCATCAAAGAGTAGGGGTGAGAGTGGTATGGATAATCCGCCGCTCCGAATCCAAATTTTAAGGATATGGAGAAGTATTTTTAATATCCGTACGAATGCGGATAATCTGAATCCGATTATATGCGGATGCGATGTAGGATATGTGATTGGCGAAATCAAGTGGATATGGATTATCCAATAATTGAACGCGGATTATCCGACGTTCATAATAGGATAATCCGAATATTTTAAGGAGCCCAAACGACAAGAATATAAGTTAGCTCAGCCCATGACACAAGCATTATTATATGAGCCACAAACAAAGCTAGTCAACTATTATCGTAATTTAAGTATGTTTACGCATGACCTGAATGGTAATTCTGGTGATTGTCTATTTGCCGCTTTATAATTTTGGTTAATGAATTGTTTCTCATCATAAAAAAACATGTAAGCACATATTATCCGACTTTAAAAGTCCACTTCCGCTCCGACACCGGTCTAAATCCGTACCATTTCCGACATCCTGAAAATTTCATATTCGCATCCGAATCCGTGTAATATCCAATCCGCTCCGTATCCGATCAAAATGAATGGATTAGGATGTGGGGAAGCCATTATCCGCTCCGATCCGATCCGTTTTCATCCCTAGCAAAGAACCACCTTTACAGAGAGGACATTCCACAGGCACAGGGCAATACTATGAACCCTGTGGTGGTGCCTTGAAGTATTGCATCTTCCATATTCTTGCAGTCCCAGCAGCTCAATCCCCATCCAAGCTGCTGCTTCCATGATCATCACAAACATACATTGCCATCTCGTGCCTCAGTAGCCCAAGCATCTGGCCAATCTCCTCGGCCTGCGGATGGGACCGATCGCTCGACACGAACTCGTGCACGTCGCCATCGATCTCCACGGTGCTGTGCCCCGGCCGTTTCTTCACCCCGCGCGCTTTCATCAGGCTTCGGACCTTCCCCGCGCCGTCCCACTTCCCGACGGCCGCTGCGTAGATGTTGGAAAGCAGCACGTAGTTGGCGTCGCCCCCGGGGTCTAGCTCGAAGAGGTGCTGCATCAGCTGCTCGGCCATGTCCAGGTCGCCGTGCATCCGGCAACCCGCGAGGAGTGCCCCGAGCACCACCTCGTTGGGTCGCATCGGCATCGTCTCCACCACGTGCATCGCCTCTTCCAATCGCCCGGCACGGCCGAGCAGGTCGACCACGCACCCGTAGTGCTCCATCCGCGCAGCGACACTGTACTCTGTCGTCATGAGGTCGTAGTACCTCAGGCCGTGCTCAGTGAGACCGGCATGGCTGCAAGCCGTGAGGACGCCGGTGAGCGTCACCGCGTCCTGCTTGAACCCCTGCCTCCGCATCTCCTCGAAGAGCTCGATCGCGTCCGTGCATCGGCCATTGGCTGCGAACCCAACGATCATCGAGTTCCAGGAGACCACCGTCCGCTTCCTAATGGAGCGGAACACCTGCGCTGCGAGGTTCACCTGTCCGCACCGCGCGTACATGTCGATCAGCGAGTTGGCAACGCGGACATTGCGCTCCAATCCCTGCCTGAGCACGAGCCGGTGCACCCACATCCCGAGCCCTGAGCGCGCCTACCTCCGCGCATGCAGATACGACGGCGATCAACGTGACGTAGTCCGGCTTGACGCCGTCCAGCAGCATGGCGCGGAAGCAGTCGATGGCCTCGTCATGGCGCCCGTTCTTGACGAACCCGTCGATGAGCGCCGTCCATGAGACCTTGTCCGGGCCGGGCATCCCGTCGAACACCTCGAACGCCGCGTCCACGAGGCCATTCCGCATAAGCCCGAAGATCATAGTGTTGTAGGTGACGACGGAGCGGACAGGCATTGTGTCGAACAGCTGGAGCGCGAGGTGCGGGAGGCGGGACGCGAAGTAGAACCGCGCGAGGCAGGTGCAGAGGAGGAGGTGGGAGGGGAATAGCTTGAGCGCGCGAGCGTGGAGGGTGAGGGCGAGGGGGCGGGCTAGCGGCAAGGATGGAAAGTCGGCGCAGGCGGAGAGGACGGTAAGCAGCGTGACGTCGTTCGGGGCCGGCGCGGCGGGGGAGGAGAGCATAGCGCAGAGAGACGCGGCCGCAGCATGCAGGTCACCCTGTCGCGCCGCGTGCGCGATGGTGGACGTCCAGGAGACGACGTCCCTCGGCGCATGGCGGGGTGCGCGTTGGGATTCTTGGGTGGAGCGCGGAGGTGGGGGAGAGAGCGAGAGACGCAGCCGCGGCCACAGCCATGTTTCTGCTTATTTTTTTCCACAAAAAATCTAAATAACACCCGTTGGTTTTTCCCCCCTCGAGCAGCACCGCCTGAGCCAACTCGGGAGCCCCTGCGGCATCCAGTTCCAGATTTCCCAGCCATGCCGTGATTTAAAAAATAACCATTTTGAAATTTCAAGACAAACTTGCACATGCCATTTCATACCAGTTTAAGCATCTATAAAGCCATTGTAGGCCACAGTAAAAATAATTGGGCACACTCAGTTTTTAACTCCACTTATTCTGAATGAGAGCATTGCACAAACATAAGCAAGTTCTGTTGAACTGATACATATAATTGATGCTGCAGCAACTCTCTCTCTCTCAAAAAAAAACTCTTTACAGATCTATATCACCGTACATCACTGCTGTACACATAACAAATCCAAATAATGTGTACAAATAAATACAAATGATGCATTGAGCTTCTGAGCCCCTTTACAACATACATGCATCTGAAGAACTATGATGCAAGCAACTGTTGAAAATGGGATGAGGAGACCACCCAGACCATGGAGAAGGGAAGGTAAATCATCAGATTCCAATCACTGTTGAAAATGTCCGTGCACAAAAGAGCCACAAAAAATATGCAATGAAACTGCAGAGACTAATCATATTCATAAGCTTCCTGGTAACAATAAATTACATAGGCGATATGAAGCGTCTTGCTCTTGGTATCGGTAGCGGTGCACATAGGAGCACAACTACAGAACCTGGCCATCTGATATTTCACTACAAGGAAAGGAGAGATTTTGTTGTCACTCCAATAACTCTGTTTACATATCTTCGGTCCGAGGATGAAAGGAAGTCAAACAAAATAGCTTTCCTCCTTTGCTACACTGAAATCCAATTCATATGTGGTCCTAATGGACAACAGTGGCCAAAACTGCAAAAGCCTTTACACCTTCACAAAAAGGGTTTGAGCTTACACCGATAACCACAACCAATCTCTCAACAATCAATCCTCAATGTTACTTCCACTGAATCTGGACTTCAAATGTTGAACTGCAAGATCTTTCCAGTCTGACAGAGATGCAAATGGCAGCAAACCAGCCAAGCATGGCAGAATAAGTGACACCAAAACATAAAATGTGTATCGGCGGGCCCAATATGGTAAATGAACAGCCTTGGTCCTGTGAGTCACAGAAATAGGACCATAGAGCATGCGATGTAAAAGAGATGGCCAAATGTTTCCAAGTAAATGGATGGAGCAAAGGGCCTCCCAGTATATAAGCCATACATTTCCATCCCCGCCCAGTGTGTCGACACAACGGCCTTCCAAAATAACCACAAAGAACTCCCAATATCATAACATTGAATGTTACTGGCATGTTTGGTCCAGTCATTGCAGAACGCTGGAATATCAACCAACCAATTAATAGGAGCATCAAAATTCCAAAGAATATCCTTGTTGCTGCTATCATATGGCATTTGAAAAGCAACAAACCAGAGTTGAATGCTGACACTGAACTTGGCATCCACCAAGATGTATACTCCTGCAAGAAAAGGGAGCACATGATATGAGCTTCTCAACAATGACAATTGGAAACAGCTAATTTGTATCGGAAAAATGTGGTACATACCCTTGAAATTGCTGCACAGGCTGAAGTAGCAGCAGTTATCCGCTGGTACGAGTAAATATATGTTCCATATCCAAAACAGACAGACATGAGTACCACTGCCGTAAGAAGCATATCTATAAGTTTCCTGAAAAGTTCTGCATGTTTTGTATCCTCCATTTCAGTCTTGAATTTCTTCTCTTTGAAAGAGGCTTTTTGAAATCCCATCCGAACTTTGATCTTCTCTAACATGTGTGAATCGGAGCTCAGAGCTAACTGAGATCGGCTCAATTGCAATTTTCTCATAGTGAGTCCTATTTCAAGCTCCTTGAGCTCATTTGAACGAGCTTGCTCATTCAGAGATCTCTCAAATACACTAAGGATGTGCTGATCAATTTCTGGATTAGATCTGCTACGAGTAAGGTGAACCAGCTGATGATTGACGCCCGCATGAAGAACAATCTGATTATTCATGGAACTCAGGGGGCATGTCAGTCTGGACATCATGTATCTGACTTTGTGAATCAGCACCACCCAACTTTATTTCAGGTAATGAATCAGCACCACCCAACTTGATTTCATCAGGTACAGAATTACCATCTTTGTAAGAACATTGCGCCATATCTTGCTCATAGACAGGTGTTTCATTGATAAGGTGAATGGTTCTCAGTGTACTACCAAAAGCTTTCTCAAAGTTACTCATGAAACTCTGAAATTTGTCACCATAAATCTACACCACAAAAAAAAGAGATATAAGAAGCTTATGGGAAGCGGAAACAGAGTAGTCAAAAAGAAACCGGCCTGCTCATACATTTGTTAAGGACTCCTTCACTGCCGAGGTACACATCTGCATCCAGAATTGGTGTGAGACATCCATGGTTTTGTTCCAAACAGCAATCATTTACGAGAAGACTGAAGACAGCATATGTACCTTTGAGAGGACATCAGGTCCTAATCTTCCTTCAGAACCATTGCATCTATTTAGAACCTGTAAGAGAAGGAGGTGTTAGTTTTTGAATCTGATTGGTGTTTCCCCAAGTAGATCCACCGAAAATCATTTCACTAATTGCACTAATTTGAAATACTGATAGAATGTACTTCCTCCTATTAGGCCAAAAATATAAGTAGCAAACATTCCAGCACGCACTATCAATTAGAATATTAGGATGAGATGCTCATGCCTTTACACCTTGATATAAACAAGCATGCAGTGCTTAAGATTCAAACTCATAGAATTTATTTTTAAAAAGAAAAAAAAACAGTTAACAACAGAACATAAGTCAAACAGGACCATAATCAAGATAAGCGTTAAAAATCAAAGTATGTCGTCCCCAGCCCTTTAGCTATGTGGTGCATTCATATGGCAAGTTTGAAACAACAGCCAAAAATAATCTTTCATGAGCCAAGCAAGAATAGTAGGATCTGATTCATCCAAAGTTCCTTTACTTTTTTTGACAGAGGTAACCCAGCTTTTATAGAAAGTATATACAAGTCTACAATTCCTATACTTTTCCCCCAATCGTAACTGAACAGCATTATCCCAAGTACGACAGAACTCATCAATTTTGCACTGAATAAAATTAGAAATCTTCAGTGGCTTGAGCAGCACCTCATGTTTGGTAGTCACAAACTCCAATAAAGATGAGAGCAGCTGGGTCTTGAGATACTGTCACACAATGCAAGCGCCACTGGGGAGCCAAATAATCACAATTCAATGAACAGCATCCGCTTGGGTGGCAGAGAGAAAAGACTAGCTTCTAATCTAATCACAATAGTACCAAACAATTGCTGAGTGTTTACTGGAACAACAATTTGGGTCAGGGGCAGCTTAAACTCTTTCTTGCATACATACAAGCATCGCGCAAAACAACAATTTGAGTCTAAATGGAACTACCAATTAATGAATAAGTAGTAACCAACTACATATTCTTGCGAACGCTCGCACAAAATTCTAACCATGCAAACATAGCAAGGCAATCTGGATCGCACGAAGGGCGTAAAGATTGAATCTTTGGGTCGCCGCTGCCTAGACAAGAAGAGAAGGAAAGAGGCAAGACACATCCCGCTCACCTGGGCAAGCACCGCGGCGAAGGACATCCCGAGAGGCAGCGCGAGATCCTGCACATCGCCGCCACCGGCTCTCTCCCCTCCCTTAACGGCCACCACCCGCCGCCGCCGCCGCCGCAGGTGCACCCCCTTCCGCAGCCAGTAGCGCCCGGACGCCGAGCCGCCGTAAGACGAGGCCGACGAGGACGCCCCGCCGGCCTCCGGCGAGGCGGCGGCGATATGGGCCCCGTCCATACGGGAAGGGGGCCGTGGGGAAGAGAGGGGCTAGGGCTAGGGTTTATTGACTGAAGCTGTGATTGTGCCCTGGACTCTGCGTGGAAGTGAAGTAAGGAAGGAATTCTTCGCCCCCTGGCCGTTTGCGAGTTCGTCGTGCTCGTCTTGGCTCTTTAACGGGAGGAGAGGTCCGGCTATGAAACGAACTGGAGATGGGAACACGAGAGCGAGACGGCGTCGTAATGACGCCGAGTTAGCCGTTGAAGCAACCGCGGAAGGAAACTCCGGTGAACTCGCGCGTGTAAAACAGAACACCTTCTTCTGTCATAAAAGTTCGTTCGGACGTGGATTAGTCGTTGCTTTCCTTGTATCTCTCTTTTACCGTTGCTTATTAAAATCTCTTCTTTTTGCAAAAAAAAAGAAGAAGTGAAGAAACATTTTAATCTTTTTGTCAATCTTAAACTGTTGAAGTGAAAGGTTGTACATGCCACGTTGTTTCCTGTAAACATACAACTTGCATCGACGAAGTTTAAAGGGTGAATTGAAATTTCAAGCTTGTCATCACATCAGAAGTTTCGGAGTCAGTTAGCAGAAACTGCTCTGCAACTGCAATCCCGTAAATTGGGGTGATCTCACTGGCACACCACTTTGGGCCTTGTCAACGATTTTCTGGCCCGCACACTTTTCACATAGCAGGCCCGTTTGTGCTCACGAGGACAGTACACGCAAGGCATCACATCGCAGGCCCGTTTGTGCTCACGAGGCCGCCTAGCTTCTACTGGGCCCGAGTTGGGCCGTAGTGTGGCACCGCCGCCCCGGCCCGCCTCTCCGTCGAATCTGCCGTTCTCCGTGCTCGCGAGCGCCAGTCGGTCGGCGACCAAACCCGTTCCGATGAGCGGAGCAGCCAGCAGCAGCAGTGTCGTTGTCGACTCCGATAGGTTCAGTTTCGGATGTGTGGGTAGGGAGGGTTGCTGAGCCGATCTTGGACAGGAGTTTCATCTACGGATCGAAGTGGAGTAGCCCCACTGGAATTACGATCTCTCGTTTCCGGCCTCCCTTTTCAAAGGTCACCTGGACCTAGAAGGCAGAGGGATCATACTCTATCCAGTTCGAAGGTCGCACATTTCCAATTTTCCGTCGCTGATTGATTTCTTGGAAACATTATTGGGCGCCAGTGTGTTGCAATTTGCAAGTTTTTTCTCTGGTTACTGCTGCGAAATCGGCAACGGACTTCGGACAGACGGCAACAACGAGGCTGGGACTCCCGGAGGGAGAACAACTACTTGTGCCCCCTTTGCTTGCGGAACTTGGAAACGGCGCTTCATCGACCTGTTCACCGAATGCCCCCGTATGCAAGAGCTCTCCGGTGGAACAAAGCTGGAATCTGGAGTAAATCAAAAGAACCATTGCTGAAGCCGGCCAATTATTGGACCAAACACACACACAACAATCCTTAGCTGGTACTCACATGGTGAGGTTATGATCATATGACTAATAATTTGGACACAAAAGAATGCACGGTAGGATTTTCAAGAGACGGGGAAAAGAACGTGGGCAGACTTTTTTTTTTTTTGATCTTCAGGACTCGGTTACCTTATGAGTTAGATAATTTACTGCTTCCTTGTATGAACACATAATAAGGAAAGACGATGTCGAAAAGCCTTCCTGTTGTGGTACTATAGCCGCTGTAGAGGCAGACGCCAAACGACTCACCTGCCGTACTGTAGCTACATGCAGGGACATGCGTAGAAGTCAGTCCTGCTGTGTTATCTAGTGACTGTTGCAGCATGGGAGCTATACTATGACTAGATGGATAAAGTTGTATATATAGTTTACCACTGCAACTCAACAAAGAGAGTTCAAATTTATCATCTTCTATACAGGGCTCCGACCAACGCTGGTGTCTCTGCCGTGTGTGTATGCTCTGTTCTCCCTCTTCTTCTATCTCTAGCCATAGTGTGTGTAGTCGGACAACGCTTCTTCGTGGTCGACTTAGCTAGTGAGTGCTCGGCAACACTAGCGGGTGCTCGGCAAGACTGGTGAGTGGTCGACTCACCTAAGCCGGTGATCCTGTGGGCTAACAAGTGGTATCAGAGCCGTACAAGCGCCATCGCTGGACTAACCGCTGGCGATGACGAACGGTTCGGAGATGGGCGACAGCAGTGGCACTGCTGTGGCTGCCCAGCTACGACCGGAGGTCGTTGTTCGCACGGTACGGGAGGTCAGCGGCACCTAGTTGGCCTACGCTGACTCGCACCAACTATGGAGAAGTGGTCGGTGACCATGAAGGTCAAGCTTAGGGTCCGACGGCTCTGGAATTCTGCTGACAAGGGCACCGACAATGAGGAAGATGATATGTCAGCGTTGGAGGCTATCCTCACTGCTATACTGATGGAGTACAGAGAGCCGTTGGGGGCGAAGAGCTCGGACTAATAAGGCGTGGGAGGCTATTGCGGCAATGCGCGTCGGTATCGACCGCTCAAAGAAGGCGACGGCCCAGCTTCTGAAGCAGGAGTACGCCAACCTCAAGTTCAAGGATGGTGAAACGGTGGAGGACTTTTCCCTCCGCCTGCAGACGCTCATCAGCAAGCTGAAAAGCCATGGTGTCACCATCGACGAAGAGGAGGCGATCTCTAAGTACCTCCATTTCATGTCGGCAAAGTGCATCTAGATCGCTCTCTCCATAGAGACGATGCTAGACTTGTCCACCCTCGCCATTGAGGATGTGATAGGCTGTCTGCGGGCGATGGACGAACACCTGGAGCAGGCAACAGCAATGAAGGACAGTGGCAAACTGCTGCTAATAGGGCAGGAGTGGCTGCTTGGAGGAACTCCGGGGTAGCCTCCTCCAGCCGCGGTGACGATAGCAAGCGCCGCAGCAAGACTTCTTCGGTAAAGAAGAAGTAGGTCGACCCCAACGTCTGTCGACGCTGCGGGAAGACGGGCCATTGGCACGAGAGTGCCCAAATCACAAGCAGGAGAAGAAGGCTGAGGCTCATGTGGCGCAAGCTGATAATGATGATGAGGCCACTATCCTGATGGCGACGTTCTGTGCACTATACGACATCGAGGCCGAGGAGAAGGAAGAGGTGACGATGGTGGAAGGACCTGGGAAGGCCCTGAAGGCTGTCAACCTCGACGAACCGCACGCTCAAGTCCACCTCGGGCATGTGGGCGCCGATCAGGAGTAGCGGTGGTATCTAGGACTCTGGTGCTAGCAATCACATGATGGGCTCCAAGGCATCCTTCTCCGAGCTCGACGACGATGTTACCTGTACGGTGAAGTTTGGTGATGGCTCAAAGGTGGCAATCCAAGGGCGCGGCACCATTATCTTTAGGTGCCAGAACAGGGGAGCACCATGCGCTAACGGATGTATATTACATCCCGCAACTGTATTCCAGCATCATCAGTATTGGTCAGCTAGATGAACACTGGTAGCGAGGTACTGATCAAGGACAGAGTCCTTAGGATTCAGGAACCGGGAGCAGCGACTTCTCGCCAAGGTGAAGAGGTCCCTAAACCGGTTGTACCTGCTCAACCTGAAGGTAGAGCAGCCGGTGTGTCTGGCGGCAAGGCATACCAAGGAGCCATGGTTGTGGCATAGCCCGGTTCGGACATCTCAGCTTCGACGCGCTTGGTCGGCTGGAAAAGATGGTTCGAGGGCTACCCCACATCAAGCACGGAGGCGAGCTGTGTGACAACTGCCTGGCCGGGAAGCAGAGGAGGCTACTATTCCCAAAGGCGGCCAAGTATCGCGCGAAGGACGCTCTCGAGCTCATCCATGGCGACCTCTGCGGGTCGATCATGTCAGCTACAAACTATGGTCGGTGGTACTTCCTCCTGCTCGTGGATGATTGCAGTCGCTACATGTGGCTGCAACTCCTGATGAGCAAGGACGAAGCGGCGGCGGCGATCAAGAAGTTCAAGATGCGCGCAGAGGCCGAGAGCGACAAGAAGCTCCACGTGCTGAGGACTGATTGCGACGGTGAATTCACTTTGATAGAGTTCGCTGCGTACTGCACGGATCAGGGTGTGGTATGACACCACACCGTGCCGTACTCGCCGCAACCGAATGGCGTGGTGGAGAGGCGGAACCAGACGGCGGTCGGCATAGCTCGATCCATGATGAAGGCCAAAGGCATGCCGGCAAGGTTCTGGGGTGAGGCGGTGACCACGGCGGTGTTCATCCTCAACCGCGCTCTGACCAAGGCCCTGACAGGAAAGACACCATTCGAAGCTTGGTATGGGCGCAAGCCGAGCGTGTCCTTCCTCCGGACATTCGGCTGCATCAGCCATGTCAGGAAGACAAAGCCGATCCTTACCAAACTGGAGGACAGGAGCACACCGATGGTGTTCTTGGGCTACGCGAAGGGTACCAAGGCATATCGGCTCTACGACCCACGCAGAGACAAGGTGCTTGTCTCGCACGACATTGTGTTCGACAAGAAGGCGGCTTAGGACTGGAATAGTCCGAGCACGGGGGAAGCTGACAGCTTCACCAGCACCTTCGTCATCGAGCACTTGGTCATCCACGGTGGTGGAGACGCTGGAGAAGAGGTGTCGAGCACTCCAGGAGGAGTGTCGAGTACTCCAGCGATAGAGCCGAGCACTCGTGGGGCAGGGCCGAGCACTTCGGGAGGGATGCCGAGCACTTCGGGAGAAGTGCCGAGCACTCCTGGAGGGATGCCGAGCATGCTAGGAGTGGTGCCGGGAGGTTCTGTAGTGGTGGCGACCACTCTAGGACGGATGTCCGAGCACTCCCGTAGCGGAGCCAAGAGGTCTTGCAGTGGTGCCAACCACTCCAAGACTGAGGCTAAGCACTCCTACAGTGGTGCCGAGCACTGTAAGAGTAGTGACGAGCTATCTAGGAGTAGTGCCGAGCACTACAAACGGGGTGTGGAGCACTCCAGGTGCTGTGCCGAGCACTCAGGCAGAATCAGGCGAAACAGGGAACTCCATCAACACTGATCGAGTTTGCCTCACCTCCAAGTGATATCATTAAGTTCGTGGATACCTTCCACGAAGGTGAGAAGGTGCGGTTCCGCAGGCTGAATGACATCATCGGTGGCATAGGGCCCTCAGGCCTGGCTGGTCGGCTGCTCAATGATCAAGAGCCGTTGCTCATCAGCGCAGAGGAACCACCCACGTTCGCGCTGGCCGAGCACGACAGGAAACTAGCAACAGACGATGTTGAAGGAGATGAAGGCGATCGAGAAAAACAAGACATGGCAGCTCGTCGATCCACCTCCAGGATGTTGTCCGATTAGCCTGAAGTGGATGTACAAGGTCAAGCGGGACAAGCTTGGTGCCATTGTCAAGCACAAGGCGCGCCTCGTCGCCCGAGGCTTTGTTTAGCGCGAGGGCATCGACTTCGAGGAAGTCTTTGCGTCAGTAGCGCACATGGAGTCAGTCCGTTTGCTACTAGCTTTGGCAGCAGCAAAGGATTGACGCGTCCATCACTAGGATGTCAAATCGGCCTTCCTCAACGGCGAGCTGGCGGAGACGGTCTTCGTCCGGCAACCTCTAGGTTTCGTCGTCAAGGGAGAAGAGCACAGGGTGCTCCGACTGCGCAAGGCGCTCTATGGGCTATGGCAGGCCCCACGAGCATAGAACGCCAAGCTTGACGCCACGCTGGGCGAGCTTGGGTTCCAGCAGTGCGCAACCGAGCACGCGCTCTACACGCGACGACGGGGGAAGGAGGAGCTCATCGTCGGCGTGTATGTGGACAACTTGATCATCACCGGTGCGCGTACGGGGGACATCAACAGCTTCAAGCACGAGATGGTGGCTCATTTTCGAATGAGCGATCTCGGCGCACTCTCCTACTACCTCGGCATCGAGGTGAGACAGGGGAAGGAGGAACTCACGCTCAGTCAGAGCGCGTATGCCTCGAAGCTATTGGAGCGGAACGGCATGGCTGAGTGCAAACTATGCGTGACTTCGATGAAGGAGCAGCTGAAGCTGACAAAGGCTAGCACCGCGGTGAAGGTGGAAGCAACACTCTACCGGAGCATCGTCGGCGGTCTACGCTACCTAGTCCACACGAGGCCGGATATTGCGTTCGCTGTGGGCCACGTCAGTCGTTTCATGGAGGATCCCAGAGAGGATCACTAGGCTGCGGTGAAGCGGCTACTGCGCTACGTCAAGGGAACGGTGGATCAGGGGATCATCTTTCCTAAGACAGACGGGAGTAGGCTGTAGCTCACTGTAGTTCAACGATAGTAGACATGGTGGGGGACATCGACGGACGGCGGAGCACCTCGAGAGTGCTCGTCTTCCTCGGGTCGGCTCCAATTTCATGGCTGTCGCTGAAACAGAAGGTGGTGGCATTGTCTACGTGCGAGACAGGGTACGTAGTGGCGGCCACAGTGGCGTGCCAAGTTGTGTGGCTACGCCGGCTGCTGGGCGAGCTAACCGGTGCGGAAGCTCACCCACCAGCACTGATGGTGGACAACCAGCCCGTCATCGCCCTCGCGAAGAATCCGGTTCTGCATGACCGGAGCAAACACATCGACAGTGAAGTTCCACTTCCTCAGGGACTGTGTCGATGGAGGGCAGATCATCATCGAGTTCGTCGAAACTGGTCGGCAACTCGCAGACGTCCTCACCAAGCCGCTCGGACGCCTTCGACTCACGGAGCTGAAGAGATGATCGACATGGAGGGGGTACAAGGGATAGCAGTAGGATTAGGGGAAGAATTGTTAGATAATCTACCGCTTCCTTGTGTGAACACAGCAAGAGAAAGACGGCATCGAAAAGGCTCCCTGCTGTGGTACTGTAGCCGCTGTAGAGGCAGGCGCCGAACGGCTCACCTGTCGTACTGTAGCCACATGCAGGGATAGGCGTAGAAGTCAGTCCTGCTGTGTTATCTAGTGACTGTTGCAGCATGTGAGCTGTACTAGGACTAGATGGATAGAGTTGTATATATAGTTTGCCACTGCAACTCAACAAAGAGAGTTCAGATTTATCATCTCCTATACAGGGCTCCGGGCAACGCTGGTGTCTCTGCCGTGTGTGTATGCTCTGTTCTCCCTCTTCTTCTACCTCTAGCCATAGTGTGTGTGGTCAGACAACGTTTGTTTGTGGTCGGCTTAGTTAGTGAGTGCTCGACAATACTAGCAGATGCTCGGTAAAATTGGTGAGTGGTCGACTCATCTGAGCTGGGGCCATGCTAGCATCATAGTACTATGTACTCCTGATGCTGTGGGCTAACATTCAGCAGCCATGCAGGGGCCATGCTAGCATCATAGTACTATGTACTCCTGATGCGTGCTTCTGATCGATCTGCTGAGGAGGCTATCGTACATTACAAACGTAAATTAGCAGCCCGGTTTCAGCAACGCGTCCTGATTGGCCCGATGCGCCATTAGCTAGGGGCTAGGGCCCACTAGCTCCTCCCTGTCTCATCAGACGCCAAGCCATGGATGGCATGGCAGTCGGCAGATGGGACTGGCACACATATATCATGAGAGTCTACTCAAACGGGAGTGCACGCAAGAGGCCAGGCGGTTGCTATCCTAATTCCTATGCCTGCCGCGTAGCTAGCTAGAGAATAGAGATAGAGATCGCAATGCAGGTTGTTAGCAGGTGAGGCACGAGTGACCAGTCAGTGAGTGATCAGCCAGTCCTCTGTCGCTGCACCTTGGGGCCGGCCATTTTAGTTCCCACTCCCCCGTAGCCGTAGGCAAGCGTGGCTACGAGGCGGGCGGTAGTGTGTCTCTTGGACGGGGTTAACTAATCTGTTGTAGGCTAAACAAGGGTCAAACCCACCCACAGCAGCAGCTCGATGCTTGCCTCGATCGGATCGAGCCTGCTGTACGTTTACCTCGCACGTCTACACGTGCTGCATCTCCTTCCGATCCTTCTCACTACTCAGCTTGCGCGGACCGACGACCAGCAGCCCTAGCCCCTAGCCATTCGATCGCGGATCGGAGCGAAGAAGCCAGATCCCAGTCCATCGGCGTTGAAGCTCGTTCACAAGGCCCACCAGTTGCGATTAGATGCAGTACTGTGCAGGCCGGAGGATCAAGGGTTTTTATATTTGATCCAGAAGCACAAGTTTTTTTTTAAAATAATAATTCACTCGAGGGCCGCCGCGGCCAATGACGAGCCGTACACGTTCCATGCTGCTGCGGAGTCTATTCTGAGGGGGGCTGCCTGCATGCAGATGCAGACGCAGCACAGCAGCAGGGATGGTTCGGAGAGATGCTGCTGAACTTTCCCCTGAACTCTCCGGCTCTCCCGCTCTGCACGTGAGGGCTGCCGCTGCATAGAGTATTCGGCGATGACCGTGGAGCGAGCCATGGGGCAGCAGCCCAGCACCGGGCGGGCGGGCGGGCACTTGATCCAGCAGAGAGTTCAAGTTGAACCTTGTTTTGTTTACACGCACGAGCATCGCATCGGGTGCCGTGCTCCAGCATTATACTTAGGGGGTGTTTGGTTCGAGCTACTAAACTTTAGTAGCTACTAAACGGTTTAGTCACTTTTAGTAACTCTAGAGTTACCAGAGAGGACTAAAGCTCTTTTTAGTAGCTTTTAGTCATAGCGTTTGGTTGAAAAGTTACTAAAATGATTAAAAGCTACTAAATTTAGTAGCTACTAGACGAACTAAACAGGCCTACTCCTACTACGCCTGATGATCATTTGCCCATGTCAAGATCCATGGATGGGACGCGCGCGATGGAACAATGGAGGGGGTGATATATACGTGTCGCACCACAAGAACACGTTACGTATATTGTAGGAGGATACGGTGTTTCGATCACGTGCCAGTGGTTTGTTTTAGTTTCAATTACTCTTATACATTATCGTCACTGCTACTAGCTAGCTAGAGTAGTGTGATCGTAAACCTAGCTAAGTTACGTGCAGTCTTGACACGGATATAGAAACGTGCGTGACTTGCATTTGTAGGTCTAGGTACGTACCCCATGTTGACAGTTAACTTAACGCTATATATATATATATGCTGAAGATTATTACTCCCTTATCTCTTCATTGAAACTCAGAACCAATGGATCGTCGATCGGAAATGGTCAGAGTCAAGTATTTCCCTCCTAAATCCTCCTCGTGGCAAATATCGCGATCCAGCGCGCACGGGTCTCTCGTGGAACCATACCAGCAGATCGATGGCGAAAGGCTAATATTCCGTCTCCGTCTCTCTGCTGGAATATTTCACCACGCATTCTCGCCGTCAAGAACGTGAAATAATAAAAACGGTAGGCCGAGCCATACATACTCATAAGAAAAAAAACAAATTAATTACTTAACGAACCGGAAAAACTGATGGCCAGCTTGCCACAAGATGGCCACGTGAAATGGCCCATGGAAAATTCCAAGCAAAGATGCCACGGCCGACACACTAGCTGTAGCTATAGCTTAATGAGCAGAGGTCGTCGCCCCGCCGTAATCGCCGAAAATTGGAAAAAATGGTTAAGACATCGATCGAGAAGTCCCCATCCGCTAAGATAAACGTCCCAAAGCACGAGCAAATATTCCAGAATTTAACTGATTTTGTGCTTTCAGTGGTGCGTGCAAGTTGTCTGTGGTGACTTCGTCAGTCTCATCTCAAGGATTTGTCTGCCCGGTCTTTTGTAGGTGCTCGTAGAGGTAGGGATTTGCGTGCGTACATTCATAGAGGTGAGTGTGCATGTGTTGTGAGCGTATGCGTTGTACTGTGTAATCTCAAAAAAAAATGTAACAAAGTACCGTTCATATTTTCTTTTTTCAAATCAAGTCAGATGAAGATAAACTTTATATCAAAGTTGCAAATCTCGAAAGTGATTGGCAATTTGTCTTGTCTTTAAAAATATTTGCACTATAGTGAAATTTATAATCCTTTTTCAAACCAAGTTGGATGAAGAAAAACTTATATCAACAGTTGACAACGTTTTCATTTGAAATCAGTTTAGGCCTAAAAATTATGTTTAAAGTTTTAAATTTATTTTTTTTTATTTCTAAAATGACCTTAAACAGAGAAATGACCTAAATCAAAATTGCTTACTCGATGCGATCTAAAGTTTTCAGCTTAAACTTTTTTTCATTTTAGTTCAATTAGGTAAGAAGGATTAGGTTATGAATTTGATCCTCCCCGAGGCCACACGCGTATGTATTTCGCTCACAAATCCATGAGGGTTACTTGGCGGGCTTCTTTAAGAGTTAAAAAATTGTTATTTTTTTGGCTTGATATTCGAGTTCTATGAAATGATTTTTCTCGAGGCATCTAAATTTCAGCCCACCTCTAGAAATTGGTTTGTATGGGTAGCTAGGTTTTGGTCAGCGTTTAGAAATCGATTTCTAGATATGATTACATAACCATCTCTAAAAATCATTGATTTCTAATGACACACATGTAGAGACGGGCAAAGCAGCCGTCTCTGAAATCCCATTATAAATGTCTCTAAAAAGATTTTTGGTAGTACTTCACAAAATTATAAGGGTTATAATTTTTTGAACAAATAGGCCAAAATGTTGAAATAATTAACAAACCTATGGATTGATGTACATACCCTAGTTGACTTTGCTACGCTATGAATAAAACTTTTCTATCTTTGAACTACATCTACAAGTTCAAATAAGACGCACTATCAAAACATATTAATAAAACTATTTAATACTATAGATGTTGATATATATTTTTCAATAAAATTTGATTAAAATTAGAGAAATGTGGCTTAGGTTAAAACTAAAATAAAATATAATTTAGAATGGTGGGAGCAACTAGAAGATGTTTGTGAATGTATAGATGATATGTGATTCCTCGTGCAATTAAGGTTTTCGGTATCCTTCGAAATTACCGAATTTATAGCAAAATTTCTCCACTTTTTTAGAGACTTAAGAAGAAGTATGATTTTAGAATCTTTTAACTTTTTTAGAGACTTAAGAAGAAGTATGATTTTAGAATCTTTTAAATCTAAATAAAATATTAGCACGATTTATGACTGCGCGTGTATTGAATAGAAAAATATGCAACTTAAACAATTGAAAATATAGGTCTAGAGTTATATATTTAAAATAAAGCATATGCATTAGTGTAATACAAAAAATTGTTGGATTTTTCTTTCGGCTACCCTGGAATTACTGAAATTCGTGAAATTTTGCTGAAATTTTGAACCATGTTTGCAGTTACTCCTACTTATAAGGAAAAGAGTCCAAGCAGACAATGCTCCACATATATTTTCTTGAAATATAATTAATCCTACAGTAGCTCGATCTCAAGCCTTATTTCGTACGGGGCTTCTCCTCTGCTGAAGAGCTGGCGATTTTTCCTAACTAGCTAAAAAAACTAAAGGTTAAATATTTGTACAAGTAAGAGATGTCGCAGTAAGCTTTTATCCTAATTAGCTGCGTGATTGTCTATACATGACTACATGGGTAATATATTTATGCTTCTGGGGCTAACAATATAAGAGCCTTGAGATCTATTCCAAGTCCAAGGTCCACAAGGAACAAGGGTTAGCCAGTTTTTGGTTCCAACAACCAGTTGACCTGAATCATCATGAGGAACAGAGGAAGAATATAACTATATAAAGTGAATAAAAGAAAAGAGAAACATGATCAGATCGAAGGTGTAGTATACTACGGAAGAGAGCATAGTTGAGCATAAAACTAGTGCACAAAAACGCCCCGTGAAATTCTGTGTGGCCCAAGCAAGTTGACTCAAGATTCTGTATGTACGGCGCCAACTTGGCCTGCCTTGTGTTCAGTTGGTAGTACTGAGATTAGAAGGAGAGGGGCACTGAAATGGCTAGCTACTGCATTGTTAGGATGCAGATGATGGCATGCCATGGGTCAACACATTGCAGAGGTCTGAGTAACAGAGACATCGAAGCAAGTGTATAAAATCTGTGGATCACAAAGCCTTAGGAAAACAAAATGGCCACGCCTTAATTAGCTACTTTTCTTTCTCCAAACCATCATTCGTGGACTTTGCTAGGTTTACATAGACGCAACACAGTCGTGGGCATTTCTTAATACAGAAGGCCTGCAATCACAATATTTTTTCTTATTTCAGGAAGACAGAAGGCATCCAAGTAGTATTTTCATCAAACGCATGCAAATTGCATTTCTTTGTCCTGTTGATGAAGTCTCTACAGCTATATAGATCTTCTCCATCAAATCATTAACATTGTATGAACCACTGGGCTACTAAACTATTGTGACATTATGGTAAGTCAATAGTTCGAATATAGCAGTTCATTCCATGATATACTACAACATTGAAAGTTGACATATGTGGATGGCATGCTTTTTGTTATAAAATCTGTGCTACATATATATACTAGCCCACAATTTGATCTGTCCTGTCCTAAGATCAATGGGGGAAATTAAGGTGGGTGATGGTAGCAACCACTACTGGACATGGGTTCTTTGCCGAGTGCCCTAAACACTCGACAAACCCAAGTTTGCACTCGGCAAAGAGTTTGCCGAGTGTTACACTCGGCAAAGACCCGTCGGCATAGCTTTTGTCGGCAAAGGGTTCTTTACCGAGTGCAATATGTTGGGCACTCGGCAAAGCCTTTGCCGAGTGCCACGTCAACACTCGGCACTGAAAAGTCTCCATCAACGGAAAGGCCCGTCTGACGATGCCTTTGTCGAGTGGTGACGTGGTCGGCACTCGGCAAAGTTTTCCTATTTTTTTTAAAAAAAATCTTCGCCGAGTGGTGACATGGCCGGTACTCGACAAAAAAAATTTAATTTTTTTTCAAAAAATCTTTGCCGAGTGCCATGGTTCTAGCACTCAGCAAAGTGCCCAGTTTCGTCGAGTGTCGTGACCATAGCACTCGGTAAATCTGGGACCTGAGCCAGTTTTGCCCAGTTGTGCCCAGTTTTGCCGAGTGCTATGGTTGTGGCACTCGGCAAAGAGTCTTTTGCCGAGTGCAACACTCGGCAAATCTGCAGAAAATTCAATTTTTTTTATTTTTGCTTTCCATCACATATATTCTCACATTATTGTCACAGACAAGCAATTCACATATATTCTCACAATATATATCACACATGCATCACAATATATGCCACACATGCCTCCATCACATCCCTCCATCACATACACATCCATGACAATATATATCACATCCATCACAATATCCATCACAATACATATATGTCACAAGTATTTGATCCAACACAAGTCTAAGTGCAACATAAGTCCATAAAACATGAAAAGAGACAAATCAAAGGCACCTACTACCACCCTGGCCACCCGGGCTGTGAAGAAGGGCCACCTGGGCACCCGGGCTATGGAGGAGGGCCAGCTGGCCACCCGGACTATGGAGAAGGGCCAGCTTCACTTGGATGCGTCGAGTGGTGCCCTTGAGGAGTCGGGTTCGAACCCGCGGACGGTGGCTGCGCAAAGGAAAAGCGAATTCATGAGTTTCTGTAGGAGGGTCGCACAAGCTAAAGCAATAAACAACCATACTCACTGGACTAGGTTCAGGAGTACGAAGCACTAGAGCGAGGAGCGAAGGTGGCACGGCTATACCTGTTGTGGCCTGAAGGTTCGCCATGAACGCATAAAGGTCCTGCAGCCTCTTCTCCTCGGCCTGCCTCCTTAGATCTTGCTCTGCCTGCGAGGCCGCCTGTGTGGCCTCCAGCCTCTGCACCTGGGCCTACAATATTTCACCCGCAATGTTTCAACAATGCAAAGGCAAGATATATGTAAAAGCAATGAACGACGAATAAAACACGACTAACCTAGAGTTTCGCCACCTGCTGCTGTGAACTCTACTGCCGAGGTCGTATAGGGAGGGAGGAGCTCGTGCTTGTTGCTTGAATCTGGGAGAGGGTGGGAGTAGAGGCCGTGTCAACTTGGCTGTCCGCCATCCAGTACCGGCCGTGCTGCTTCCCTCCTCCAAGCCTCATCACGAGGTCCGCATCTAGGGGCTGGGAGGCCGGATCGAAGTCCTCCCCATGGCGCCTACGAGCCGCCGAGGAGTACTCGCTGAGCTTGTTGTGGACGCTCGTGTTGGTGTATGCCTCGGGCGGGTCCTCCGGGTTGTAGGTGAGGTCCGAGGCTGTCGCCTTGCCCTTGTGTGCCAGGGCGTACGCCATGAACTCGTTGCACTCCTGGCCACCATGCGACTGGGACTGCGAGGAAAACACCAGATAATTACAAGTAATGAGAATTGAGCGTTCGAATGAATAAAGAAATAAATATAAAGAGCGTTACCCATGTCTAGGCGTACGCGCCGAGGTGGCGGTTGCCTTGGTGGTGTGGCACACCACCCATCTACAGGCGACAGTCCCGACGGATGTTGTGCTTTTCCATCCACTCATTCGAGCACCACCTATCCACAATGGCCGCCCAGCAGGCTCGGTCCTTGGCGCACCAATCAGAACACATCTGCAGACCATCAAGTATATAACATGTCAAAAGATGAAATGAAGCCTACCTATTCTTCATGGAAGGAATCAGTATTAATGTTTCGTACTAACCTGGAGGTACTGCTCCCTGGTGAGCGTCATGGTCCTGGCCTCCTGCTTCCTCACCACCTCACCAAGGACATTCCCGTTGTAGTTGATGATGCACTAGAGCCACGTCTCGTGGTACAGGTCTGAGAGTCGGTGCCTGCAGACCTTGTCCTACACTCGCTCTGCCTGGCCCTCGTACCCCGGGGTGCACCTGAAGAAGTCCTGCATACATGCATCATGTATCATTTCATTATTTTAAGAACGACCAATGAATACAATAAATTGACCAATGTAGTGCGATGAAGACTTACCCAGTGCTCCTGCTTAATCCGTGCCGCCTTGGTGCCTGCGACGTTGTCCATGGCGAGGGCAAAGTGGTCCCACGTCCAGGGTGGCGTAGTCATGTTGCCGTTGGTGCCTGCGACGGTGACCATGCTAGGGTAGTGCTCCCGAATCAGAAGGCTCAGGATGCCATTGATCTGGCGTACCTGGCCGGCTCCGGACACAACTTCCGAGTTGCTGCATGAGTCATTAAGAAGAATTATTAGTCTCCATTTTGATTATCAACATGTCATATGAACAAGTAGAGAAAACATGAATGGTTACGTACCCGTCACCCACGGGTCGAATCATCGGGCGCTGGTGAACTGGGATCGGCCTCCGCGGGAGGGTCGATGGCCGTGCAAGTAGACGGTCGACCCACCAGAGGAAAAGGAACCCCCTGCTGTCGCCGCCTCCTCGTGGCCAGACGAAGCGGAACCCCCTGCTATCGCCGCCTGGTCGTCCTCATCCCCCGCGGCCGCCCCCTGGTCACCCTTGTCCCTAGAGGCCACCGCCTGGTCCTCCTCGGGTGACGGGGCGTGAGGTGTAGGCCTCGTCCTCGGACGGCCATGGGGGCGGCCGGTCCTAGTCCTCCTCGTCGACATCTCCGCCGGTGGCTCCTCGTCCTCCTGAGCGGGGGGTGTCGCGTAGAGCGAGTGGATCAGCCTCTGCCTTCCCCCAGGCATTTTGTCGAGTGCCTGCAATTACAAAGATGCAAAATGAATTTGTAAGTCCTTATAAAGAGATGCAAAATGAACGAAACATAATTGCAAATTAATAATAATAATAATAATATAGTATTACATGAATTAGAAATAATCCCCCTCATCATCATCGCCCTCGTTGTCATCATCTCCCTCGTTGTCATCATCTCCCTCGTTGTCATCGGCATCACTATCAATATTGTCGAAAAAATCGGCCTCATCTCCAATGTTGTCATCATTGTCATCGCCTAAACGTAATCGCTCAAGCATTTGTAAGTCATTGGCATTTTGCACCTCATCTCCATCGTCCTCATCAATGTCATTGTCTACTTCCATGCCCATCAGTGAAGACATGTCTATGTC
This sequence comes from Miscanthus floridulus, assembly GCF_019320115.1. Classification (NCBI taxonomy): domain Eukaryota; kingdom Viridiplantae; phylum Streptophyta; class Magnoliopsida; order Poales; family Poaceae; genus Miscanthus; species Miscanthus floridulus. The sequence goes on along the minus strand of NC_089586.1, from coordinate 124,310,873 downwards.
AAACCTCCCTTCTAGCCCCTCTGGTTGATAGAACTCTCCATCGTATGTGTTTGGGTCAAAGATGTAATCCTCATCGTTCGGGAAAGGCACTTTACCGTGCGGCGATACCTTGTGCACAAGGTACCAGCCCGTAAGATTGGGGTCTTTTTGGCACGCCCATGGGAGATAATAAACTTGCGTGGCCTGTTGAGCCACAATATAGACATTGTCGCCTCGATAGACGGAATCCTATCGAATTTTGACTTGCCCAAGCTCAGGGGTCGTTCTCGTTACATTAGGATCGAACCAATGGCATTTGAATATGACTGGATTAAGAGGTTTGCGACCCTCAAATCTGAGCTCGTATATTTCTTCGACTATGCCGTAGTAGTCGCGGTCATCGGTGCCAAGCGTACAAACTTCGGTATTCATGGTTCTTTGGTTTGGGCGACTCTACTCGTGTCTTGTTGTGTGAAAGCGATATCCATTCACATCATAAATGGTAAATGACTTGACCTTATAGGCGAAGCCATTAGCAACCTGTCTCAACTCATCACTCATTTCTGCATCCGTGCTGGCCTACAAGGTGAGGCCGGATAGATCGTTACATTACTCGCTCGTACGAGCAAAGTGGTGAGTCAAAGATAGAACGAGGTAAATTGGACGGTACCTTCTTACTAAACCAGAAAATGAAATTAGGCACACCATCTTTGAGAAGGCTATCTTGTTCTTGAGGGGAAGGAGCCCAATCCTCTTGCCAGTACTTATCCAGAAATTCCCTGAAAAAACGAGAGACAAGGGGGTTGGATGGATGGAGGATAGTGACAGCGTATGTAACAAGCTCATTGAGAACTTACCACAAATACGGGTTCACTTCGTCAAGGTTCAACAACACATACAACATGATAGTGCGCCACTCATCATACTGCAAGGTCTTGGTGCTCGATGCACTTGCGCTTCCGAGTTGCCCTTTGAAAAGGCTGAGGTTCGATGAACTCTCATCAGTGTTGTAACGAGGGGGTGGATTGTGCACACTTGGAAGGTTGTCCTTATAGTATGCTGTTGTGAAGTTTGACACCTCCTCCATAATGAATGCTGCTGCCACGGATGCCTCAATTTTGGCTTTATTTCTACACTTTTTGCGAAGAACCTTTAGACATCTCTCGATTGGATAGCACCAACGGGCCTGCATGGGACCCCCATTCGGGCCTCGTACGGTAGGTGCAAAATCAAATGCTGCATCGGCAGAAAGAAGCCGGGTGGAAAGATCTTCTCCAACTTGCAGAGCAACACAGGTGCCACTTTCTCTAAGTCAACAACCACGGCTCAAGATAACTCCTTGGTACAAAGTTGGCAAAAGAAACAGCTCAACTCTACCAGCACGTGCTAGACATTCTTGGGGACATATCCCCGGGTCATGGCAGGAAGAAGCCACTCAATCCATATGTGGTAGTCATGACTCTTCATCCCTAAGACTCGCATAGTAGACAAGTTCACTCCCCTCCTCAGATTCACCGCATACCCATCAGGGAACATTAACGTTTGGATCCACCGCAATACCTCCTTCCTTTTGTCCTTTTTCAAGACGAAATCGGCATTAGGCCTTTTCCATTTCTTGCCGAGCGCAGGAGGCTTCATCACTAGCTTTGGTCTATTGCACAACATCGCTAGGTCCAGTCTAGCCTTAATGTTATCCTTTGTCTTATTAGGAATGTCCATGAGTGTTGCCCAAAGTGCCTCGGCAATATTCTTTTCAGTGTGCATTACATCAATGTTGTGTGGAAGAAGGAGGTCATTGAAATAGGGGAGCCTAGTCAAGCCCGATATATGAGTCCACATGTGATCCTGACCATATCCAATAAAACCACCTTTGTTGTCATCAATTTTGAGAGCCTCTATCTGAGCACGGACCTCGGCGCCGGTCATCATCTGAGGTGCAGGGTCAGTGACTCAAACACCTTTCGTGAAGTTCTTGATGTCTCGTCTGAATGGATGGTTAGAAGGGAGGAATCGATGATGTTGGTCGAACGAAGAGAACTTGCCACCCTTCTTCAACCAATTGAACCTCACAGCTTCCTTGCATACTGGGCATGGGAACTTCTCGTGAACACACCACCCGCAGAATATTCCATGCGCTAGGAAGTCATGCAGGGAGTACTGGTACCAGACATGCATTTTGAAGTTCCTCTTTGTAGCTCAGTCGTATGTCAGTACCCCATTTTCCCAAGCATCGATCAATTCGTCAAATAGAGGCTCCATGAACACTCCCATATTGTTCCCTGGGTGTCCGGGAATTATGAGCGATAGGAATACGTTCTTGGGTTGAAACATGATGTCGGGGGGAAGATTTAGGGGGGATCACGAACACGGGCCAACAAGTGTACGGGGCCGCCATCATTCCATACGGATTGAACCCGTCTGTTGCCAGCGCTACACATACATTCCGAGCCTCCTCAACTTTACCGGGATGTTTACCATCAAAGTGGACCCATGCATCACCATCGGATGGATGTACCATCTTCTCAGAATTGTATCTTTTGCCATTTTTGTGCCATGTCATCTGTTTGGTGGACTCCTCTATCATGAATAGCCGTTGGATCCTCGGTATGAAAGGAAGGTGCCGTAGGACCTTCACGGGGATATCAAGCTGCTTCTTCTGGCCATCACTAGAGTCTACCTCCAGAAACCTAGAGGATTTGCACTTTGGACAGTGTGTTGCTTTCTTGTGTTGTTTCCTAAATAGGACGCAACCATTCGGACAAGCATGGATCTACTGGTACGGCACCTTCAGTGCACGAAGAAGTTTCTATGACTCGTACATGTTCGTCGTCAGAACATGACCCTCCGGAAGCAGGGTCCCAACAACTGCCAACATAGCATCGAAGGCATCTCGACTTAGGCTATACTATGACTTGAACCCCATTAAGCATCCAACGGCATCCAGTCGTGAAACCTTGGTCTTTTCATGAAGGGGCAGCTGTGTCGAAGACATCATGTCATAGAACGCCTTTGCGGTTTCCTCTAGTTCCTCCTCCATTCCTTCACCAAACTGTGCCTCATGAAAGTCATCCATCATGTCTGGTACCCCCGGCATCACCATCAAAATCCTCGAGGCGTTGTCTCACCACCTCCTCTCTCATACGATCCGCTTCACCATGGGAAATCTAGCGGGTATAGTTTGGCGTGAATCCAAACTTGCAAAGATCTTCCCCCACCTTCTTCCTATTTTTTCTTTTCCTGTTGTCACATTTGCTACAGGGACACGACATCCGACTCGCCCCTTGAGCAGCGGGGCCAAATGCATGGTCTAAGAAAGCAGAGGTATTGCACATCCATTATGGGGTCATCTCTGCGTGGCCCGTGTACATCCAGTCATGGTTATCCATCCTCTGACATATATATAAGCGAGTAATAAAACCAGCAATTGCATCTACATGGCGTTCCTACTATCTAATAGGTGAAGGATATGTCCTAATCCCACCCGTGGATGCGTAGATGAGGTTAGTCTCCATGCTCTACTCCTATCCGAGATGGAATTTCGGTAGTACCTCCCCGTTGTTCTCTCGATACATGTCCTGGCAGGGAGAGTGTGTATCCGAAGAACAACGGGGAGGTGCTGCCGAAACTCGGCCTCGGACCGGAGCAGAACATGGAAACTAACCCATCTATGCATCCGCGGGCTGTCCAAAAAACATGGACAATCCAAAACAGATACGGTTGGAAGTATGAAATACTTCCAATCGTATCTCTTTCGGACGGGAGACGCCTAACTGGGTGACGTTATCTACGACCATGCATGATACGCGTACAGGAGTTATACCTAGGGTGGCGGTGCAGTAGGCTAGCGGGGCGGTGGCGAGTCAAAGCTATGGCGAGCCAACGCTGTGCAGGTAGACCGGCTCGGCGCAGGGCTACTCCGGATCGGCTCTTCTCTGCAAAACAAGGAACAAAAGTCTGTCATTTTCAAAAAAAAATCAGCAGAACCTCCCCTGCACGGTGAGGTTCCCAAAACCTGCAAAAATCAACGGCACGATGGCCGGCAACCATATAAACATCCACAACCACCTCCAACACCTCCACCACCCCCACCACCTCCACCGCCACCTCCACGGTCACCTTGCACATCACAACATAACAACACGGGAGAGAAAAAAAGGTGAGAGAAGGGCATACCTAGCGTACGCGGTCGTCGGCAAGGGCGGGCGGACGGGCACTCCTCCTCGGGCGGGCGGGTCGTGCTCGGTGTGTCCGCCTCCTCCTCTCTTCCTCCTCTCCTTCTCCCCCTTTTCCTCCTCTCTCCTTCTCCTCTTCCCTCTTCCTTCTCCCTTCTCCCTTCTCCCTTCCTTCCCTTCTCCCTTCTCCCTTCCTTCCCTTCTCTTCCCGGCTGGGCTCCTCCTTCTCCCCTTCTCTTCCCTTCTTCCCTTTCTTCCTTCTCCCCTTCTCTCTTCCTCCCTCCTCTTCCTTCTCCCCTTCTCTTCCCTTCTCCCCTTCCTTCCTTCTCCCCTTCTCTCTTCCTCCCTCCTCTTCCTTCCTCCTCTTGCTTCTACGGCGCCAGGACGACGGCGTGTCCCAGAGACGGCGTGGGCCGGCGGCGCGGGCCCACGACGGCGGCGCGGGTGGCTACGCGGGGCGACGGCGGGCCGGCTGTGCCCGCGCGCGATGGAGCAGCGGCCGACAGGGAGCGCGGATCCGACGGCGTGGGCCCACGGTGGCTGCGCGGGTGGCTGCGCGGGGCGACGGTGGGCCGGCTGCGCGCGCGCACGATGGAGCAGCGGCCGGTAGGGAGTGCGGATCCGGCGGCGCGTGCGGGCCAACGTCAACGGCGGCGAGAATCGGCGGCGGCGGCGGCGCTGTGCGAGAATGTGTGTGTGAGCGTGTCTGTGGAGGGAGATAAGGCCGATGTATTTTTTTTAACCCACGACAGCTTTGCCGAGTGCCAAGATCTACGGCACTCGGCAAAGAAGATTCCCATTTTTTTTATTTCAAAATCTTTGCCGAGTGCCAGGCGTCCTGGTTTGTAAGCATGGTACGTGACAACGTGCTCGAAACTTTCTCAAATTTTTACCACAGCCTACGCATACGATAACATGGCATCTCCACAAGTTTCATGTTTTTTCGATTTTGTTTGCATTTTATGGAATTAAAAAAAAAACTCGCACGCAATTTGGTGGCTTTGCCCCGTGAGCAAGTTGATAGAAATTTCGGGTCAGTTCCTGGATTTGGCCTAAACTTACACTCATAAACATGAATGTCATTTTTCGAATCAGTCAAATCCAATATTCGATGCACCTGTAGTTCAAACTCGTATTTTCCGAAAAAAATCAACAAAATGGAATAAACTAATGAAATATAGAAAAAATTAGTGAAAATGTGCCAAATTTGAATATGTGGTTCCTGGTACTGTTGTAGGGCTACCAAAAAAATTGGTGGCCAAAATAAAAAAATAAAAAAATAGTTTGCCGAGTGCCAATCCCTGACACTCGGCAAACTTAATTATTTGCCGAGTGCCTAACGCCTGGCACTCGGCAAAGTTGACGGCGTTGGGTGCCGTTATGCCTCTAACAATATTTGCCGAGTGCTCTAGTTTGCCGAGGGTCTGACACTCGGCAAATTAAGGTTTGCCGAGTACCTGTATTTTGTCGAGAGCCGGGCACTCGGCAAAAGCTTATTTGCCGAGTGTCGTATGTTGCCGAGTGTGGCACTCGGCAAAATGTATGTTTGCCGAGTGCCCGATTTTTGACACTCGGCAAACTCCTGGGCACTCGGCAAATCTTGGGTTTCCCATTGTGAACGTCAGCCCCTGATCAGAGAAATTCCAAAGAGTTGACCTGGGCTCCATACAATACCAATCCTTGGCGTTGGAAGCGCTCCTCGCATCACATGACGGAGCACCCCACTTGACTGGGTATCCTTGTCATTTGGATCACACCACCGTGCTCTAACACACCCTTCAAATTAATCGTCTATACTATCGCCATTGCTCATACATCATCTCATTGACTTGTGAAAACCAGGTGCCCGGCCGGCCTCTGTGTGTCTCTGACATGTGTGCCCTCCAAATAGATAAATATTGCTTGGTAGGTTGTGTATGCAGCCATGCCTGTACCAAAGTAGGCTGGCTATTTGTTGAATAGGAAATGACATGAGATAATAGGTTTGATGAGAGAGGAGTCTCCCTTCTAATTGCCTCTTTAATACGTCTTAGACACCCGGACATTGACTTAGATGCCTCGGGAGAAGCAGTATTGGGATTTAAGACCGTTCCTCCTTTTATCAGCTGTACAGACTGCAGAGAGACAAAGGTACACAAGCTAGCTAGATAGAGGTCAAGAGCATGTCATCCAAGAAGAAGAGGGCCGCGATAGATCTCTCCCTAGAGGCGGAGAGGAGTGATGAAGACCACAGCGGCGGCGGCAGAGGCAAAGGCGATCGCCGCCGGGCCAAGGATGATGGTGAGGTGGACAAGAAAGAAGAGCAGTTCAAGGAGCAAGAAGGAGAGGCGCCGAAAGAGGAAACCGGCGAGGAGAAGGTGGTAGTTGAAGTGGTTGTAGACCAAGGAGGAGACGGCACCAAGGAGATCAAATATAGGACTCAACAAGGAGAGGAGATGGAGGACGACAAGCAATCGGCAGCGGACGCCCACGGCGACGGTGAGAGCGATGGGGGCGAAACTCGTGCGCAGGACAAGCACGTGGTAGAGGCCGCCGGCAACGGCGACGGGGACGATAGCTACAGCACCATGGTGCAAGACGAGGTAAGCACATAATACTAGCTTACAGAGTTACAGTCAATCTGCAAATTAAAGGGTTGTGCTAGCGAGGCTGCTAGCTAGATGTACTATAGTGTAGTTATTTTTCGATAGGTGGCGCAAGTGTTGCTAATTAACCTTTGCAGATAAGCAGCGAGTGTTCATCTTGTTTAATTCCCCCTGTAATGACATGCGTGTGTATGTCTTCAGGTGAGCGCGATGCAGGAGGAGATGGAGAAGATGAAGGAGGAGAACCGGATGCTCCGGCGAGCCGTCGACCGGACCGTGCATGACTACCACGAGCTGCAGAAGAAGGTAGAAGCCTGCTATCAGCAGCAACAGGCAGATGAGCCTAAGGTAATAGAGGAGTAGCTAATAATCCTACGCTAATCGATTAATCTTATCTAGCTAGCGGTGTTATCCAATTGTGTAGCCTACGATTCTACCCCATGTTCCACCATCTAGCTAGCTAGCGCCAATCTCGTGCCGCTTTTAAAATTCTTCCACGTGACACCATAATTACCATGTCAATTGGATCCGTGGTTTGATTTGATTTCTAATTCGATGCGCGCGCAGGAGCCCGAGGTGTTCCTTTCCCTCGGCGCCACCGCCGCCGGGACTGGCGGCGGCTTCCCGGAGCCGAAGCGCAAGGAGCGGGCAGCGCGGCGGCCGTCTGTGGGGAGCGATGACACCGACGACGACGGCAAGGAGGATCTTGGGCTGTCCCTGAGCCTGAGAGCGTCGTCGTACGACGATGAGAAGCTGGAAGCGGGGCACGACTTGGATGGCGCCTCGTTGGTCGGCGCCGACGGTAATAAGGCGAAGGGCTACGCGCTGCTGGAGAGTAGCAAACTCGGGGCACCGGCGGCCTCCGGCGGCGACCTTGCCGCGGCTGGGATCACGAGCCAGAGTGTGAACCCGGCCAACCGCAAAACTAGGGTTTCCGTGCGCGTCCGATGCCAAGGCCCCACTGTAAGTCGCATGCTGCTGCATCTCACTGATCGAGTTCTTGCTGCGCATGATTTGACGGCAAAATTGATGATGACGAGTGATCCGGTTCGTGTGCATGCACGCAGATGAACGACGGGTGCCAGTGGAGAAAGTACGGGCAGAAGGTCGCCAAGGGCAACCCGTGCCCAAGAGCCTACTACCGGTGCACCGTCGCGCCGGGCTGCCCGGTGCGCAAGCAGGTAACCAAATATTTGCCTTGCCACTTCAGCGCATGCAGTCTTGACCACTAAACTTCGTCGCACCGGCCTACGTGTGCATCACTGCATCAGTGCACGGAGTGATTCGTGATAAATGGTGTGCGCGATTTGCAGGTGCAGCGATGCCTAGAGGACATGTCGATCCTGGTGACGACGTACGAGGGTACGCACAACCACCCGCTCCCGGTCGGCGCCACCGCCATGGCCTCCACCGCCTCCGCCGCGGCCACATTCATGCTGCTCTCCAGCACGAGCTCCTCCTCCTCCATCTCCGAGGCCGGCGGCGGCTCAGCGGCACCTCCGTACCTCAGTCCCCCGTACCTGCTCAACTCCACCTCCCACCACTCCGCCGCTTCGCCGCTGCTCAGCGCACCACCGTCGTCAATGCCCAGCGCCCCTGGCGCGGCCAGTGGCGTGCAGCATCTCAACATGTTCGGGCATTCGTCGTCCATGCTAGCTCAGCAAGCGCCACATTTCAGCAGCAGGTACCCGTGGTCATCGGACCCTTCGCAGGGCATCGGTAGTGGTCTGCCAGCAGGGAGCAAGAGGCCGTTTTGGAGCACCGGCGGCGACGAGAAGACGGCAGCATTGCCGGACAATGTCGGCGCAGTCATGGCAGACCCAAGTAAGTTCTCCGTGGCGATCGCGGCCGCGATCAACAGCTATATGGGGAAGGACGGGCAGGTGGCGGGCGGCAAGGACGGGGAGAGCAGCAGCAGCAAGAGTAGTAACAAGTGGCGGGTGGTCGAATCACTTCCACCTCCATGACTAGTAATCAGTAGGGTATAAGACACCACCACCGAGAGACTAGCTAGTTGTGGAAAATTTAAGGGGTGTGTTTCTTCATAATTTGTTGTGTGTAAACAAATCAAGAAAGCGCGCGCGGGGGCAGGCAAACACAAATTGGAGGGAATTTTTGGGCCATTGGTTGTAATCATTTTTCAGGTTTTGCTCCATTGAAACAAATCAACTGAAATTGTTGTTAACCGTAAACTGCAATATCTACTGTTTTATCACGCTCACTCAAAAGGCAACATGTGAAATTTTGCAATATGCACGTAGAACTTGGCGTCTTAAATTATGAGGTATTGCATAAATAATGTATAGTCTAACACTAGAGTTCTCTCAAAACAACAATGTTGAACTGGTTTGGCTTATTTCATCAAAAAGCAAGTAAGTCATGATATATGTGCAGTAGACACAGAACATAAGGATTCTAATTACATATGTGTTTTCTTTAAAAAAAATAGAGTACTTCAATTTATACCTTCACTACATATAACTTGAATTAACTTGAACAAAAACAATTACCTTGCGGTACCTCCAACAATATAATCCTTATTATTTAGGAGAAAAGTATTCAAAACAAGATTCTGACCTTTAATTTCTCTAAGAATATTGTTATGCCAATTTCAAAACAAGTAAGAACACTCTAGCATGCAATCCTAGTTTTCACACTCAAGGTCGTTCTTGCACACAGACTAGCACTAACACCAACTACAAAAGTAAGTAATGCGAGACATGAAGAAGGCAAATAGACAAATGGATTTATTCTGTGGTACTGATTACCAAAATGCAATACCTTGTCCATGTTGGAGCTCCACCGAGAGGTACATTTCCTGGACACCACGTCTCTTCTAGTCATGATGTTTGCTTCCAACCAAAGGCAATGGAGTCACGTAGTCTCCCTAAGCCACCTGACTATTCTAGTCTCAGTGTTGGACTATACCCAATCACCCAACCAAAGATAATGTTGTGAGTCACCAAATCTCACAAATTGGCACACCTGCCATCCGATATGGTCACGGTGTTGGATCACACAAACAAAATGATGTGTGAGTCACTAAGTCTCACTTCCAACATCCACCCAATCCACCAAGGACTATGGGGCTTCTCCACCGAGACTCTGAGAGAGGGGCCTCCTCATCTCCCGCATTGATACGACACCACTACATATCACCCTTGGAGGATCGGTGCCATGAAGGCCACCACCTTCATCAGAAGATCACATATAATGTCAAGCGCTTTGGCTTGCAAACTTTAGCTCTCATGACTGTGTCACATCTATGAAAGTGGGATCACTCTCATATGTGTGTGTCTCATGCCAACACACGGCCCTAACACACTGCATATCACACTTGATCATCACATTTCTCTCTCCTTAAGCTCAATAGTCCCATACATTAAACTCATGGTAAAAGGCAATAGAAAGACCCCTCGAGGGATATTTATAGCCCAAACCTTAGGAGAGAGTTGTTGGCGAACAGTGCCAAAAGTGCTCCAACAGTCACCTAAGAAATAGCTTGCCCCGATAGTCCGCATGCATTGGCGAGAAAATCTGGTGCATGCATTTGCATAGTACACCTACAATGGATAGTACTAACACACCCAAAGGCTAGCAAATGTCATTGTCCGATGCCCATAATGCACTCATGGCCAAACCATCCCTTAAGATCATTTGCACAATCAACTTCAACCGTCAACATCTTTGTGCCAATTATTCGATGCTCCCATAAACACTTGTCTTAGACCATCCAGTCGGTTCATTCCAACAATGCTAGCAAAATCTGGCCTGTCATTGTGTACCCAATTGTCTGGTGCTCACATTCCTCACCGGCCAGACTATTTGTTGCTTTAACTTCAATAGTACTCTTCTAACATGAGTATTGGCTAGACTATTACAGCTTTCTTCGATGTTCGCTTTTCTCCATAGTGCCGGACCGTTAGTTGTGTGCACTTTCTTTTGGTTTCACCTCTAACTTCAAACGAACTCTGGTTGAGGCGAAACTTGTTCCTTTGGATTCTATGCACTGTACCATAACCAAGCTCCCTAGACCATGTGTTCTTCAAGATTGCACCACCATGCACACTTAATCACTTGGTCGATCTTTGCACACTTGAATCCCCTTCTTGGCGACCCTAACTCTCTTGAAAGGTCTTCGCTTGCAATACTAGCTTGACTCCTCCACAATCCACTTGACCCTAAGTCTACAATTGCTTCACTTGACTTCTTAATTGATCTCTATCTTCAATCTTGAGTTCTTTTGGTCATCTCGTCAACAACTTTTGGGGATGTCTTTATTCTGGCCCAACGTTAACACTTGATCCTCCTATCCATACACTAGCCACACATGCCAAGTTGTCCTCAACTTGCTTCTTCATCAATGCTTGAGGCCACTTCATCATCTTCATGCTTTGTGACCTAACATTAACATGTTTCTCCAAAACACACACGTTAATCACAAAAGCAATACTGTCATTAACCACCAAAACCACCTGCCTAAGGGCCTAGAAGCTCACAGTTACAAGGTCACAATGGTGCCCTTGATCGACTTTACATATATATTTCCAAGTCACTTGTGACGAGATCTCCATGATATCTAGGATAATGTTTACCTATGCCTTGTGTATCAAGTCACTAGAGATACCCCGGGTATTGCCTGTAGTATGTTTTTTCACTCCTAGCCCACCCTATGTACAAGGGGCCCGATATATGTGTCATGGTGATACCCAGGGTCGATGTCCTCCACATCGCACGACGCCTGAGCCATGATGTGTGGTGCCAGGCCGTCGTTGCTCTAATTGGCTCTGACTTGGGTGCGTTGTAGGTGCTCAAAATTGCTTGATTTTCTCAGGGTCTCCAAAGTGGTACACTTTTGTCATGTCTTTTACCTAAATTTGCAAAATGCTCAAAAATAACAAGGTGCAACAAATCATTAATAAGTTCACAATTAAAATCAATGGTTAACTTATAAATTAAGTTTAAATATTAGGAGAAACATGTGCTAAAAAGGTAGTTGTAATTGGTGCCAATATCACCTCATTAGTTCACGTCATCTTAGGTGCTGGCCACCCCACCTATTTGGGTATGGATGCCTCAAGTTGTCTGGCATGGACGAGCTAGGGAAAGAAAGACAGAAAGAGGAGTTGTCACTGTTAGAGTACCCGTGTGCATAGGATTAGAACGACTATCGTTAGTGGCTAGGGCCTAGGGTTTGGTGTGGGGTGGGGGATGATGACTAAGACTCTGAAAAGGAGAGAGCTAGCCACCAACTAGCTAGGGGCTTGTTTGGATCATCTCTTCTAAACTTTAGAGCTAAATCTCCAAATAGGTGGTCTAAAGTTAGCTTTAAACTTTGGCCCCACCTTACATTAGAGCTTTAGACCTCAAAAGTGAGCTAAAGTGCTCTAAAATCTTTAGAGCTCTAAAGTTTAGAGAAGGGGATCTAAATAGACCCTAGGATAAGTAGGATGCATACTAGCTTGTATTGGGTTGGTTGTTTTGCTTAATGGGACTCTCATAGTATATTAATTATGGTAATCTTGGTTCTGGTGGACTAGAAATGAACCACCCTCGGTTATTCCTGTTAGTAATAAGGTAAGACTGATTTTTTCAGTTTAATTTGGTTTAGCATTGGGTATTTTTTTTTGGTTCTATCATTATTTTCTTGTAGGAGTGTAACGAGCAAATTGAGAACTTTGTGAGCTATGATAATCATAAACTTCATAGTCATCTACTCATCTCATGTGCTTATGATCTTGTGAAATGGACATAGGCTCACATGAGTAGCACGATACCATATCATACATGGGCAGCATAGCCTATGGCTCTTTATATATGCCTAGATGCCTAATAAAATCCTAATAGATGACTATATGTAGCCGTGAGCCATGTGATCTTATATTAGATAATTAGGCATATATAATTATCTATAGAGGGTGAGCCATGCATAATATGAAATCATATATTAGCCAAAAGTTTGTGAGTTACATTTCAGGCCAGTAAAATTTACGTTTTGTATATATAATCTCATTGAAATTAAGGAAAAATAATTCTCAAAATAAAAAAAGGTTGGAATTTTGGGGATCGCACCACGCAATGGAATTAGAGGAAGCGATGGCAGGGATAGACCACCACACGCGAGATCATGTGATCTGCCACCAACACCCTCGTTCCATTCCAACCCTCAGATCCGCAAACCCTAACCAACCAACCAACACCGTGCAGCTGGGGAGTTTCCGTGCGGTGCGGAATGGTTGTGACGCTGATGCGCTTGCAAATTCTCTGGTCCTGAAGCCATCGTGCATGCATGTGTGCCATGCATTTTATTGGGGTCCATCAGAGATGAGCAAGCCCAATCGAACCTTATTCGCCCGCACTGGATTTGAAGGCTCATTTGTTTTAACCCCAACCCATATTTCGTTCACTCTGCTTGCAAGAATCTTCGCAGCCTCTCGGATCTCCAGTCCACCGGTCCATTCGTTCTATCTCCCAAAATCACAGTGGCCGAGTGGAATTGGGGACCCAAAATTAGAGCATGTATAATAATGGGTTTATAGTCAAGCTAGTCAGCATTTTTCGCTGATATGGAGTAGATAAGATAGGAGAGATAAGAGAGCTTAGGCTCTTATTCTAACATCAAGCTTAGGTACGGAAGCAGAGACATCTATGAGCTTAAACAATAGTGTATGTGAGGAGTAGAAAAGATAAAGTAAGATATGGTACCCCATAATAATAATAATAAAACTTTTTATAGATCTATTATATAACTTAGCTCTCGTAACTTTGACTTCTTAGCCTAGCATTTGTCTTTATTATTGATGCTTGCTCTTAGCCTAGCGCCGGAGAAAACCGCAGAATGGTATATTCTCTTCTGCAGACTGCAGGCCTGCAGCCCCGGCGGCGTACGTACACCTGTGCGGTAAACGCCGCGAGTCCCGTCGAAGGCACGGCCCCGACCCAACTCGACTCCGGCGGCTTCCGTCACAGTGTCGTCACCCACCAGACACCAGCCCACCACCGGCCTCCGGCGCATTCCACAGGCCTGGGCCCCACGACGCAGTGTTTTCCACGGACCACGGTCCACGGCTGCACCGTACGGCACCGCCCACCATGATGTAAGCCATCGGTCCATGGACCGCTCCCACGCGGATCTCGCCCCCTCCCCCCGACGAGCGTAACCGCGACTGCGGAGTACCCGCCACACCCACACAGCAACTGCACCACCGGTTCGGCACCCACGAGACGTGGCCCCCACTCTCCAGGCTCTCTAGCCGTGTGGGTCCCACGCTGCAATCTTTTCGTCCATTTCTCAACTCCCTTTTCGTTTTCTCTCTCCTATTTTTTTCTTTCTTTCTGGATGATCAACGAGGAAATCTGCGCCCTTTAACTCGCGTCGCGTCCTTCCCTTTCCTCCATCTGTTGCGTCCGTCCGTCGTCTGCGTCTCTCACTCCGCCCGTCCGTCCGCCCGTCGTCACCAGCCTCCTCCCTCGCGCCCACCGCCGGGATCCGGCGCCCCGTCTGCGCCCGCCTCGGTCTAGGTACGGGCCCTGCTTCTGATCCGGGCGCCTCTGGTTTGCCTGCCTGCCATACCATGCTTGCGATGAATTCGGCGGTTCGGTTTGGTACTGGGGTCCTGCTGGAATGTTGGGATAAGGCTCTTCGTTTGGGATCCTGGCCGTGTTTTTGGCCGTGGGTGGGCAGGAACTGGCTTGCCTTCGATGAAATTTGGGCGTTCCCCTGGTGATTCGGGCGCTGTTTCGTTGCTTGCTCGTGTGGTGTCACAGACTTGCGGGACGGCCTGCGCCTTGGGCCAAACTTGAATTCGGGAATTTTCCTGGTGGAATTGGGAACGGTCGGGCTAGGGATCTTGCAAGAGCGCACCAGAATTGATCCTTTCCGTGGAAATTTTGCCGCTCCAGTCGATGTTTTGGCGCTTGAGGTTATGAATTAGTATCTTGTTTTAGGCTTTATCCTGACGAAGATAGCCAAGCACTTCTGATCTAATAAAGCATTAACTTGGCCTGTTTATTCTTCATACAATTTATCATTTGCGTGTCGATTAGGGCACCTGTGCCTCAGGAAGCAATGAAGATCCATTTCGTTGCCGTGTCAATTGCTAATCCCATATTAAGTGTACACATGATTCCTTGCCTAAGGCCCAGGCAAAGAGCTGACGCTTAGTTCTTAGTGCATTGTTGAGTGTATAAGTAAGGTGATTTTAATTAGGAAAAGGTGTATCCTATCGCAACAAGATTGGCTTCAGACTGGTTGATTTTGGACCAAACTGTGGCAAAGGGAATCCTTTGCCAAGGCCCATCCATGTGCTAGTGCTATCGATCTGTACTGAACAAGGGAGGACCAAGAGGAAAAGTATACGACTAAAGAAGCTAGCTTTGCTTCAAATTCTTTCCTTGCACTGGTAACTTAGCATTTCTCAAAAGGGTGGAATCATTGGCTCAAGTGCAGAATCATTTGATTCCTTTAATTAAAAAGTCATCTGTTGTTGTTTTCCCTTCTAATCTGACAGATCTGAGATGAGGCATGAGGTGCTCCATGTGAGAGCTTTCCCTATACCTCTTATCTGGCTCTTGCTTGTGACTTTATTTAATTGGGAATGTAGATCACATCTAACATGCTCCATTGATATGATTATTTAATGCCTTTGGTTGATCCACCTGCTTCCTTCATTTTCTGCCTGCCCGGCCAGTTCTGGATCCCATAAAGTCTATATATAACCTCTCCTGCCTTGCTTTTATTCTCCATTCTGGACTGAAGTTCCATCAGCTTCTCCAAGGAGGGCGAAAGGTCGCAAAGCTTCATTTTGCTGGTAATATGGTACTTGGTGTCTCATACCCTTGCCCTTCTCAGGTAGAGTCAATTTATTTTGTTTACATCGTGAGAAGAAACTCCATCTGATGGAAATGGTCTCATTTCAATACTTATTTTGTAAAACTGGAACCTAAGTAAATCTTCTTTGGTTATGTCTTGCAATATGCAGCTAGATTTAGTTACATAAGAAAATGTGTTCCAGTCAACAACTTGTGAATGCATTAGACACACACACACACAGTGTGTGTGTATTTAGTCCTCGCGTGATGGTGCAATGGTGTCACAGGCATTTTCTGTGCATACTCTTAAGGGTTGCTTTTTTCTGTTGCTTGCCATATCTTGAATGATGTATGTTAAGGAATCTGTGGCACGATCTTACATGATTATTCATAAAATTTACAGCCTCCCCGCAAAGAATGTAACCATGCCCATTTATGACAGATTTCTGAGAACATGGCGAGAAGTGCGAGAGCTAGGAGGCATGTGGCTCGTCAGCTCAAGTCCACCCATCCCATTCCTTCATACCGATGGAAGGCAAAGGCGATGAAAAAATCCAACCGAAAGCAAGCGTCGCCAGCCTTGCAAAAGATGGACTGGGAAGATGCCAATTGCTCTGTGTGCATGGAATACCCACATAACGCTGTGCTCATCCTCTGTTCATCCCACGATAAGGGCTGCCGTCCTTACATGTGTGGAACTAGCTACCGCCACTCGAATTGCTTGGATCAGTTCAAGAAAGCCTACACCAAGGGGGCATTGCTTGAGGAAGTTCCTGCAAATAGCATTGGCACTAATCTGGATTCAGCGCCATTGACTGCAGAAAAAACTGAGTCCATTGACCTTGCATGTCCATTGTGTCGTGGCAAGGTGAAAGGGTGGACAGTGGTAGAACCAGCTCGAAGCTACCTCAATGGAAAAAGGAGAACATGCATGCAGGATGGTTGCTCATTTGTGGGGACCTACAAGGAGCTCCGCAAGCATGTCAAGTTGGAACACCCTCTTGCAAAGCCAAGGGAAGTTGATCCTGTCCTTGAGCAAAAATGGAGATCGCTCGAGATTGAAAGAGAGCGGCAAGATGCGCTCAGTACAATCACTGCAACAATGGGCAGAGCCGTTGTTCTTGGTGATTATGTGCTAGACTTGGAGGATGGAGTGGACTTGGAGGATGTTGACAGTGATGCAGATGTTGATGATGGCCGTGGGACAGAAAACACTCGTAGGATGCTTCTATTTATTATGCGCCAAGTTGCTCAACATCATCAAAACCAAAGGCTTCAGAATGCGACCGGTGCATCTGACAATGTCGAGGACAATTATGTGGTGAGCAGTGGTGCCAATGGAACCACACCATACTCTTACCCCTTGGAAGGGGAGGACGAGAATGATATGGTTGTGGCCGGAGGCAGAAGCACTGATGTGCTCAGACCAGAGAGGAGGCGCCGTCGCCGCCGCAGGAACCGTGGAAGATTATTTTTAGGTGCTAATTGAGAGGAAAGGTGGTGAGGTTTAACCATCAGAGGAGTACATACATAAATGCTTCCCTGGTGCCTGGCATTCATCAATTCCGGCCTCAATTTACTTGTTCATGATCATGTACCAAGTAGTTATGTTAACATCAGCTCATTGTTTGCCATCAATGTATGTTATCTCACATTCTTTGTTGAAAAGGAAAACACCGCAATACCGCATCCATCTCTTGCGGTTTGTGTAGCCTCTATTTCTGTGTACTGCTTTAGCTACAGCATTTGTTGGAGGTCGAATTAGATTTGTCTTAAGTGAAACATACAGTATCTAATTTGACCATGTTTTAAAAAAGTATAGCAACATCTACAACATTATTAATTTCATATAATTTTCATAGTGCATTCTTATTATCAACTTTGGTTTACTGAATCAGAACCACCAAACGGAGGGCATACTAATTAATTACTATACTGATGGCAAGGTATGGTCGCTCTTCCGTCGTTCGTTATTGTTTTGTCGTCTTTCTTGGATGACAAGGTTTTCTTTGTGTTTTTAATGGGGCCAGCCCTAGTGCTTGGTAGATAGATGCTCGAGAAAGCACACCTTGCAATGCAGGAGCTATAGCCTAGAGACCTTGCCCTCTAGGCATAACCCGAAAGTACTGATCGCCGTTTGTTGGTTAAAGGCGCACTTGTATTGGTCGAAATTTAGAGATAAGTACCCCTCAAAAAAAAGAAATTTAGTGATATATAAGTGTGTTTGGGTGTGTAGCAACAGTTGCTTACATAAAATTTCTTGAACTTAAAAAAAAATCATCGAGTCACAGTCGTCTCCTCGCATTGCACAAGGCGAGGGTAAGGCTTACCACTTATACCTTTTCCCAGACCCCACATAGAGCGGGAGCTCTCTGCACTAGGTACGTTCTTTCAACAAAACATGCGTCCCAACTTTTAAAGAAAAGTGTATCTATGTGCATGGTATAATTTTTTTTTGGATAACCAGGAATATTGTTTTTTCTTTCGTCTTCCTTGTTGCAGAGGCAGTAGCCCTTCACAAATCAGCATTGACCGTATACTAGCACCAAACCTACACCACCAGGCTACCTACCAAACTTCCAGTAGAATTTAGTACAGTACAGACAGGAAGAAATAGCTTATAATAACTAACTTGCAAGGGTCAAAATTGTACAAGTACACATTCAGCCTGTTCGCTGGCTCGTATCTGGCTTATAAGCCATATCTTATCAGCCAACGAACAATATTTTTCTCTCACAACAAACCAGCCAACAATACTTTCAGCCATGGTTTATAAGCCAAACCAGACCAAACGAACAGGACGATTATACAATTGAAATTAATAGCCTCAACATACATTCTCTAACTTATGATCCACTGACATAGCATTACAGTTTTGCACAGAGCCATTGTACAGAACATTTACTTCTATATACACTCGTTACAGCTCTGGAATACCGATATGTGCACGTCCACAGCAGGTCGTCCACAGCAGCCTAAATCAGTCAGCACATTTGAGCTGGCACGCTTTCGTGCGACCTCCATCAACACCATAGATCACACTATCAGTAGTGGCCAATACCAAGCCGATACTACCACGCTTTAGGGCATCTCTCGTCTCGTGGCAGAATCCGTCATTACTTTCTTCTTAATGATTGTTGGCATACCGTAACACACTGGAGATGCGCCTATCAGAAGTGGAAGCTTGCAAGCCCGCCTAGATTCGCTTAGATATGAAGCTATTCGCCTCTGCCTGCAGCTGCAGCACTTGGTACTATCTCCTTATTTGTTGTTGCTTATTTCCTCGTGCGCCTCGTCGTCTTGCTCTACCTTTTTCCTCGGAAGCTATACTCATGGACTCAAATTCCTTTGTTAGCTGGCAACATTTTGAACAATTGTTGCCATCTAGAGAACTGTCATGCAACCACGAATTGAGCAAAGCTTTACTAAACCGATCGATATCCTTATCAGAAACATCCCAGAGATTCGCAATGATAGCAGGGGAACCAGCAAATAAATATGACAACGGAACCCCTCGAGGAGCATAACTCCCTTTGCAATGAAGTGTTCCACTGCTACATCCCATAAGAAGAGCAGCTGCACAGTTATCTATCTTCTCGATTTCCTTACTAGAAATATACTGAGTTCCTGCAGCAATTTACAGGTTAGTTAGATCACAGACTCGTTATGTTGATTCAACCAGCCATTACTGTCATCCTGCGCATTGCATAAGGAGTATATGAACAATACACACTTAGGGCTTGTTTGGATGCACTTGTATCCATCTCAACCCATGTGTGTTGTAGTGAATTCTGGTGGAGATTAGTTAATTTTCCACAATCCAACCCAATACATGTGGATTGAGGTGGATTTGAGTGCAGCCAAACAAGGCCATAGGAATTACTTGTGCTGGTTCATATTCATCAATAGTTGCATAAAAGACTGGTCCTCAACGACATTAGACACTTAAAAATAAATTCTTGGCTCTAGCACAAGCAGAATAGCAGATTAGAATAGCAGATTGTTCCCAGTTATGTCTGCCAGTATGCTAGTTGCAGCCAGCATGTCATATAGCCCAAAGCCGCAATCTAAACAGTCTAGTTTTGTTATGGACTGGGCCTGGGGCCATGGGTTCAGCAGCTCTAAGGCAAAGCAACAGCCGCACATCAATGCAACAGACTAGATGTGCCAGGCAAGGAAACATGCAAAGATTAGATTAGTATTGATTGGTCAGATAAGATCATATAGTTGAATCTGTTAGCTATGTTTTTTAGGAGCCAGCCTATAAAAGAAAGGCATATGGCGAGCTCTAGGATTAAGGAAGAAGAAACCTAAAAGCAATCAGAACCTCTAGAGGAATGGCGCCTAGCAGTTTCTTCTTGGTATCCCATCAACCTAAGTTAATCTCAATCCTTATCAAGTTTAGTCCATGGTGATGGAAGATATATATATATATATATATTAAAAACTGGGCTCAGGGCATTTAACCTAAAAAAACTTCACCTAGGGCTATGCTGGTACTAGTAGATTAGTGATGTAGCCTGTGCTATCACACAGGTTTAAAAAGTTAGTTGTGATGCATCAAGCTGCCAATAGGGAGGGATATAAATAGATTCTAAACAACTAAGATGAACCATCAGCTACGCCTACAACTAATAAGGGAATGAAACTTCAAACAACTAGGAACAATTACAAGGCAAATATCCAACAAAATTTAAAGCATACCACTTCCATGCCCAAAGTACAGGAAAAGGTCATGATTTGTCAAGGCCAAAACCAGCTCGTCAGCCTTTGGAGAATTCCCAGCCAATCCCTGCACAACATAATTACATTGTTTGCAGTTATGATAGCATAATGTAAATTTACCTTCTAACATGCAAATGAAAGGAAAATGGATCCTTGACAAGGACAATGAAAACATATTAAAGCTTATTACTATGTTGCCATTGGTAATCTGTATGTCCTTTTACATCTTTAAATTTAAATTGGCATTTTACTAGCGTGGGTGGCTTCCAATGGCACCAAAAATTACTTTTCCCCATGCAATGGTTTGGATCACTATCCTCACGACCTCACTTTAACGCAAAAGGATTGGACAGAAAACCCGATGCATTCTTCATTGATTCTAGTGGTACATATAGGTACAGGAAGCATATACAGCTATGGAAAGAATCAGGGAGATCATCTCCACTAGTCTAGGGGTTAACTATGGCAAGATAGAATCAGTATACAAATATGCACCATCTGTATGTAGAGCGCAGAATCATTTTCCAATGAAAGCCATAATTAGCTTAACAATGACATGTAATAAATTTTGTAGAATACAGTTCCTACGATTAAATTCACTTCTGATTGATGTTGAACTGAGTGACGTGGAAGTGACACCTAAAACTATGAGTAAACCATATTCTTAACAAAAGTTACTACTAACCACTTCTAATACACCATATACATATTTACTTTATAAGACACTTATATTACATTTCAAACTTTTATTTTGAACAAAACTTCTGCATTTCAAACTCTCATCTTAGCATCCAGTGAAAAAAAAAATCACGAGAGATAATTAGTTGGGAGAAAGGAGCCAATTTTCTAATATGATTACCAATTAAGTTTTGACAAGCCATGTGTTTACCTTCCACTCATAGTTTCTGAATAACCGAACAAATTCTTCTTGTGTGCTGCTCAGGTCACCGCTTGGATTCAACAGATAATATGTATTTAAAGGATCGATGACAGGAAAAGGAGGATCCTTGTAATCATTATTGATTCGAGATAATGCTAAAAATATGCTACCCATTGATGGCATGCGATAAATTTCTTGATTCCTTAGTACAGGCAGGTTCTCCCAAGGAAGCATCTGCAGTTAACAATTGAAGCAGGTGAGGTCACTGGAGATGTAGTAAGGCTATACTATGCTTCATAGTTCATACAAGGATGTTACTGACATAACAGTACTATTTTTTTTTCTCGAATACGCAGGAGAGCTGCGTATCATTGTATTAAGAGAGGAAAAAACGGTCCCGTACAATTATACCCCCATACTCCGGACCGAGCCATAGGAGGGTCCTGAAACAAAGTTCTTCTAACCAATAAAAACACACACTCTGGGTGAGACCTGACCAACACTCTAACCGCCTACCTACCCTGTCGCTAGAGCTGGACCTAAGGCATCAAGCTTCGGAGCACCCGCAAGACACCACAAGTGGTGTTCATCGCTAAAGGCACGCAACAGGTTATTCATTGTTAGCAACCTGGTACTGGATTGTAGAGAATAGGAGGGAATCTGAGGAGGAAGTAGTAAAATCTTAGGGTATCGAGAGCAAGAAGAGGAACAGTAAGAGGGGAGAGTTCTAGGAAGGGAGATAACCTGTTGGTTAATTGGTTCTGTAATGTTTGATGCCCTTCTCGCTGCTGACCATTGACATATGTAATCTCCCATCCAATGTCTGGACTGGGCTCGAGGCCCATGGCCCATATGACTGTCCCAACCATGGCTAGTTCCTAACATTCCCCTCTCCTTAAGATTCGGCTTGCCCCCAAGACGATAGAGAAGGATGGAACCACCGGGATCCCAAGGAAACTGGACGATCCTGTGTTTCTTCAGTTCCTTCATGGGAAGATGTCTGCCAACATTTTTGTGTAGGGCAGATGGAGCTGCAGCATTCTTCACAGTTGGTTTAGACTTTGCAGACTTGGAGGATAGGATATCAAGAATGAGATCATCAAGACTCTCATCAATACGATAGAATCCTTTCATCATCTGACTAAAGCCTACTAAACATTGTTCAGATGCTTCCTTCAGATGTATGACAATAAGAGCTGCAGCAGCTGGACTCTCCATTCCAAGAGTAAGAGCTCACTTCACCACTTCATGATGAAAAAGGGGCACTGCCCATTCTCTGATGCACCTACAAGCCTCAGTTGTATCACCATTTCTGATGTATTGCTGTAGTAGATCAGCAATCCTCTTCTTCACCTCTTCTATTGTGATGTGAGTTGAACTACCCCATTGTCGCTCAATTAACTCTGCGTGGTGGGGTGCTGAAAGATAGCTGTGCTCTGCAATTTGTACAAGACTGACCAGCTGACGATGCCCGGAAGTTGTGCTCCAAAAATTGATGCAGACCCCACAATGCTTCATGTGAACCCAACATGTGTTGTAGATCAGTGAAACTACACTTGACTGAAGCAACCTCAGACTGGATACGGCTGAAATAGAAGCAAACTGAATAGGAGACAGCAGCTCATAAGATGACCACGGTAGTTACGTCTTTCCATGAACAACACCCTGCAGTTCTGTTGTCTCTAGCAGTTCTGTTGGACGTGCTGTAGTAATAGATATCCTTGGACTTGTTCTGTTGCATTGCTTTTGGATTGATTACACAGCTGAGAAATAAAAGCTTCACTTGTTGACCCATTGGTGTCCCAGACCAAAGCTTAACCCAAAGACACCACAAGGCTATATCATGGAATTCACACTGCCCGACAGATAACAACCAAGGATGGATGGTTACGCATAACTCACCATATAAGCAACATTGTATTGAGCCTGTACCATCCAAAGCAGCAAAGAAATCAACCTCAGTGATGCATAGCTGACCCAAGAAGATCACCTCTCCAATTACTTTTCCACAGTTCTTCAGGACAGCATGAGAATATCTGAAAGAAGGCCATGGAAGCTCTAGGTGCATAGCTGAACAGCGGCATGTGCACCAGTTGCTAGCAGCCTGGAAGAACTTAGTACGGAGAACGAGACACCACTCCAAGTGAACAACGAACAAACTCCAGGAATAATGGATCTGCTCTATACCTCTTGTATTCCAATCCTGCAGAGATAACGATCTAGGTGGAGGCCATGGTGACCACAGGTCCACAACCTTTTCCAAGCCATGATTGAGTATGTATCGCTGATGAATCTGAGGTGGCCACAGGATCACCGAACTCGACTCAGTCATTTGCTGAAATCCAACAACAAAACACCCAGCACAGGAGTAGAGGCAAACATGGTAATACACCTGCTGAATGGCCCACCAAGCAGCTCAGACAGGCTTGCAGGAGCCATCGTTGCAACCGACACCGGGGTAACCAGCTTGGAAGTGACATCCATGGCAAGCTTGAGGCCGTTGCACGGTGGCCGTGATTCCCTGTCAATAGCACGAGCATGGAGCACCACGACAGACATCAAAGCAGCATACTGAGAGAACACTGGTGCTTGCTCGCTTGCTGTCGTAGTTCGTCGACGGTGCGACATTTCATCAAACACCCCTTGGGCACGAATGGAGATGGTGGCAGGCTTACTCAAGGCTGCGACCCAGACCCTTGGCGGCTCATAGCCATGGTTGGGAGGCGCCGTGGACAACGAACGCAGCCGTCGGGGAAAAGGTTGCAGACCGCGTCCACCGCCTTGTCGAACAGCCAGTAGAGCCGATGCCTCTCCTCGACAGGCATGGAGGCAATGTCCACGCAGACGCGGCCACCGACCGCACCATGCGAGACGCCAAGGAGGATGCCACTTGAGACGCCAGAGCAGATGCCTCCGCCGCTCGTTCGTCGCGTGCCGCGCATGCACGCGTGGCTGAGGCAGACGCGGAGGAGCAAGCCGCAGTCCCCTGAAGCCGAGGCGGGCGCGGAGGAGCATGCCGTGGTCCGCGAAACCGAGGTAGGCGCGGAGGAGAACGCCAAGGTCGGCGAAGCCGAGGTAGGCGCGGGGAAGCACGCTGCGGTCGGTGGAGCCGGAGTGGGCGCGGAGGTGAGCGAGACGAGGTCATGTACTGGGGCGCGATGTCGTGGAGGTAGTCCTTGGTGTCGTGCCCGAAGACGATGTAGGTCTTGAAGGGCGGGAAGATGGGGTCCCGCGCCAGCATGACGAAGCGTGTGCCGTTGCCGGCGTCCCCCTGGATGCCATCGGTGAGGACCTGGAGGTCGTAGAGCTCGGCAGCATGCGCGGACGCGATGACGGCGGTGTCCCAGAGGCCTCCCGCGGCGGCGTGCTCGGCGGTGCCCAGCGGTGTCGACGAAAGCCTCGTGGGCCACGATGAGGCCCTTGGCATTGAGCGTGAGCTCGCACTGCGCCGGCGCCTGTGGGTGGGAGATGGCGCGCGGAGTTCGCGTAGTAGCGGCAGACGAGGCGGGCGACGCGGAAGAAGGTGTCGGCGGGGACCGGCGTGTTCGCGCGCGAAGTCAGACTCCGGGTACGGGACGGGGCGGTTGCGGAGGAGGTCGGGGTCGTCGGGCGCGAAGCCGAACTCCTGGTCGTCGTCGGGCGCGAAGCCGTGCTCTGGGACGACGTAGCCGCCGAACAAGATGGCGCGGAGCGCGTACTCGACGGGGCCGAGGCGGAAGCAGGCGAGCGCCGGGCCGAAGCCGATGGAGAGCTGGAAGACGTGGATGCCCCAGGACGCCGCGGCGAGGAAGTAGCCCGATGCGTGGACGAGCACGTTGGTGTGCAGGCCGGAGCCCGCGGAGGCGATGGACTCGACTCTCGCGAGGTCTGGCAAACCGGCGGTGGCGTGTAGCACCATACGGCCCGCCAAGGGTGGAAGAGCGTGGTGTGCGCGGCGCAACGTAGGCGGAGGCGGAAGGTACGGGCGCGAGCGTGACACAGGCGGCAGTGGGAGGTGCGGGCGCGAGCATGACCGAGGCAGCGATGGCGGAAGGCGCGAGCGCGACCGAGGCAACGGCGAAAGGTGCGGGCGTGGTCGAGACCGAAGCGGCGTGGTCGGCGAATCGCCGATCCAACCACGCGTTCTGCTCGGCGAAGAGCTTACGGAGTTCGTTCTGCTCGGCGGAGAGCTTACGGAGCTCGTCGAGCAAGAGCTTGGTGGAAGGATTCATGGTGGACTACCAAAATCGACGGCTCTGGTACCAGATGTTAGCAACCTAGTACTGGATTGTAGAGAATAGGAGGGAATCAGAGGAGGAAGTAGTAAAATCTTAGGGTATCGAGAGCAAGAAGAGGAACAGTAAGAGGGGAGAGTTCTAGGAAGGGAGATAACCTGTTGGTTAATTGGTTCTGTAATGTTTGATGCCCTTCTCGCTGCTGACCATTGACATATCTAATATCCCATCCAATGTCTGGACTGGGCTCGAGGCCCATGGCCCATATGACTATCCCAACCATGGCTAGTTCCTAACATTCATGTTGGGACTGGCACCCTCAAAGACACAGGCATTCCTGTGCTTCCAAATCAACCATGCACACATGACCACAAGTGAATTGAATCCTTTCCTCTTGTCCTTTGGGGTGCGCTTACTTGCCTTTCTCCACCACTCTGCAAAATTCTGCTCGTTTAAGCTTGGCACCCCATGTTGGAGACCAAGTGGTGACAGGACCCGGAACCAAAACTCGCGTGCAAAGACACAAGAAGTTAGCAGGTGTTGGATGGTTTCAGTCCGCTTGATCACAAAGTGGGCATTGGTTGGGATGGGGCAAGTTCTGTTTCGCCAAACGATCCACAGTCCAACATCTATCCCGTACAGCCAGCCACAGGAAAACTTTGCAGTTGGGTGGTGCCCAAGCTTTTCCAGATTCGGCGCCAAGGCTCAAAGTTGATCGATCCATGGAAGAAGGCCCGGTATGCTGATTTTGTTGTGAAGACGCCTGAACTTTCACACCTCCAACTATGAGTCTTCATTTGGAGAGAGCATGAAATCCTGAATAATGTCCCAAAGCTGGAAGTACTCAAAGAGACCGATCATCGAGAGTCCTCCCTGTAAGTCGCTAGGCCACTGCTGATCATGCAGTGCAGCAGCAACTGTACGGTTGCGAAACCTCTGAGGTACCAGTGTGTAAACATTTGGGGCAAGATCCTCAATGCAACACCCAAACAGCCACCTATCTGTCCAAAAGTATGTGTCATTTCCGTTGCCAACATGAGAATGTAAAGCAATGGCAAAGAGAGCTTTTGCATTTTGGTGGACCGGCACTTCTAGGCCTGACCAAGGTCTCTCCTTGTCTGTCTTTGCAAGCCACCACCATCTTATTTGCAGCGTCCAGCTCATATACAGTACTAAATAAACAGCACAGTAAATCCCAGAGTGCAAAGCAATAAGTTAGGAATTGCCTAGCAGAACTAGGTGCTGATTTGACTGGGAAATTTAAGGTGCCACTTTGACTGAGACATTTACAGCGCAAAATGTAGACACCCAAATAGACCACCTCACAGCATCTACCGTCTAGTTATCTACCAGATAGCACCAAAGGAAACTGAAATGGACAAAGTGAGGCTAGCGACAAATAATATATAACAGCACTCATGATATTCACCCTTACCAGCAAAATATGCAGTCAAGTAACAATTCCATCCAGAGTTCTAGACTTATAATGCAGATGCGAAGTATCAAGAACATGTAAAATTATTAAATTGCATAGGAAATGACTTACAGTCAAATTATTTTGTTGCTCACCTGAACATTGACATCAAGAACTAAAATAACTGGACCTCTATCAGCTGGCTGAGGAAACTCATATACTGCATCAGTTATTGAACATTTGAGTGTGTCCATAGCTCCATCATCCATTTGACAGGAAGAGAAAGCTCTAAGTCCATCTTTCCCACAGCACCCTCCCCTTCCAAAGTAACCTTTATACAAAATGAGTTGGAGAAAACATTCTTGTACTTCATCCACTGACACAGCACCACCAAGGATAGTCCTGATTAGCACTGGATTGGATTCAAATTTGAATTTTGTATCCAGATCAGTGATAATACTTGATAAGGCAGCCTCAATGTGTTCATCAGATAATCGATGGCCCAACAGAAGGCATTTCCAGGGTCCAAACCAAGAATCTTCAATGTCTCTGTTCGAAAGAATGAAAATTATATCAGGAAAAGAAACATTATCTTGTGTTGACACCACCAAATTCCAACAGATGAACCAATTTAAACTTTGATATGCATAGGTAATCTTACTTCAGTGTGTTAGCAAGGTAATTGTTGAGCTTCATTCTATGCGACCACCACCTGACATGATCTGCCTTTACATCATTAATAGTAAGGGTTGTGCTGGAGAGAGACATAAAATTCTCCTCAAGTATATTTCTGAAAATTGGGGCCACATCGTCTGTAATTCCATAGCCCCAAGGACACTGCCACTTCTTATCTAAAACTCTCGTTGGATTGCCCAAATCTTTGATGCATGAATCTTCAAACTGCATTTCTGTTAGGCAATAATAAGCAAATAAGAATACAAAGATCCAAGATTAGATTTAGTTATGGTTACATGCAATCACAATATGTAATCTGCATACCTGAAATAGCATCCACTGGAAGAAGCAATGTAGTAGGTTCACTTGTTGAATCAAACCTTGAAAGCAACATCCAAGCAGGAAAAAATGGAGGATGGCAATGGAATTTCAAAAGGGCTTTAACATAATCACCTCCAAGCATACTAATGCACAGAACTGGTACATCAGGAAGTTTTTGGAAGAATTCTGTCATATGTTTCTCAATATGTATTATGTCCCTTGATGACAACCTGATAAAGAAATTTAGATTTTACTACACGTTTGCAGATGCAATATGATCACAAGTTCAGATGCTACATAAAATTCTAAACCTGAGAAATTCCGAAACATCGTCATCCGTCTACATTTCTGAAATCTTCATGGGTGCCCTGAAAATGTGAGTAGATACGAATAAAAGATACAGAATACGGAACTGTTCTGATCCGGCTCTTAACTTGCTAAGGTACAAACTTTCGGAACCTTTTCCCCTGGACGATGCTTGTAAGTTAGGAATGTAATGACAATTGAGATAAGTTCCCACAGAAACTTGATGGAAGTATGCGGCCCAGTGATTCAAAGAAAGAGATTCTTTATGAGAACCCAAAGGCAGTTGAAGTTGAAGAATCTGTAGTTGATAGCAAGAATATGCATGCAAGTAACTTGCAAACCTGCAATGGGCAATTCGGATTTTACGACAGAAGCCACAAGCAGTAAAACAAGGATGTAATAATTAAAGAAAACGGTAGCCTGACTGTTATAAAAAAAACTAGAATAAGTAATATCCACTAAGCATTATAAGTAGTCCACAGTACAATTGCACAAGATAACATAACATAACAAACCTCCTGAACAAGTGAGGGGCTCTCTCTGGATAGAACAAAAGCTTTGAGCAACCAGGGAACAACATCAGCCATTTTTACACTAGAGAAGATACAGCAGATGTCCCTGTAGAAAAGTACGATGAAACGAAAGACAATTAAGCACGTATCATGAATTGCTACAACCAGAATGTCATATATGCATATGTTGCATAACAGGAACTTGATGAAACAAACCTTGGCTGTTCAGAAAGGGAGCTTTTTAGCAAGAAGAAGCTCATACTCCATAGTATTTCTGCACACTCTAAAGGAAGAAAATCACCAATAATGCTCCTATCCATGATTAGTCCAATTAAACAAGGCCCATAGCAATCCTGTGGAAGGGACCTGAAGAACAGCAGTGATATGCACTTCCAATAGACACTATGAACTTCATGGTCCCCATTGCTATGAGATCCCAAGGACTCTAGCTGCAAAAAAGGGCAAAAACATAGCTGAACCAACAGATAGCTCAATTACAGGAATTTGATCAAACTTCTTAAGCAGCAGCACATGAAAGTATCCAACATAATAATAATAATAACATGGGCCAGCACATTTTGCAGAATCACAAGGTCCTCCCCTTGGTATCCATAGCAAGCCAGAAGGTTCTTACACCACAAGTATAGACTAACATATATTTCCATTAGCTTGTAGGAACAATATTCCCCTACCTGTAAAGCAGTAATACTTCATAGACTTTAAATAAAGTCTCGTAGTTATTAGAGAGAACAAAGGATCAGCTACTTATCACAGTAACAATCTGAAATTCAGACTATGGTGTAATGAATTAACCAACATTTTCCCAGCAATATTTTATAGTTCCTAATTGTTAAACATATCAATACCCTATACTAGGCTACTATTTTGGTGTCAATGTTAAACCAACTCGCAATAGCATGCTAACCTAAAAACCCATGCTATTGCAGACTTGCACTGATAAGCAACTTTGTGCAAATCCAACATGCCATTTAGCAGAGTAAATTAAAAACACATCATTCAAACAAACTAGTTAGATCTCCAAGGTACAGTATTTTATCAAATATGATTTTAGTATAAAAAAGACTAATATTAACCATAACCTACTAATATGTAGTGAAATGTCAGCTATCAGTCTTTCATCTTACTCAAATTAATGCCCAAAACACACAACAACAAATTGATGAAGTCTCAAGGTACACCTAATCATTAAATATGACAATTATTCTGCAAACATTTATCATTTACAACTAATGTCAAGCCAATGATTGCATGTCTCATCATTCAAGCACAGAACACAGAAAGATAAACTAAGAAGAAAGTACCTTTTTTTAATAGAAGTGACACAAGGTAGCGGCGGCGAACACAGTCCAATCTGAGCTGCAAAATATTTTGAATGCACTCCGAATTCAAGGATTTAACCAAAAGGCAGCTCCAACAACCAAACATATTGCATAAGTCATCTTTGCTGTGATCAATGCCATCAGGAAAACACTCTGCTTCACCACAAACCAAAATATCTGCAGCCAATTCATCACTCCAAGATATGTTATTTTTACTATTTAGCTCAGTTAAAACCTTTTCACTTTTCATATGTGCATTACGCTTACTAGAGCGAGTTCTAATCTTCGCAACAGTCTCTACATTCTGTTCATTGGCTAAACGTGGATGAATTTCTGGATGGCCTCTTAGCTTTAGCATCTAATGGTGGACCAGCTTCAGCATTCCCTGACCTTTTTCTTCGAACTTGTATTGCCGTGCAAACACTACATGGAGATAACAATCCATCCTTTGAAGTTGCGGGTTCTTTCCGACAAGTATAAGCTTCATGTTTGATCGGTATTCTACAGTCTTTGCTGCACACAAGACAACCAGTTTTATGTCTATCATTGGACCCATTAAAATATTCCAAGTCAATGCTGTTCAATTTCTCTATTGCACATCTGTACATGCCTAAAGCATTAGACAGATCAGCTGTCGACTGTTTCTGGAATTTTTTTTCAAATAGACTCCAAGACAGGTCACCAACTTGCATGTCAACTGATATCCCCAAAGTTAACTTGCAGATTTTACATGAAATGGTTGCATCATTTTTCACAAGAAGATCTCGGGCATGGTTAAGCTCACTCTCCGCTTCATCCCATAGCTGTCGCTTACGGTATAGTTGACCTGAACAAAATTCAAGGAATGTGAGATAGAAGGAACAGATGATCAAGAATTATGTTTTCCTAGAAATGGTGTAAACTATACAGAAAAACCGATAAACCATGGAAATAGAATATATATACCTAGAAATGATGCAAAAACAATACAGAAAACTGAAAAACCATGGAAATTTGATATCTCTCTTCCTGTCCGTAAGAGAGCTTCTGCTTCAGCACCATCTCCAATCAATTCGTACATCATAGCGACCTGTAAACGTAATTTACTGAGAATCATGCATAAAGAAGTCATTATACTACTGCCCGTGGTTGTGGTAATATACAACTCCAGTCCCCACTCAATTGGTTCCAGTAGCATACTTCTCTAATCTTTGTTTGTATTAAAATTACCTTATGCTACAGTATCACAATACCTGTAAGGTGCTCTCAAGGTAGTATCTAAGTACACTCCATGGAGTAAGGAAAGAATCTCTCATGCTGGATGATCTGCTGGAATCTGGCCAAAATCTCAACTACTGTTGGGCCACGCACTTCAAGAGAAAAGTCCTGCCCGCAAGGTTGGCTTTCCATATTTCCCAGATATGCCCGATTTGAGTTTGAACTTCTTTTTTAGGAGCTTTTTACGCAAATTGAGGGCTTCTTTTCCGTATGAAATGGCCTGTAAAAACAAAACATTGGATGTGCTTACTTACACAAAAGCTACAGTATTGACCAACTACACAAAATCTAGAAGCAGTTACTGAACTGAATTGTGCACCAATGTTCTGCAGGAATTAAACATCAAAGCTAAATTGTTGAAAGCGAGAAAGCGTAGTTACCTGGAAAAGTTGTCCGCGCTGAAAAAAGTCTTTCTGACAAGTCATAGTATAAACAGCTAGCTAGAAAGATTGATTGGTCATTTAGATGTAACCTGCAGAATACAATAAAATAATTTCAGAGGGAATAAGGGGTCATGGTTACTAATTTGATGCAATGCAACTAACAGAACTTACTTCAGAAACCAGAGATGAGGCAGCTTTGCTGACGTCATCAAAACTGAGCTGCTTTCCAAAGGGATGCTTACATGACTGAGGAATAAATAGGTCGCTAGGCAACATCCTCTGAAGAAACATAGAGAGAGAAGGATTGTCTCCTTCGAAACCGTTTATCCAAAAACTAATATGGTGGCTATGTACATCAAGATGCTCTGCGGCAATAGAAAGAAATTGCTCATCCAGTGGGAGATAACAGCATGCATGACTAAGGCGCCCATTGGTCACCAGCAAGGACAACAACTTTTCAAGGGGTAATTTTTCTTGCTTCCAAATCATGATCATAACCTTGCACAACTTAAACTGAAGCTCAAAACAGCCCTGAGATGGCAGAGTAAACATGCATGATTATGTTGCTAAAGGAAAGCAATTGCATCTCATCCAACTTAATAAACTGAAGATATATCATGGCCCTACCTTCATAGACAACAGGTCAACCAAAAAACAAATAAGTGGTACAATAGTTTGTGATGGATGTTGCAAAACCATGTCAGGAGAAGAATGATCGAAAGTCCCCATCTTCAACCACAACTTAAGTGCTTTCTCAGCATTATCAAATATTACCTATGCAAAATAACAATAATGACACTAAACATAATTAGATAAAGCATAACCATGTTATACTAAACATAAACATGAGTGTGCTCGTATCGCTTATATGAACACTATACACTAACATGGGTAGGGTTTGAAGCGGTTACCTCCCCACCAGGATTGTCTTCCTGAGCGCAATGTGCATACAAGCAGTATGCAATCGCCAATTGATTGTTTGCAGTAGTGTTGGCATCAGATGAATCCTCTGAGATCTTTTGCTGGTTAGATGAACAAACATTAATCTATAACTCCCTTTCTTTGTAAATAAGAAAAGGCAGTATGGGATCCAAACTCACCAGTAAGGATATGGCATCATGTAAAGACTCAAGGCAGCTTTTTATGTTTTCCACTCCAGATGCACGAAGTGCACCAGCCTTTCTTAAAAGAATCCTTGATCTCTCCAAAAAATGCTCTTTCGAACAGTAAATTTTATGCAACAGAACATCTATGATCCTTATCTGCATTTTAGAGCAGAATTCTGTGCTTTGGGCTTCAGTTAATCCATATGCTAGTAACTCCTGTAGAATATATGTTTTCCCAGAGTAGTTAGCCCCAACAACAGAAAACTACAGATACACCAAATTTAATCAAACAAAATAAAATATGGTACCTGCTCTACTATTAAGCCTATCAGCTTAGTTGTCGATGGAGACCAATTTTTCAAAAGAGAGGGATAGAGAAGTGGAGCACCATCCACCTTATTATCCCCAAACTCTTTGTGTACAGCCTATAATTTAAGAAACAGAATATAAGTTACACTAACATAATAAGTGTTTAAAAAAAGCAGAATTGTTTTTAGTCAGTACCTTAACCCATGCCTTGATCAGTATAAAAGAACCTTTGAAATATTCAGAATTATCGCAGTCAGACAACAATTCAGACAAGCTCTTCGCAACAATCCCAAGTGTTGTTTCTATTTCTGTGCCACATCTACGTAGAGTGTCAACCATCTTTGCAATCCTTGCAAATGCATCCAAAATGATATCCATCAAAATGTTGTTTCCTTTTGGCCTTGAGGATAGTCTACAGTAAGAAAGCCTAACATGCGCCCATATTGTTTGGCAGCACAGTTCTAAAGCCTTTGGTGCCTGAAGGAGAGACAGCAATATTCACTTCAATGGCAGCTCAGAAGGGGTTGTCCTAAAAAAATAGAAGAAAAGGAAACTTAGAAGGAATACCTCTTTAACATGTTCAATATTATGAAGTGTCACTCCAATGTTGCTAAGTGAAGGTATCAAGAATTTGAGCTCCTCAGGCGCTAACCATTTACTTGAAATGGCACGGACGACGAAACCCAAGCTCTTCTGGACTATGCAAGCAAAAGGTGTTAATGGACAATAAGGATAGTGATACAGAGCTAGTAACAGCAAACGACTCAACGGCCATTTTCAACAACTAGCAACTGTATATAACCAAGCAGATTTACTGATCACTATATCTTAACAAAATATTAATTCTTGGCATAAATATTAACAGCATGATATAACCAGGGATTTTGTAATTGCACTAGGCGCAATGGCAATGTAAACACACTAGAATACCTGGACATCTTTCTTGGTAACAAAGGAAAATTTAATCGCGGATACAAGGACTGTCGGTAAGGTTCCATGTTGTTCATGCCGTCTCTCGTTGTCTCCTTGAGACATTTGCATACAGCTGTTACAGCACAAATGACAAAACATCTTGTACAGTAAGCATGCATCAATAAAGGTTCTCGCATTTCACTAATTACAGTGCCAATACTTTATCTTATGGACCTACCTAAAATACGCGAAGCTGGAATCGACAAACTGATGCAGTGCTGTCAAGAAATAGTTCATGTTACCAGAATAATGGGTTGGTTTTCCTTCAGAGAAGTTCTTCCAAAGTGTATCCACTTGCTGTGATAATACCTTGCTAATAAACTCCAAAGAATCCAAGTATGTGACCAAAGATGTATTATCATGTGGCCATCGTGCTAATGTGCCAAGAGCTTTCTCTAAAGCATGTATGTACTTTTGATCCTTGGGAATAGCCACAGATAAATAGGGTGGTATTTCACTTTCTGCTTGCTGGGCACTCAAGTATAACCCAGTCGCATAAAGACGAAGCATTGATGCAGTAGGAGAGGAAACCTATACATCGCATGAATTTACACAAATCAAAACAAATGTGCACCAACATGGTATGCTTAATGGGAATTCAGTGCTTAAAAGATAATACAGCAATGTACCTCAGAGAAATAACCACTTTGTTTATAAAGTAGTTCTGATGCGCCAACAGATAAATCCCGTTTGGCAGAAAGAACGAACCGACAAAAATACGCCACAAATACTGGAAGCTCATTTACAGATTTCGGTAAATCATCCTGAAAATGGTTTACATTACATACAACAGGTAATAGTGTCTTGATGATAAAAGACCCATTAGCCATTATCTATATCTTGATGAACTTATTAGTGTGATGGGATCAAGAGCAGAGAACATTAAGTAGGTGGTGAGCTCAATACAACTAATAAATGGGATGCATAAGCACATCAGAAATCTACACCATATTACTCAATTATATCTGTACACATTACACAATGACCTATCTCATCAGAAATTCGGAATCATAAAATATAACAAGACAAAGAACGAAATCAAGATTACTTAAACCACCCCTATAGTACATGAAGGCCAAATTAAGTCTCAACACTACAAAAAATAACTGATTAAGTACTGAATTCTAACACTAAGATAGTGGTGCTGTAATATGGTATAGTTGGAACAAAGTAATCCTACAACTATACATAGGAGTCTAATCCAATGTATACAAGATGCTGAAAAACAGGGCTCTTAAGATTGTTTACAAGTTGAATCTATGCAGAAGCTCAACTAAAATTTCAGAGCATTCCACAACATCTGCACATCTCTCCACTCACACATCTCCAAAACTACAGAACCGTACTTATATTCAAAATTTTGAAACTAATGACCTACACATCAGTTTAGCACAAGCAATGTATCGTTTTTGTTTTTAAGTTTGGCAATTCATTGCATGTTCTTTTGGCGTTTGCCATTAATCACTGTAACTGTTAAATTTAGCATGATGCCATGATGTAACATGCTTCTGAAGTTTGGTGAAATTCAACATTTTTCACTGGGTGCATTTGTAGATGTTTTAAGTGTCCATACGAATACATATCCTGCACAAAATTTGTTAATGTTATGAACAAAAAAATATCATTTGTCCCGCATGTGCAAAAGCCAATCTATATTACTCCTGATTAATGACCTATTATATATTCATGCCTAGTATTTGCTAGTTGTATAAGGAGGAGGTTTTTGTATATTTGCATAGACCTTTACGTGTATTTATTCAGCCCTAGAGCCCCTGTAGTGAATAACAGTGCTACTCATAACAATTGAAAGGTGCACAGCAGAGGAATTACAACAGACTTCCAGTAGCATGAGTAGAAGGAGATTACCTTTACACATACAACAGAATCAGTGACAGTTTCTAGCACGTAGAGCAAAAGCTGTGTGCTCCCTCCCCAACTCAGATCTACAGAAGAGCAAATCTTGCAAGCAATCTGCAGCCAGGGAAAAACAGTATCAAAATTAACCGAACAATCTAAGGCTCCAATTTGCAGAACATCGATAAGGAAATCAATTTCATAATGACACATACTGCTGGAAAATGCTCGATCATGCCCTCTTTCACACATTCTTGCACTGTGTGTCGACAGAACCCATGAACTAGATCACTACTGAAAAATGAAGACTCAGAAACCAGAAAAAATGTGCACCGGCTCATGCCATTCACAAGCAGCGGGAGATACTTCCTCCTGGCTTCATTAGTAAGAATACTGCACACAAAACATAAATTCCTGATAAGCCCACTCAGTATCTCTCTTATTTGATGAATCCTAAAACAAAATTGGTGATCTCACCGAAGCCATGGTTTTAGCTGCTTGAAAAGGCTGATAAGTCGTTCGTAAGGGGCAGGTTCCTTCACCTTGCCCTTGCTGGAACAATTGGCAAGGCAGGAAGTGAGCTCGACCGCAAGTACGGTGACTTCAGGATCCGTGCCAGCCTCCCCAGCGCTGCCAGGGTCCGGAAGGAGGACCGAATCAACGCTTGCAGCACCACGTCGCGACTTGGTGCTCGAGGTGGGTGGAGAGAGCGCGGAGCGGAGGGCGTCGAGGGTAGCCGCAGCCTCCGCATTGGCGCGTGCGAGGTGGCCGCGCGACTCGAGGCAGCAGACGAAGCGGCCGCGATGGAGCAACACGGAGTAGGGCTTCCCCGCGAGGCAGGGTGATATGGCCTGTAGGCAGTCCAAGAGGAGGCCGTAGATCTCAAACAGTTCGTC
This sequence comes from Miscanthus floridulus, assembly GCF_019320115.1. NCBI lineage: Eukaryota > Viridiplantae > Streptophyta > Magnoliopsida > Poales > Poaceae > Miscanthus > Miscanthus floridulus. The sequence continues at coordinate 124,274,162 of NC_089586.1, read as the reverse complement.
TGCGGCCTCGCCGCTCTTGTCGCCCGAGCCAGGACTCGCGCGGACGAGCGGCGGGAGGAGGTGGAGCGCGCGGCTGAGAAACGGGAGGAATCGCTTCGCGAGGGGGCGGAGGGTGGCCGCGTCGGGAGGCGGCGGCTGCTTGTTCTTCGTCGCCCTCTTCTGCGGTGGCTTGGGGTTAGGGTTTGAGCTAGACAGGTAGGGGGTGAAGGGCTGTAGGTAGGCGGCGAAGCGAGAGTGGAGGCCAGCGTAGGAGGACGGGGACGAGAGGGCAGCGACGAGGTCGGCGGCGGCGGCCTCCATTGCCGGCATAGGAGGACGGGGACGAGAGTGGAGGCCGGCGTAGGAGGACGGGGACGAGAGTGGATGAGCGGAGAAGCCAAATTGGGGAAAATTTGCGGTCGGATCTCGGGGTGGGAATGGGCGGGAAAAGGCGACTTTGCTCGTATTTCGGAGCTGGGACTTAGGTTGGGACTGGAAGCGGCCGTTGCCGGACTATCAGTTTTCGATTGGAGTAGGAGGCGTGCCTGCAAGACTGAGAATTGGGCTTTTTTTTTTTTGCGATTCTGAGAATTGGGCTTTCTCGCTGGGCTCTTTTGAGGATTTAGTGGGCTTTTGCATTAATTGAGATCAAGCTTATAGGTTTGCTTTTTTAAAGCAAGGTTTGCTTTTTCTAATGTGACCTAAGGGTTGAACTATTTTTCGTCACCATGCCATACATCAGCCAGAAAGAGGTGGTGCAGGCGTCCCGCTGGCTTGGTAGAACGGGACGAGGCATCACAGGTGGGCATGGCAAATTTTGGTCACCAACCAAGCAGGCCCGCAGCATTTCTATGTACAGTTGCATCTTGCACGACATCCGTTAGCTGTTAAAGCTTCAGGTCAGAAGACAAGGCAAGCTTTGTCGAGGTCGTACCCCATCTTCTCCAGGCCCGGGCGCACCGTGCGCTCGATCATCGCCGGCGGCCCGCACACGAGCGCAAGCGTCTCGCTGTCTCCCAAAGGCAGGTGCTCCCTCATGACCTGCTCGTCCACTCTCCCCACGCCGTACGCCCACCCATCCTCCGGGCGCGCCACCTTGCTCACCACGTACCACACCTTAAGCCGCGCCGGGTGCGCGGCAGCCCAGCGGCCGATCTCCTCCCGCAGGAGCATGTCGTCCTCCGTCCGGTTCGCGTACACGAGGTGCATCTCCGTGTCGTCGTCGGGATGGTCCCTCAGCACGGCCTGGATCACCTGGTACACCGGCGTGATGCCCGTCCCGCCAGAGACCATGGCGAGCCTGCGCGCGAACCGGCGCGCGCCGTTCACCACGAAGCCGCCGCGGCCGGCGTACTCGATGTGCCCTATGGGCCCCTTGATGTCAATGGTCGCGCCGAGCGGTAGGGAGTCCAGGTACTGCGACATGAGCCCGCCGTTAGGGTACTTGGGGTCCTCGTCCTTGAAGTATATCTTGATCAGGAGCTCGACGTGGCCGACCTCGTCGACGGGGCTCGTGGGCGTGTACGCGCGCATGCAGAGCTTGCCGTCTATCGACGCGCACACGTACACGTGCCTGCCGACGGGAAGGCCGAGCTTCTGGTCCGGCGAGGGCAGCGCGAACCGGAAGAGGCGCACGTTGTAGGATAGGCTCTTCTTGTCAACGAGCCGGCACCTGACCTTCTCCCGCGGGTTGGAGAGCGCGACGGTCGACACCGGCAGCGGCGCCGGCGCGGCAGCAGCAGAGGCCTCGTCGATGGCCCTGAGGTCGGCGTGGCTGTTCTGTGGGGAGCAGTCGCTGCCGGTGACGACGAGCTCGCCGACGCGGTACATCTCGAGGAGGCCGCGGGCTTTGTCCGAGTGGATGGCGTCGAACTCCTCGGTGCAGTCGGTGCCGGCGTTGATGAGGATGCTGTCGGCGCCGCCGGGGTGGTCCTTGAGGAAGCCCGTGCAGTCGTAGATTTGGCCGTGCACGATGATCCATGCGGAGTCCGGGGACGTGTGGCGGCGCACCTCGGACATGGTGTACTGCGCGGTGGCGGTGTTCATGAAGGGCGTGGACGTGCTCTTCTTCAGCGTGCCCTGCGCGCTCTCCGACGTCTCGAGGTGCTTCTGCCGCGCCATCCAGCCGCCCGCCTGGTTGCCCGGCTGCGTCGGGTGCTCGAACACCATGCCGATCTCGCCCTTGTGCGGCCGGCACGCGTTGATCTTCACCCGGAACCAGCAGTTGTTCATCATGCCCTGTGCGCGCAGGAACAGCCGCACGTGCGTGCATTTTAAGCTAACACAGCCGTGGAGGACAAGCATCGGAACGACGCCACGATGAAGCGGTAACTCACCATGAGGTTCCAGATGAGCTTCTCCGGCTGGGTGTTCATGGCCTCGTCCCAGGCGCGGACGGCGATTTCCTTGGCCCCGAGCACGCCGAGCACCTCGACGTCGACGGACCAGAAGCACCAGCACCAGTACTTGCCGTACTTGGTTGGGCGCTCCGGGTGGTCGAGCGAGCACACCTGCCACGTCTCGCCGTCGTCCAGGGTCACCTCAACCCGTGTAACTTTCCGGCCGCCACCTGCCAGCAGAATCATCACCACGCGGAAGGTAAGGAAACGAGAAAAAGAAAGAGGAAGGCCCAACAGAAGCCCAAAACGTTGGTTCTTGACTGGGCTTTTACATGGAGAGAGCCCTAGCTCAAACTAAGGACGCGTTTGGCGCTGCTCCTGGCGGCTCCGGCTCCTCACCTTGTGGTACTGTAGTGACACTGTAGCAGGAGCCGTTTCGAAAATCGAGACACAAAATGAACTGAAAAGAAGCCGGAAAGAGGAGGAGCCGGCGAAGCCACGATTTCGAGCTTCGCCGGCTCCGTGCTACAGTGCATGAACAGTACCAGAGCCGGAGCCTCCGGAGCTCCTCCAAACGGGTTCTAAATTCGGATCCCTCCTCCTAAATTCGGAGTATATGCGCATAGGAAATACGAAAAGATTCACATGAGGCGGCGGCGCGCCGTCGGCACGGGTGATGATGCGTTGTTTGACTCACCAGAGTATGCATATCCCTTGATCGTATACGGCCGCTGCGTCGTCAGGGCGTTGATGGGCAGCACCTCGTCGTGTCCCGGCGTGGTGATCACCGAGTTGATGTTGAGCTCGTTTATCATGTACTCCGGCTTGTACCACCACGCTGCACGAAACCATCCAAAAAAACACATTTAGCCCGTGCGCTCGTCGGCGACCAGAAGAAACAATCGATGAGCGAGGCATACATACCTTCGGCATTGGCGAGCTCGGCGTCGACGTGGGACGGCAGCACACGGTTGTCCCGGTAGTGGTAGTAGCTCTCGGACTCGCTGGACGCGACGACGATCCGCTTGAGCCACTTGACCATGCGGCCGCCGATGAAGCCCGGCACGATGACGCGCACGGGGAAGCCGTGGTCGGGCGCCAGCGGCTCCCCGTTCTGCACGTAGGCGAGGATGACGTCGCGCGCGGGGTCCATGGCCACCCCTCGCCACAGGCTGGTGCCGTACTTGCAGCCGCCGCCCCCCGGGAGGTCCTCGGCGCCCTCGAAGCACACGTTGGCGGCGCCGTCCGCTGCGCCCATGACGCCGCACCGGCGCAGCACGTCACGGAGCCGCGCGCCGCGCCACACGGACGTGGAGATGGCCCCGGGGCCCCAGTTGAAGCCGACGGTCTGGCGCACCATGTTCTGCTCCTTGCGCCGGTTGCCCGCGCACACCAGTGTCACGGGGAGCTCCACGGCCTCGAACTCCGTCACCAACTGCTCCATGGTGAGCTTGGCGGGGCGCCTCACGAGCCCCGTCACCTCCACGGTCCAGGTCAACCAGTCCGCCCTCGGGACGGGCCCGTGGTTGCGCACGTAGTGGAGCGGCGCCGGGGTGATGAAGCCGTGCGCCATCAGCCGCGGCACCGGAGGCTCCGAGTTGAAGGGGTGCTTGCCCGTGAGCCGGACCAGCGCCGGGTGGCGACGCACCCACGCGTCGGAGGTGGCCTCGTCGCGCGGGTCGTGGACGGGCGGCTCCACCTCGAGCCGCGGGCGGTACAGCGACCGCCAGTCCGGGGGGATGCTGTCTTCGTCCTCGGAGTCGGAGTCGGAGACGGAGCCGGCGCGGCGCTTGACTCCTGGGCCGCCGGAGTGGAACATGTCGAAGCTCTTGGGAGGGGCATTGCCCGGCCACGGGTGCGGAGCCAGGTGCCGATCAACAGATGCCGCCATTGTCGTTGCGAGGGTACTCGAACCAGCACGAGTTGCGGAGACGGTTGTTTTGACCAGAGCTCGAGGCTAATTGGAAGCTCAGAGTGGCATCTGGTCTTGGAACTTGGAAGCTGGGGAGGTAGTAGAGGTGCGGGGTTTATATAGGGACGGACGACAGAGCACGGCAGGAATGAAGAGGCGCGCGAGTAGACTCCTGGTACTTCACTACTGCATGACTCCTGCTACTATGCAATATGCATGCACACGGTGGGCGGCACATGTATACAAAAATCATGGTGCGTTCGGCGGGTGTTCTACTGGATTTTTCGTGTGTTTCTTTTCCATGCTCCAAACGGCGGCGTCGCTTGCATGTCCGACTGGCTGTGGTACCTCCCTGCACGATATTTTAGCTTTCCCGAGTAGATAGCGACCGCTAATTTCAAGTCGCAATCGTATAGCGCTAGCTGGACTATTCAGAGCTCTATTTCTTTTTTTTTTCCCCTGAAACAAGTAGCCGGCTGTTCGGAATTTCAGACTGTTGTTTCGGTAAGGGTTAGTTGGGCTTCTCATCAGAGTTCTAATTAATTGGATACATTACACATGTGCAACCCTTCGGTAAATACCGTGACCGTGTTGTGCTGAAGGGTCACTAGGACAAACTACTTTTGATGCGAATGCAAATCGAAGTGTTTCTTGACAGCATGTCACCAACCCCTGCGTTATATGGGAATCGCGTCCCAAATGGCCTCTACTGGCTATAGGCTATAGCAGACACTGCACCGTCTTCTTTTAATAACCGTAAGGGCAAGTTTTACTTGCATTGTTTTCTCTCTCTGAACAAAGTCAAAAAGTCATAGCACAAAGTCAGAACTCAGAACTAATAAACACAAGAGTCCCTCCAATCCCAGCTCTCAATTCAGACAAAAAAAATGAATAAAATCTCAATGGCCAATCCACAACCCCCTCACTAATAGTTAGTACAAAAATATATAAGCAGATCTTTGGTTACATTAATAAACCCAGCAGCAAGATTATGTTAAACCATTCGTGATGCAAGAGTAACCGGTGGAAAATGCAGTAGACTCAGACTAAATGATTGGCCTAGCCACAGAGAGGCGGCAGGCAGCAGCTGTGGCCTGTGGTAATCGCTGTACTAGTCCAATTAACAAGGCGCGTGGCGCATGGCGTTTTCCAATGGCCAAGTAACCACCGGTGAGACGCCAGGAGGATGCATGGATGCTTTCATTTGATGCTTCACTTCCCGGTTTGGCAACAGCTGCCGGAGACCGGCGATGCGACGTCCGAGGACGACTAGAGCAGTAGTAGGTGGACTAGGTGCAGTACGCAGCTTCTCAGGACCTCAAGGCCGCCCGGCTCCCACAGGGGTTGCCTCCAGCCGCCTCCAAGGGCCAACGCGGGACAGAGGCCGGAGCCGCGCAGGCAGAGGCAGAGGCAGAGGCAGGTGCAGGAGCACGTAGCGGCTATCGCGCGTGCCGAGCAGTGGGCAGTGGCCGGCGCATGTGTCTGTGTGTGCTGTGAGCCTGTGAGCTTTCTGGAGCTCAGCTCAGCCTCCCCCGGTTGGCGCCTGAACCGCTGTGCCCTCCTGCAGTGCCGTCTTGAGATCACGCGCCCTGTCTCTCTTATGGCTTTGGTGCTTTGCGCCAACCACCGTCCCTGCCTGGCAGCCGCCAGAACTCTGAAACGTGGTGCCATGGGCTCTCGTCCTGTGAACGCCGAGCGTCAGGCTCCGCTTGCTTTGGTTTGGGGAGGCCACATCCGCACAGTTTGGGCCCGGGCCATGCTTTGGAGTTCAGGCTCAACAAGACTCGAGCAGCCACCTGCACGCTTCGCGATTTATGCGTATCTGATGACTCTTAGAGTCTTATAGTAGTGCAAACGTGAAAACTTGCGGTGCAAATATGCTACATTTTCATGCTTTCAACGGGAATCATGAAGACGAAATCGAGCAGCAAGATTGGACGTAAAGGAAAGTGGCATTTTCCCTTCCCCCAGCAAGACTTGGCCGGCTCGGATTTCATCTCTGAGTCCTGGTCCTCCACTACCTCGTGGACTTTTCTGTGGAAGGATTACTTTCGGTACTAACCGCTCATATGATCGTCCTGATACCTGTGGATTCTTCTTGCTCCTCCGTAGAAAATGAAGGCCTCAAATGTCCTTTTCTAAGATGGCAAAAGCCACTCTGTGATACAGTTTTTTTTAGAAAGGCGACAACAACCTTGCCGGATTTCTGTTAGACGAGGAAAAGGAGGAAAAACAAGATTTACAAAGAGAAACATAGGCTAAAGGCCACAACTAACATGACACCCAAGCCAACCACCCAACTGCAAACTACTAGCAAAATTGGAAAAACAACATAAACTGTCTACTCTAAACTCGCAAAACTCGACTAAAACTAAACGGCTTGGCCATCTGATCCATTTGCCAACTGATTTTGTTCTATGTCTTCTTTGCACAGGAGTGCTACTTGTCTTGGTTGCAGGGCCGTGTTCTGAAAAGTTCTTCTATTTATTTCCTTCCAAATGTTCCATAAAAAATAGATCATAATACCGTCGAAAACTTTTCTCTGGCTAACTTCAATCTTAGAGCGGCATCTACGCCAGTGTTTATGTGGGGATCCGTTTTGCGTGACTGAAACAAGTACTGAAAGACCGAGCCATTGCTTCAAGATAGACCAAACTTGTTTTGAGAAGAAGCAATCCTTGCATAAGTGTGTTGGAGTCTCCGGTTCGCATCCACAGAGCTTGCAAATTGGGTCGTGTGGCCAATGTCGTTTCAACAAGTTGTTGGCAGTAAGAATCTTCTTGTGTAACAAAGTCCAGGCAAAAAATTTGCATTTGGGTTCCACCTCCGCCTTCCAAATTGGCATAAGTTTCAGTTTACTGAATGCCCCTTGAAATTGGATGTTGTAAGCGCTCTTAGCTGTGTATTCACCATCCGACGTCCAACGCCAGTAGATACTATCTTCCAGTTGAATTTGACCAACAACTTCCCACAACGACACATATTCATTTATTTCTTGTGGAGTTAGTAATGGGGTGATATGAGATATCCAACGGTTGTCCTATAAGGCCTTTTGTACCATAATTTTTTTCCTTTTCGCTTTTTTGAACAATGTCGGCGCAATATTCTTGGGAGTACGCCCATCGATCCAAGACGATGTCCAAAAACTAGCCATCTCCCCATTACCAATTGTTACTACTGTGGATGCCGCGAAGAGTTCCTTATCTCTGTTGTCACAAGGAAGATCAAGTTTATTCCAAGACCTTTCCCTTTGCTTCCATCTTAGCCACAGCCACAGCAACCGCATCGCCCTTGCAAAGCGTTCTAGGTCCAGTATCCCTAAACCACCTTTCTCTTTAGGTCGGCAGGTCGTCGGCCAGTTGATGATTGAGTGACCCCATAGGCCATATCTGGAGAGTTTGTAACGAGTGAAATGTTCACATCCCAAACAATGTTCAGTCCACGCGATTAGTCAGTTCAGCTTTGTGTCCTGCAGTCGGCAGTCCTGCATCTTCTACCGTGCCATTGCAATCAGCTAAGCTGTTCATCTCCACAGTTTTCCACACTATACTCGTCAGTGTTACATGCTACAGCTGTTTTGCACTTGATGCTCACAGTGCATGCACCGGGAAGAGCACAGCACAAGAACATGCATGCATGCATCTTAATTCATGAGAGATGGGTTTAAAAAACTACTGCACCCTCGGGTGATATCTTTTGTTTTGGTCACCCTCTGGATGCATCACATACACAGCTTCGTGCAGATGCAAGTGATTCCACTTGAATCTCAGAATAAGGCAAAGATCCCCATCACACTTACCAGTTGGCTTCGGGAAAGCGAACCAGTGGTTAAAAAAAGCTATGACATACGTACATGAAACTCTACAAGCCGTATCTATCGCCATCACAGCTGCACACACACCGTATGCATGTAACCAGAGTGATTCATCGCACAAGAAAGGAATCAGTGCACGCCACAATCGACGGCTCATCTTGTTTTTTCTCGGAGTATGGCAACAGAATATTCTCGCTTTTCAGTACCCAAAAGAAATACAAAAGGAAACGACAAAAACGATCACATCTAGACGAATCAAGATGAAACTACACTACAGCGAAAGTGCCGTATCAACCTACTACTTCCAAAAAAGAAAATGCCGTATCAGACTCGCCCGTCCTTTTGGCACAACTAATAGGCGCTCTGTTTGCACGCCTGAGAGAACATAAAGCGAACCTTTAGTGTGCTGTTTAGGCCTTGTTTAGTTGGCGAAATTTTTGGGAAATGATACTGTAGCATTTTCGTTGTTATTTGGTAATTAGTGTCCAATTATAGTCTAATTAGGCTTAAAAGATTCGTCTCGTAAATTTCGTCTAAACTGTGTAATTAGTTTTATTTTTTTTATTTATATTTAATGCTTCATGCATGCGTTCAAAGATTCGATGTGACAGGGAATCTTAAAAATTTTTGCAAAATTTTGGAAACTAAACGGTACCTTAGATATTTTCAAGTGGAATCTTCGGTCATTTGAATCATTGATACTTGCATGGCAGCTTGCTTTTTTTTAGAAGATCAAGGCAGCTTTATTGGGAAGGAAATAGGAGAATGGGATGTTCAGAATGCAAGTATAAATCTGGCTGAATGATTGAATCTTGCAGGAATCCAAACAGGCATCCTATTTATATTAATTAATTAATGTAAAGAGCAAAGAAAAGTACTGCGTGCTACTAGTATATGGCTATGCACGCAAGGGCTGAAATTCTGGGGAGATGTAAGTTTTTTTTTTGAAAGGGTCGATAGGTAAGTTCCCTATCTATTTTTTTGTATTTTCATTAGATGTGTAAAAGATGTAATGTAACCCAAGCCAACCTACAGCCAGCGGCGGATCCAAAGGGGGGGCGGGGGGGCTCCAGCCCCCCCTAATGGCTTGATTTCAAGCCTAATCACTGTAGCAAAAGCTTGATTTCACCATTAAATCTTCATGCAAATCAACATCTCCATTGTTTTAGCCCCCCCTTATCCCGCATCGTGCATCCGCCACTGCCTACAGCTGAAAACAGGACACGACTGGCGCTACGGTAGACTGAACCGGCCAAATCGGCTTTTCTCAGTCTGCCAAACAGTCCAATCTAATCTTAGCAGCAGATGTGTCTTATGTTGTCTTTGGTTTGTTAGATTCACCTTAGACTACTGTAACAACGCAATGCATCGCAGGACGGCAAGAGCTGCAGGAGAGAGGCGCACAAGCTGTCAAGACTAGGGCCATATTCACGGAACAAGGAACGTGAAATTAATGGTACTTGTAGAAGTTTTTTTATTATTTTATACTATATAGAAACATAATTGTTCTCAGAATAAAGAATGAAACTGTTTTCGGAACGAGAAACGTGACCACGATCATGTTCCAGTTCCATGTTTCCCGGTGGCCAACGGCGATCGCCGGAGACGTGAGAGACAAGGGAATATCGCCGACGAGGAAGGAGCAGAGTACGGCTCTGTCTTCCAATTTCTGAATAGCAAATATTTCTTAATTGTGTTACGAGCAATAGTGGCCCCTTATAAGGCACACAGCCGCTGGCACGATGGCCCTACTAGTCATACGCTATTACAATGATCATAAAACGGTAAACATAAGACTACGCCTTCTTCAGTGGTCGACGCCTTCTTCAGGAACGTCATCACTCGTGGGCCGTAACACCTCCCCCGGCCTAAGATTCGGTTTGACCCCAAGCAGGCGCCAGCGGGTACCGAGTCTTGAGCACGTTGTAGTGCTCCCAAGTTGCTGATGATGGCGATAATCCCGACCACTTGACGAGTTCCTGAGGAATAGCCGTATTACCTTTTTTCACCAGACGACGCTGCAGAACATGTTCTGGCACAACGTTGGTAGCTTGGAGATCAGTGATTGAAGGTAGAGCAGAGTAGACTAGGGTGTAATCTGGAGTAAATGGCTTGAGCTGTGACACGTGGAATACAGGATGTATCTCACTGTGAGCTGGCAACTCCAACTTATAATAAGCAACAGCCCCAATCCATTCAAGAACATTGTAAGACCCAAAGAATTTGTAGGCAAGCTTTGGAAATTGTCGACTGGTGTTGATGGTCACTAACACCAATTATAAACCGTTAACATAACCTGCATTTATACTTAATTCCATCACCAAACATAGGTATAGGGGTTTAAACTAATAAATTCCACGAGTTTTGGGGAATCTGTGTTTTCAGTAGGGTTTATCCAGAAAATCGTCAAGGGAGACCTATTCGTCAAAGGAAATTACAAAATTCCGCCGCGTAAACAGCGTGGAAAGATTCTAGAAGACTTCAGGAGGCACTCCACCGAAGCAGACCCCGAGGGGCTGCCATGTGGGGCCGGCCGACCCCACCTGCAGGCCGACCGCCTGTGGGTCCCACCAATCAGCCTCCGCTTTGAAAGTCGGTTTCCCACCGCCATTGAGATCCAATCTTCATCGTTTATTCAAGTCGGTTTGATCCGAGGGCTCAGGATTGACGCTCCAGCCTATATATATCAGCCCCTACCCCCCTCCCTCAGCAGATCCTGAAACCCTAATTCATATTCTCCTCGTCAGGATCAGAGCCAGCTATCAAGAGAAGATTAGTCCTCCATAGGATCTAGTCTTGTAAATAATAGTGAGATGGAGAGTGAGGGAAGAGTTTGGAGGAGATGCCGGTCTGTCGGTGCTCTCTCTACGGCTTGTACCTTGGCGGATCCAAGTTCTATCTGAGCTTGCCTCTGATATTTCTCTAGTAACCAACTTCTGATTCAAGTATGATTCTTGTTTATATTATTCATCAGGTTCACAACTTGTTTGAGTGCTTTATTCTTTATCCGGGAAGAGTAAAGTAGTAATTGTGGTGTAAGCATAGTGCTTAGACTTTGGTTACTTGTGGATGCATTCTGCATTCCGGATCGATGGCAGCTCGTGAGGGTGTCTCTTATAGCCTCATTGAATCCTCTGTAGTCCACCTCTCATTTATAGGGCAAGTAGGACGCGATTACTATGGGAAACATCCTCTGCTGGTGTCTTTCCTTAAGTAATGCCCCCAGTTGAATAGTAGAAGACATATCTTACCTAAGTCAGAACTAGAGAACCTTAGTTTTCCTCTCTACGCTCCTATTTATCTTAACCTTGTTGCTATCCCTAGTTAAGTTAGATCGTAGTTAGTCTCACATGTTTTTTTGTGGATACGATACTTAGAATACTTCTGGGTAAAAGCTACAGCAGTGTCCGTGCGTTTGCGGATTTATGTGTGTGCGTTAAATATACCAACAACTGGCTACTGAGGATTGAGTATAAGGTTGCAGCTTTAGTAAAACATGATCCCCCACTGCAAATTGTCGATCAGATCTTTTCTTGTCGGCTTGTATTTTCATTCTGTTTTTAGCCTGTTTCGGACATTGTTTGAGCATCGTCAAATGAGCCTCCCTGTCAGTGATGACTTCAATTACTGTCTGTGGTGTATCCACTGAAGGTACTGGATTACTTCCTATATTGGGCTCATAGCCAAACAATGCTTTGAAAGCAGAGCAGCCTAGAGCACTGTGAAAAGTTGAATTATACCATAGTTCAGTTAGGGACAACCATGTCTTCCATGTCTTAGGTGAATCCTACACTGAACACCTCAAATACATCTTAAGACATTGGTTGATTCACTCTGTCTGGCCATCTGTCTATGGATGATAGGTAGTGGATAGTGTTAGTTTGACCTTGTAGAGCTTGAATAGATGTTGCCAAAACGTACTAACAAAGATCTTGTCTCTATCATTGACAATACTTCTTGGAATACCATGTAGCTTGATAATATTGTCTAAGAAGAGCTGAGCACTGTAGCTGCTGTATAAGGATGCTTCATTAGGATGAAATGAGCAAACTTGGTGAGTCTTTCAACAATGACTAGAATAACAGTGTAGCCCTCAGATTTGGGAAGGCCTTCCACAAAGTCCACTGACAAATCTTGCCAGACCCCAGCATGTATAGGCAGTGGTTGTAGTAATCCAGTAGGATGGTCATGAGAGTGTTTAGTGTGCTAATAGATACTACACTGCTTGACATAACTGTCCACATCAGACTTCATTCCCTTCCACAGAAACATTTTCTTCAGCCTATGATAAGTTGCATTAACCCCAAAATGCCCTCCAATAGCAGAGGAATGGAATGCAGCAATGAGTTTAGTTTGCAAAGCTGAATTGTTACCAATCCAAATCAATGGACCTTTCCTAATGATACCTTTATCCATGACATAGCCATTAGCATTAGGGCTGCTGATTGCTAATTGTGAGAGTAACACTTGAGCCTGAGCATCTATAGCATAAGAATTAAGGACCTCTTGGATCCACTGTGGTTGCACTTGAGAGACAGCTTGCAGTGCCATCATATGAGCTACCCTTAATAGTGCATCTACTGCTAAATTCTCCTTGCCCTGCTTGTATAATATTTTAAACTATAGGCCCATCAGCCTAGTCATTGCCTTCCATTGCATCTTAGGGTGAAGGTTTTGCTCATTCAAATAGGACAAGGATCTATGATCAGTGAGAATATGAAATTCTTGCCTTTGTAAATATGTCGTCCATTTCTCCACTGCCATGATGAGAGCTAGAAACTCCTCATAAATAGATAGGTTGTTATGTGTCGGGTTCAAAAACTCAGGGTCCCTCATGGACCATCTTTCTAGCAAAGGCTCGGCCTAGCAGACAACATTATGAACCAACGCACAACTCTTGGGCCGGCCCAAGTACCTAAACGACAGGCCAGAAGGGCAATCAAATCTTCGACCGGAAGGCCTAGCCAAGGAGGAACGACGCTCGCTTCCGACTCTGGCCTGCCTCTCCGACCGGAGTGCTCTCTTCGGTCTCCAGCCTACCTCTGGACGGCCTCTCCAACCGGAAGGCCTGGTCAAAACACCACTTCCGACTCCAACCCGCTTCTCCGACCAGGAAAACATCGAACCCTAGTTTACAGCTCCTCTCTGACTAGCGCAATCAGAATCGACTGGGACTAACCGACCGGAGACGCTCGCTCGGTAAGGACCAGGAAACGGATGGATCCAAGGGGCGCCGCCCCTAGAAGGGAAGGATCCGCTGCCACCACCCTGCTCTCCCCGCCGCTCGCCGCGACGCGCTGCAAGGTGGGCCTCCAAACCTCCTGCATGGGAGTTGGGGCGATGCTCAGCCTCATTAGCATCCGATCGCTGTTGAAAAAGCACAGGTCAATCATACTCCAAAAAACTCAACAGCAAGATCAAAAAGAAACAAAAAAAGGCATACCGAGATGTAAGCGATACGACTCTGAAGCCCCAACCCGACGACAATGGGCCCATAGGGCGAGGACCGCTCCTAGGCCACGACCCATGCCCCCTCGCTTTAACTAGGGGAGTCAACCCAACTGGCTCCAGCACAGCTTGTGAAACACCATGACCTTCGGCTTAGGGCGCGCCAGCTGCTCTAGCTAGCGAGGCATCCTCCTGTTGTGGGTCGCACGCTGGTGCTGACCCTAATGACGTGTGGGTACGAGCCCACTCCTTCAATCGTTAGGTTTGTCCCGACACGTCCACAACAGGCGGGGATGAGACTGGTGACGCCGCCGAAGGATGCAGTGACCGCGTCAGCTTCGCCTCCCATTCGCCGACAGTGTCTACACTCGTAGCATGCTTTCTCGGTGTGAGAACATCGCCATGTGTCTCTACCCCCTGCTCGCCACCAACAGACATGGCCACAGGATCACAATGCTCTATCGAGGTCATAATGACCTCCTAACTTTCCTCCTCCTCAGAGAAAATCATGTCATCCCCCACCTCTATGGGGGCCTCTGACTCGAGCTCTGACTCAACGTTGCTCCTATTTTCCCCGGCCTTCACGCGTTGGGTGATCTCCTTCTCCTTCTCATACTTCCACCAAGCCTCCTTGGCTTTCTTCTTCTTGGCATCCACCACCTCCTTCTAGGTGGCCAGCCGAGCTGCGCCCTCCGCCCCCTTCAAAGGTGCGGCCGAGACTTGTAAGCTTCAAGTCCCTACGCAACAGGCGACTCAAAATAAAAATAGGGGAAAAGAACACGGAGTAAAGAAAGGGGAGCATACCAGTTTGGACACCATCGCGGCATTAAGAGGTTCGGGCTTTCCATCGACCTTCTCTTTGGGCTTAAACTGCAGCACCCAATCAAGGCGACTTCAGACCTTGTCGTTCGGTAGCTCCTCCAGCAACACACGGTTAGGGTCCATCGGGCTGTTATACTTCCACATCAGTTGCGTCCTCTCCGCCAGCGGAGCAACCCGACGGCGGAAGAGTGTGTGGAACACCCATACCCCATCAAGGCCACTCCGCACAAGCTTCTAGAGCTCCGCCTCGATGATCTCCACCTTCTTCTTCTACCGACTGGCAGGGCCCTATGACTAGTTGTCCAGTCTCTCTAGCCTCCTATCGGTGAAATGAGGGAATGACGCCTCCACCGTGTTCCTAATGTAGAACCATTCTTCGTGCCACCCCCCAATTGGAATCGCAAGGGGTATACACGAGGTACGAGCCCCCCGCGCTTGATTTCTTCTACAGCGCAAAGCCTCCTACCAGCGTGGCCTCAGGTGGATTCCCCATCGACAAAGTTCGCCCGGAGAACATTTGCCAAAAAAATCCACGTGCAGCTCCATCCTAAGGAAGGCCTCACACACGATGATGAAGTCAATGATATGCAGCACCCTAGTCGGATTGAGGTGCTACAGCTCCAAACCCCACTCATTAAGGAGCCCATGCAGGAACCAGTGCATGGGGTATCCTAACCTATGCTCATGGAAGGCGAGGAAGGAAATGACCTCTCCGTCCTGGGGTTGCGGGAAATCCTCCCTCTCGGGAGCCCTCCAGTGCGCCACCTCTTTCGGCGGCAGAAACCCCTTCTCGACGAAGGCCTCTAGCACCGACTCCCTCACAACGGATGACCTCTAGCCTGACATTTCGCTCCAGATTCGTGAATGGATTTGTGAGTTTTCCCCTCTCCCTCGCTCTCCCCTTTTCTCTCCTAGGAACCGTCGTGGCACTCAGACACACTTGGCAAGAAGGAAGAAATAGAAGAGACGACAGATAAGGAATAGGCGAAGGAACAGGGCGAAAGCCCTCTCCCTTCTTTTACTTAAAGAAAGGGGCACAATAGTTGGGAAAGGCGCAACGATCGGAGAAAGGTGAAACAATGGGGGCAAAAAACCCTCTCCCTTCCCCATTCAATGTGGACGGGATACGATGGGACATGCCCTGACCGATAAGACGCACCCTGCTCGACAGAACGACGCCTAGTCAGACAGGACATGGCATGGGTATGGCCCACCACTACTGCATGCCGAGCATAAGAAACAAGGTGCCACTATGTGTAGGTGGCCCTCCGCCTTCCCAGGCAGGACTTAGAAAGGCCCAAGCGATGGGATCTCTGTCAGGAGAGACCAACGGGCTTCCTAGGTTGATCGGACAACTTAGGAAAACACCAAGAGACAAGTAAGGAGCAAAGGGACGCCCCATGTGGGTCATGCCAACTCTGTCATGAACGACGAGCACAGATCCTAGTCGGACATTTCCGATTGGAGCTCCTCAAATCCCATCACTCGAGTCATCAAGGTAACATTACCGACCCCCGCTCTTTCTTTATAATCATTCATACATCCATACACGTATTCATTTCATACACTCGCGCCCCAAACGATTCTACCCCGAATCGCTCGAGGGCTCGGGGGCTAAAGCATTGCGTATGCAGTTAAATGCATCACAATGCTTCATGTTGTGTCATGAAGCGACAGTTGCCTCATTCAACATGAGCGACGACCGACCGGGGTTCGAAGGCTGGCCCACGAAGGGCTCGAGGCCGCCTTGCATCAAACAGAGCTAGGGGAGAAAACGTAGATGAGCCCCGAGCGGCCCTCGTCTAGTCTGCCCTAAAGCAGACAGGGTATCTCAACCTTTTTGTTTGATCCTAAACCTCTGCCAAACCCATAGAATCTCCATCAAGGGGAGGCCAGTGGTCCACCCAGGTCGATCTTCGGAACAACCCAGGCATCTACTAGGTTGCAGGTTAAGGAGCAGTGAAATGTCACAAGAGGGCTATGCTGACCCCGTCACGAACGAAGGACCTAGATTTCACTCGATCATACCCATTAGCGAGCACACCGAACACGTCACTCGAGCCCGAGCCATCGGGCAAGCAACATTAGCTCAGCCTCTCTGGTTGTGAGAAACCGAGAATGGGGTAACGCACAAAACTCAAACCGGCCCCTATCAAGCCCAAAAAGGGCTCAGGGACTCAAGACACCTGAAAACTACCTCGGCTGCACGGGTTGCACCGACGCTAGGATCCGTGAGCTATGTCTCACCCAACTAACTGCCTGGGCTGCATCAACGCTAGGATCCACGAGCTTCGTCTCGCCCAATCTCTAAACTAACTACCTTAGCTATGCGGGCTGCACTGACGCCAGGATCCACGAGCTCCATCTCGCTCGATCCCTAAACTAACTGTCTCGGCTGCGCGGGCTACACCGACGCCAGGATTCACGAGCTCCGTCTCGCCCGATCCCTAAACTAACTGCCTTGGCTGCGTGGGCTACACCGATGCCAGGATCCGTGAGCTCCATCTTGCCCGATCCCTAAACTAACTGTCTTGGGTGTGTGGGCTGCACCGACGCTAGGATCCATGAGCTCTGTCTCGCCCAATCCCTAAACTAACCGCCTCGGCTGCGTGGGCTGCATTGACGCCGGGATCCACGAGCTCTGTCTCGCCCAATCCCTAAACTAACTGCCTCAGCTACATGGGCTGCACCGATGCCAGGATCCGTGAGCTCCGTCTCGCTCGATCCCTAAAAACTAACTGCCTCGGCTGCGTGGGGTGCACCGACGTTAGGATCCGCGAGCTCCATCTCGCCCGATCCCTAAACTAACTGCCCCGATCGCACCGACGCTAGGATACACGAGCTCCATCTCGCTCGATCTCTAAACTAATTGCCTCAGCTACGCACGACGGATCCGCAAGTCCGCCTTAACCGACCCCTCGGCTGCACCCGATGCTAGGATCCGCGAGCTCCGACTCGCCCGATCCCTAAAAAACTGCCTTAGCTACGCATGACACCTTGGTTGACAACTTTGTCTCGACTAAAATGCACGCACACACGCCCGCTGATAAAATAGTCCCCAGACGATTCTGCCCGAATCACCCGGGGGCTACACCCACGGGTGCGCTCGCGCGCACCAGCTGACGAAACAAAACCTCCCCCGCTGGCAACACGAAAAATCCCCTAGATGATTCTGCCTGAATCGCTCAGGGGCTCGGGGGCTACACCCGCGGGTGCGCTCACGCACACTCGCCGTCAAGACAAAAATCCCCCAGATAATTCTACCTGAATTGTCCGGGGCTTGGGGGCTCCTGTTGGGTTCATAAACTCAGGGTCCCTCATGGACCAGCTTCCCAGCAAAGGCTCGGCCCAGCAGACAACGTTGCGAACCAACGCGCAACTCTTGGGCTGGCCCAAGTACCTAAACGACAGGCCAAAAGGACAATCCAATCTCCGACCGAAAGGCCTGGTCGAGGAGGAATGACGTCCGCTTCCGCTTCCGGCCCGCCTCTTCGACCGGAGCGCTCGCTTTGGTCTCCTGCCTGTCTTTGGATGGCCTCTCCGACCGAAAGGCCTAGCCAAAACACCACTTCTGACTCCAACCCGCTTCTCCGACCGGGAAAACGCTAAACCTCTGCTTACAGCTCCTCTCCGACTAGCGCAATCAGAACCGACTAGGACCAACCGACTAGGGACGCCCGCTCGGTAAGGACCAGGAAACGGACGGAGAAAAGTAGGGCAAGGCGCACAAGTCAAACCGCAACACCAGGGACCGCACCCTGTGCACCTGCCAGACAGTACCCTGCTATCCTCCGGCACGACAGAACCCAAGCAGTATTGTAGGCGCTGACATTTTCCATAACAGTGCTGTGGGCGCCATCAACTCCCATACCAGACAAACACGGTAAGGCTCCCCCCACATGCCTCTAGGCATCAATAGTATTGTGGGCACCGACATTTACCTTACCAGGCTAACGCGGTAAAACCCCATCACATGCCTCTGGGCATCAATAGTATAACAGCCACCGACATCTGCTATGCCGGAAGAAGACAACGCAACCTCCCACGTGCATCAGACATTAAACAGTATTGTGGGCGCCTACCATCATCTTGTACCCGTCGGCATGGGCAACAAGACTTAGTAACATACGCACTCTCTCCCTCTCACTTGTAAAGCCATCCCCTTCATCTAAAAAAGGGGATGCGCTATCTCCCAAACAAAGAGAGATCGATCAGTTCACTTACATTGAATCACCCGCTGTAACTTTAGACACTCTAAAGCTATACCAAGCACACACTCGAACACTCAACACGTAGCGGGGCTCCCGTCACTCTCGGCCCTTCAGTCCAGAGTCCGATCGGACCTCTTGTACCGCCTATCTTTCTCCTTCTCGTTTGTAACCCCACTGCAAACTTCGAGCACCTGGGCTCAAGAATAAAGTCACCGACCGACTCAAAGTGGACGTAGGGCACGTTGCCTGAACCGGTATAAACCCTGTGTCATTGAGTGCTACGCCACCTTCAATCACAACGTACAGCAAAACTACAAATATTTACATGTTGGTCACTTTCTGCACCGACATTATGCTTTTCTCCCAAGGCTTTGCTGAGGTAGGCTATTGATTGTCCCTGCTGTATCAGGACAGCCCCAATCCCCTCTGCACAAGCATCAGTCTCTACCTGAAACTGTTTCTGGAAATCTGGCAATGCCAGGATAGGTGTTGTTGTCATGGCAACTTTGAGGTTGTCAAAAGCCTCTTGTGCTTGAGCAATCCATTGAAATTGCTTGAGCCTCAGGACATTTGTCAATGGCTTGGCATTAATTCCAACAACAGAAAACTACAGATACACCTAATTTAGGCCCCGTTTAGATGCGAATTTTTTGGCTTTTGGCTACTGTAGCACTTTCGTTTGTATTTGACAAAAATTGTCCAATTATGGACTATTTAGGCTTAAAAGATTCGTCTCGCCAATTACAGGCAAACTGTGCAATTAGTTATTCTTTTTACCTACATTTATGCTTCATGCATGTGCCGCAAGATTTGATGTGACGGGGAATCTTGAAAATTTTTAGATTTTGGGTGGGATCTAAACAGGGCCTTAATCAAACACAAATAAAATATGGTACCTGCTCTACTATTAAGCCTATCAGCTTAGTTGTCCATGGAGACCAATTTTCAAAAGAGAGGGATAGAGAAGTGGAGCACCATCCACCTTATTATCCCCAAACTCTTTGTGTACAGGCCTATAATTTAAGAAACAGAATATAAGTTACACTAACATAATAAGTGTTTAAAAAAAGCAGAATTGTTTTTAGTCTGTACCTTAACCCATGCCTTGATCAGTATAAAAGAACCTTTGAAATATTCAGAATTATCGCAGTCAGACAACAATTCAGACAAGCTCTTCGCAACAATCCCAAGTGTTGTTTCTATTTCTGTGCCACATCTACGTAGAGTGTCAACCATCTTTGCAATCCTTGCAAATGCATCCAAAATGATATCCATCAAAATGTTGTTTCCTTTGGCCTTGAGGATAGTCTACAGTAAGAAAGCCTAACATGCGCCATATTGTTTGGCAGCACAGTTCTAAAGCCTTTGGTGCCTGAAGGAGAGACAGCAATATTCACTTCAATGGCAGCTCAGAAGGGGTTGTCCTAAAAAAAATAGAAGAAAAGGAAACTTAGAAGGAATACCTCTTTAACATGTTCAATATTATGAAGTGTCACTCCAATGTTGCTAAGTGAAGGTATCAAGAATTTGAGCTCCTCAGGCGCTAACCATTTACTTGAAATGGCACGGACGACGAAACCCAAGCTCTTCTGGACTATGCAAGCAAAAGGTGTTAATGGACAATAAGGATAGTGATACAGAGCTAGTAACAGCAAACGACTCAACGGCCATTTTCAACAACTAGCAACTGTATATAACCAAGCAGATTTACTGATCACTATATCTTAACAAAATATTAATTCTCGGCATAAATATTAACAGCATGATATAACCAGGGATTTTGTAATTGCACTAGGCGCAATGGCAATGTAAACACACTAGAATACCTGGACATCTTTCTTGGTAACAAAGGAAAATTTAATCGCGGATACAAGGACTGTCAGTAAGGTTCCATGTTGTTCATGCTGTCTCTCGTTGTCTCCTTGAGACATTTGCATACAGCTGTTACAGCACAAATGACAAAACATCTTGTACAGTAAGCATGCATCAATAAAGGTTCTGGCATTTCACTAATTACAGTGCCAATACTTTATCTTATGGACCTACCTAAAATACGCGAAGCTGGAATCGACAAACTGATGCAGTGCTGTCAAGAAATAGTTCATGTTACCAGAATAATGGGTTGGTTTTCCTTCAGAGAAGTTCTTCCAAGTGTATCCACTTGCTGTGATAATACCTTGCTAATAAACTCCAAAGAATCCAAGTATGTGACCAAAGATGTATTATCATGTGGCCATCGTGCTAATGTGCCAAGAGCTTTCTCTAAAGCATGTATGTACTTTTGATCCTTGGGAATAGCCACAGATAAATAGGGTGGTATTTCACTTTCTGCTTGCTGGGCACTCAAGTATAACCCAGTCGCATAAAGACGAAGCATTGATGCAGTAGGAGAGGAAACCTATACATCGCATGAATTTACACAAATCAAAACAAATGTGCACCAACATGGTATGCTTAATGGGAATTCAGTGCTTAAAAAGATAATACAGCAATGTACCTCAGAGAAATAACCACTTTGTTTATAAAGTAGTTCTGATGTGCCAACAGATAAATCCCGTTTGGCAGAAAGAACGAACCGACAAAAATACGCCACAAATACTGGAAGCTCATTTACAGATTTCGGTAAATCATCCTGAAAATGGTTTACATTACATACAACAGGCAATAATGTCTTGATGATAAAAGACCCATTAGCCATTATCTATATCTTGATGAACTTATTAGTGTGATGGGATCAAGAGCAGAGAACATTAAGTAGGTGGTGAGCTCAATACAACTAATAAATGGGATGCATAAGCACATCAGAAATCTACACCATATTACTCAATTATATCTGTACACATTACACAATGACCTATCTCATCAGAAATTCGGAATCATAAAATATAACAAGACAAAGAAGGAAATCAAGATTACTTAAACAACACCCCTATAGTACATGAAGGCCAAATTAAGTCTCAACACTACAAAAAATAACTGATTAAGTACTGAATTCTAACACTAAGATAGTGGTGCTGTAATATGGTATAGTTGGAACAAAGTAATTGTCGACAGAATATGCTCGGCAGTCCACCGAGGGGCATCCCGCGATGGTAGATTTGTCGGTGGGGGTGCGCGTAATCAGGAACCGGATGGTGACACAAGGCGCAGAGACAGCGATTTAGACAGGTTCGGGCCGTCTGATCGACGTAATACCCTACGTCCTGTGTCTTTGGTGTATTGTATTGAATACATGATGTCGAGTAGAGGACCCCTGCCTCTCCTTATATACTCTGGAGGGGCAGGGTTACAAGTAAAGTATCCTATTTGGTACTATACAATGTCTTGCGGTGCACGCCGAGCAGCGCCGTGCACGCCTTGATCTTGTGGGCCGGGCCACCTCCGATGGTGCGGCCCACGTCTTGGGGGCCATACCCCCACAGTTAGTCCCCGAGCCTGACAGTAGGTGACGCAGTCACGTGGTGCCAGGGTCATAAAGTAGAAGACCAGCCGAGCAGGCAGCCAGTCCCCGGGCGTAGCCTCGAGATGAGAACAAGCACATTCACCGCAAGGTGAAGTGTGCCCACTTAGTCCCCGAGCCTGCTGGAAGATGAAGAATGAATCTTGTAGCAGGGTCAAAGAAGTCTGAAAGCTTGCCGACGTCGTCTGACATACGCGTATCAAGACCCCAGACGTGCTGCCCAAGATCAGCACCCTGATCCGAATAGCATGGAGAAGCTTGATAGCACACCGACGAGACGTAGCAAGATCCGAGCAGCAAGGGAGTCCCCGGCGTCGCTGGCGATGACCGAGCACCGAGGAGCGAGGAGTCCCTGGCGTCGCTTGTCGATGACCGAGCACCGAGGAGCGAGGAGTCCCCGGCGTAGGCGGCGATGTCCGAGCACCGAGGAGCGTAGGAGGCGGGACTCCTCGGTGCTCGGTCATCGCCAGCGACGCCGGGGGACTCCTCGCTCCTCGGTGCTCGGTCATCGCCAGCGACGTCGGGGACTCCTCGGTGCTCAAACATCGCCGCCTACGCCGGCGACTCCTCGCTCCTCGGTGCTCGGTCATCGACAGCGACGCCGGGGACTCCTCGCTCCTCGATGCTCGGTCATCGCTAGCGACGCCGGGGACTCCTCGCTCCTTGGTGCTCGGTCATCGCCAGCGACGCCGGGGACTCCTAGCTCCTCGGTGCTTGGTCATCGCCAGCGACGTCGGGGACTCCTCGGTGCTCGGACATCGCCGCCTACGCCGGGGACTCCTCGCTCCTCGGTGCTCGGTCATCGACAGCGACGCCAGGGACTCCTCGCTCCTCGGTGCTCGGTCATCGCCAGCGACGCCGGGGACTCCCTTGCTGCTCGGATCTTGCTACGTCTCGTCGGTGTGCTATCAAGCTGCTCCATGCTATTCGGATCAGGGTGCTGATCTTGGGCAGCACGTCTGGGGTCTTGATACGCGTATGTCAGACGACGTCGGCAAGCTTTCAGACTTCTTTGACCCTGCTACAAGATTCATTCTTCATCTTCCAGCAGGCTCGGGGACTAAGTGGGCACACTTCACCTTGCGGTGAATGTGCTTGTTCTCATCTCGAGGCTACGCCCGGGGACTGGCTGCCTGCTCGGCTGGTCTTCTACTTTATGACCCTGGCACCACGTGACTGCGTCACCTACTGTCAGGCTCGGGGACTAACTGTGGGGGTATGGCCCCCAAGACGTGGGCCGCACCATCGGAGGTGGCCCGGCCCACAAGATCAAGGCGTGCACGGCGCTGCTCGGCGTGCACCGCAAGACATTGTATAGTACCAAATAGGATACTTTACTTGTAACCCTGCCCCTCCAGAGTATATAAGGAGAGGCAGGGGTCCTCTACTCGACATCATGTATTCAATACAATACACCAAAGACACAGGACGTAGGGTATTACGTCGATCAGACGGCCCGAACCTGTCTAAATCGCTGTCTCTGCGCCTTGTGTCACCATCCGGTTCCTGATTACGCGCACCCCCACCGACAAATCTACCATCGCGGGATGCCCCTCGGTGGACTGCCGAGTATATTCTGTCGACAGTAATCCTACAACTATACATAGGAGTCTAATCCAATGTATACAAGATGCTGAAAAACAGGGCTCTTAAGATTGTTTACAAGTTGAATCTATGCAGAAGCTCAACTAAAATTTCAGAGCATTCCACAACATCTGCACATCTCTCCACTCACACATCTCCAAAACTACAGAACCGTACTTATATTCAAAATTTTGAAACTGATGACCTACACATCAGTTTAGCACAAGCAATGTATCGTTTTTGTTTTTAAGTTTGGCAATTCATTGCATGTTCTTTTGGCGTTTGCCATTAATCACTGTAACTGTTAAATTTAGCATGATGCCATGATGTAACATGCTTCTGAAGTTTGGTGAAATTCAACATTTTTCACTGGGTGCATTTGTAGATGTTTTAAGTGTCCATACGAATACATATCCTGCACAAAATTCGTTAATGTTATGAGCAAAAAAATATCATTTGTCCCGCATGTGCAAAAGCCAATTTATATTACTCCTGATTAATGACCTATTATATCTTCATGCCTAGTATTTGCTAGTTGTATAAGGAGGAGGTTTTTGTATATCTGCATAGACCTTTACGTGTATTTATTCAGCCCTAGAGCCCCTGTAGTGAATAACAGTGCTACTCATAACAATTGAAAGGAGCACAGCAGAGGAATTACAACAGACTTCCAGTAGCATGAGTAGAAGGAGATTACCTTTACACATACAACAGAATCAGTGACAGTTTCTAGCACGTAGAGCAAAAGCTGTGTGCTCCCTCCCCAACTCAGATCTACAGAAGAGCAAATCTTGCGAGCAATCTGCAGCCAGGGAAAAACAGTATCAAAATTAACCGAACAATCTAAGGCTCCAATTTGCAGAACATCGATAAGGAAATCAATTTCATAATGACACATACTGCTGGAAAATGCTCGATCATGCCCTCTTTCACACATTCTTGCACTGTGTGTCGACAGAACCCATGAACTAGATCACTACTGAAAAATGAAGACTCAGAAACCAGAAAAAATGTGCACCGGCTCATGCCATTCACAAGCAGCGGGAGATACTTCCTCCTGGCTTCATTAGTAAGAATACTGCACACAAACATAAATTCCTGATAAGCCCACTCAGTATCTCTCTTATTTGATGAATCCTAAAACAAAATTGGTGATCTCACCGAAGCCATGGTTTTAGCTGCTTGAAAAGGCTGATAAGTCGTTCGTAAGGGGCAGGTTCCTTCACCTTGACCTTGCTGGAACAATTGGCAAGGCAGGAAGTGAGCTCGACCGCAAGTACGGTGACTTCAGGATCCGTGCCAGCCTCCCCAGCGCTGCCAGGGTCCGGAAGGAGGACCGAATCAACGCTTGCAGCACCACGTCGCGACTTGGTGCTCGTGGTGGGTGGAGAGAGCGCGGAGCGGAGGGCGTCGAGGGTAGCCGCAGCCTCCGCATTGGCGCGTGCGAGGTGGCCGCGAGACTCGAGGCAGCAGACGAAGCGGCCGCGATGGAGCAACACGGAGTAGGGCTTCCCCGCGAGGCAGGGTGATATGGCCTGTAGGCAGTCCAAGAGGAGGCCGTAGATCTCAAACAGTTCGTCGGCGGCCTCGCCGCTCTTGTCGCCCGAGCCAGGACTCGCGCGGACGAGCGGCGGGAGGAGGTGGAGCGCGCGGCTGAGAAACGGGAGGAATCGCTTCGCGAGGGGGCGGAGGGTGGCCGCGTCGGGAGGCGGCGGCTGCTTGTTCTTCGTCGCCCTCTTCTGCGGTGGCTTGGGGTTAGGGTTTGAGCTAGACAGGTAGGGGGTGAAGGGCTGTAGGTAGGCGGCGAAGCGAGAGTGGAGGCCAGCGTAGGAGGACGGGGACGAGAGGGCAGCGACGAGGTCGGCGGCGGCGGCCTCCATTGCCAGCATAGGAGGACGGGGACGAGAGTGGAGGCCGGCGTAGGAGGACGGGGACGAGAGTGGATGAGCGGAGAAGCCAAATTGGGGAAAATTTGCGGTCGGATCTCGGGGTGGGAATGGGCGGGAAAAGGCGACTTTGCTCGTATTTCGGAGCTGGGACTTGGAGGTTGGGACTGGAAGCGGCCGTTGCCGGACTATCAGTTTTCGATTGGAGTAGGAGGCGTGCCTGCAAGACTGAGAATTGGGCTTTCTTTCTTTTTTTTTGCGATTCTGAGAATTGGGCTTTCTCGCTGGGCTCTTTTGAGGATTGAGTGGGCTTTTGCATGAATTGAGATCAAGCTTATAGGTTTGCTTTTTTTAAGCAAGGTTTGCTTTTTCTAATGTGACCTAAGGGTTGAACTATTTTTCGTCACCATGCCATACATCAGCCAGAAAGAGGTGGTGCAGGCGTCCCGTTGGCTTGGTAGAACGGGACGAGGCATCACAGGTGGCCGTGCACACCGCCGTCCATGTTGGTGAGCCTGCAGGAGAGCGAATCTCACCAAGCAATTGCAATGGCCTTCGGGTTTTTTTATTGCGCTGTAGGACCAATACATCTCATGACAAGACGGCCATGGCACCAGCTAGTATGAACTTCCATGGCCAGTTACAAACTACTTTAACTCGCTATTATTACAAGAACTCGATAGAGTGTTTCTAGCTAGATCGACGCGTTACTAGGGCTCTAAGACGCGGGTCTGTCTGATTGGTGACTAAAACCTATCACGCCAAAGGTTCATCGTGTCACAGTTTCTTCGGCAGTTGTCTGGTTCATTGCCACATCTATGATAAGCCAAACTTTCTTAGCACCCTACCACACATGTCATAGACTCATTTTCATGCCAAACCTTGTCACAAGTGTGACTTTAATTTTGATCGCCACACTTTCTTTGACAGACATAGTTTTACCGAAGATTAGGCGTGGCAAATTTTGGTCACCAACCAAGCAGGCCCGCAGTATTTCTATGTACAGTTGCATCTTGTACGACATCCGTTAGCTGTTAAAGCTTCAGGTCAGAAGACAAGGCAAGCTTTGTCGAGGTCGTACCCCATCTTCTCCAGGCCCGGGCGCACCGTGCGCTCGATCATCGCCGGCGGCCCGCACACGAGCGCAAGCGTCTCGCTGTCTCCCAAAGGCAGGTGCTCCCTCATGACCTGCTCGTCCACTCTCCCCACGCCGTACGCCCACCCGTCCTCCGGGCGCGCCACCTTGCTCACCACGTACCACACCTTGAGCCGCGCCGGGTGCGCGGCAGCCCAGCGGTCGATCTCGTCCCGCAGGAGCATGTCGTCCTCCGTCCGGTTCGCGTACACGAGGTGCATCTCCGTGTCGTCGTCGGGATGGTCCCTCAGCACGGCCTGGATCACCTGGTACACCGGCGTGATGCCCGTCCCGCCAGAGACCATGGCGAGCCTGCGCGCGAACCGGCGCGCGCCGTTCACCACGAAGCCGCCGCGGCCGGCGTACTCGATGTGCCCTATGGGCCCCTTGATGTCAATGGTCGCGCCGAGCGGCAGGGAGTCCAGGTACTGCGACATGAGCCCGCCGTTAGGGTACTTGGGGTCCTCGTCCTTGAAATATATCTTGATCAGGAGCTCGACGTGGCCGACCTCGTCGACGGGGCTCGTGGGCGTGTACGCGCGCATGCAGAGCTTGCCGTCTATCGACGCGCACACGTACACGTGCCTGCCGACGGGAAGGCCGAGCTTCTGGTCCGGCGAGGGCAGCGCGAACCGGAAGAGGCGCACGTTGTAGGATAGGCTCTTCTTGTCAACGAGCCGGCACCTGACCTTCTCCCGCGGGTTGGAGAGCGCGACGGTCGACACCGGCAGCGGCGCCGGCGCGGCAGCAGCAGGGGCCTCGTCGATGGCCCTGAGGTCGGCGTGGCTGTTCTGTGGGGAGCAGTCGCTGCCAGTGACGACGAGCTCGCCGACGCGGTACATCTCGAGGAGGCCGCGGGCTTTGTCCGAGTGGATGGCGTCGAACTCCTCGGTGCAGTCGGTGCCGGCGTTGATGAGGATGCTGTCGGCGCCGCCGGGGTGGTCCTTGAGGAAGCCCGTGCAGTCGTAGATGTGGCCGTGCACGATGATCCATGCGGAGTCCGGGGACGTGTGGCGGCGCACCTCGGACATGGTGTACTGCGCGGTGGCGGTGTTCATGAAGGGCGTGGACGTGCTCTTCTTCAGCGTGCCCTGCGCGCTCTCCGACGTCTCGAGGTGCTTCTGCCGCGCCATCCAGCCGCCCGCCTGGTTGCCCGGCTGCGTCGGGTGCTCGAACACCATGCCGATCTCGCCCTTGTGCGGCCGGCACGCGTTGATCTTCACCCGGAACCAGCAGTTGTTCATCATGCCCTGTGCGCGCAGGAACAGCCGCACGTGCGTGCATTTAAGCTAACACAGCCGTGGAGGACAAGCATCGGAACGACGCCACGATGAAGCGGTAACTCACCATGAGGTTCCAGATGAGCTTCTCCGGCTGGGTGTTCATGGCCTCGTCCCAGGCGCGGACGGCGATTTCCTTGGCCCCGAGCACGCCGAGCACCTCGACGTCGACGGACCAGAAGCACCAGCACCAGTACTTGCCGTACTTGGTTGGGCGCTCCGGGTGGTCGAGCGAGCACACCTGCCACGTCTCGCCGTCGTCCAGGGTCACCTCAACCCGTGTAACTTTCCGGCCGCCACCTGCCAGCAGAATCATCACCACGCGGAAGGTAAGGAAACGAGAAAAAGAAAGAGGAAGGCCCAACAGAAGCCCAAAACGTTGGTTCTTGACTGGGCTTTTACATGGAGAGAGCCCGAGCTCAAACTAAATTCGGATCCCTCCTCCTAAATTCGGAGTATATGCGCATAGGAAATACGAAAAGATTCACATGAGGCGGCGGCGCGGCGTCGGCACGGGTGATGATGCGTTGTTTGACTCACCGGAGTATGCATATCCCTTGATCGTATACGGCCGCTGCGTCGTCAGGGCGTTGATGGGCAGCACCTCGTCGTGTCCCGGCGTGGTGATCACCGAGTTGATGTTCAGCTCGTTTATCATGTACTCCGGCTTGTACCACCACGCTGCACGAAACCATAAAAAAAAACACATTTCGCCCGTGCGCTCGTCGGCGACCAGAAGAAACAATCGATGAGCGAGGCATACATACCTTCGGCATTGGCGAGCTCGGCGTCGACGTGGGACGGCAGCACACGGTTGTCCCGGTAGTGGTAGTAGCTCTCGGACTCGCTGGACGCGACGACGATCCGCTTGAGCCACTTGACCATGCGGCCGCCGATGAAGCCCGGCACGATGACGCGCACGGGGAAGCCGTGGTCGGGCGCCAGCGGCTCCCCGTTCTGCATGTAGGCGAGGATGACGTCGCGCGCGGGGTCCATGGCCACCCCTCGCCGCAGGCTGGTGCCGTACTTGCAGCCGCCGCCCCCCGGGAGGTCCTCGGCTCCCTCGAAGCACACGTTGGCGGCGCCGTCCGCTGCGCCCATGACGCCGCACCGGCGCAGCACGTCACGGAGCCGCGCGCCGCGCCACACGGACGTGGAGATGGCCCCGGGGCCCCAGTTGAAGCCGACGGTCTGGCGCACCATGTTCTGCTCCTTGCGCCGGTTGCCCGCGCACACCAGTGTCACGGGGAGCTCCACGGCCTCGAACTCCGTCACCAGCTGCTCCATGGTGAGCTTGGCGGGGCGCCTCACGAGCCCCGTCACCTCCACGGTCCAGGTCAACCAGTCCGCCCTCGGGACGGGCCCGTGGTTGCGCACGTAGTGGAGCGGCGCCGGGGTGATGAAGCCGTGCGCCATCAGCCGCGGCACCGGAGGCTCCGAGTTGAAGGGGTGCTTACCCGTGAGCCGGACCAGCGCCGGGTGGCGACGCACCCACGCGTCGGAGGTGGCCTCGTCGCGCGGGTCGTGGACGGGCGGCTCCACCTCGAGCCGCGGGCGGTACAGCGACCGCCAGTCCGGGGGGATGCTGTCTTCGTCCTCGGAGTCGGAGCCGGCGCGGCGCTTGACTCCTGGGCCGCCGGAGTGGAACATGTCGAAGCTCTTGGGAGGAGCATTGCCCGGCCACGGGTGCGGAGCCAGGTGCCGATCAACAGAGGCCGCCATTGTCGTTGCGAGGGTACTCGAACCAGCACGAGTTGCGGAGACGGTTGTTTTGACCAGAGCTCGAGGCTAATTGGAAGCTCAGAGGGGCATCTGGTCTTGGAACTTGGAAGGTGGGGAGGTAGTAGAGGTGCGGGGTTTATATAGGGACGGACGACAGAGCACGCCAGGAATGAAGAGGCGCGCGAGTAGACTCCGGGAGGTAGTAGTGGTGCGGGGTTTAGTAGACAGGGGTATTTATATATTTATCATTATTATGGATACCATCGGACCAAAGAGCACGACAGGAATGAAGAGACGCGCGAGTAGACTCCTGGTACTTCACTACTGCATGACTCCTGGTACTATGCAATATGGGCGCGTTTAGTTGGCAAAAAATTTTGGTTTTGGCTACTGTAGCACTTTCGTTTGTATTTGACAATTAGTGTCTAATTATAGACTAATTAGGTTCGAAAGTTTCGTCTCGCGATTTCTCACCCA
The DNA here is from genome assembly GCF_019320115.1 of Miscanthus floridulus. NCBI lineage: Eukaryota > Viridiplantae > Streptophyta > Magnoliopsida > Poales > Poaceae > Miscanthus > Miscanthus floridulus. The sequence continues at coordinate 124,244,093 of NC_089586.1, read as the reverse complement.
ACTGTGCAATTAGTTTTGTTTTTCGTCTACATTTAGTACTCCATGCATGTACCGCAAGATTTGATGTGATATTTTGGGGTGAAAAATTTTGGAATCTAAACGGGACCTATGCATGCACACAGTGGGCGGCACATGTATACAAAAATCACGAGAGAGAGAGAGAGAGTGTGTGTGTTGGCGTCACCACACGCGCAGGGGGGCTGGAAATGGGAAACATGGTGCGTTCGGCTGGTGTTCTACTGGATTTTTCGTGTGTTTCTTTTCCATGCTCCAAACGGCGGCGTCGCTTGCATGGCCGACTGGCTGCGGTACCTCCCTGCACGATATTTTAGCTTTCCCGAGTAGATAGCAACCGCTAATATCAAGTCGCAATCGCATAGCGCTAGCTGGACTATTCAGAGCTCTATTTCTTTTTTTTTTCCTGAAACAAGTAGCCGGCTGTTCGGAATTTCAGACTGTTGTTTCGGTAAAGCCGTCTCCAACCTAAAATAGGCAGTGAGAGATCCAAAATCAGCAGGAGACCTATTTTGGGTTGCGAGAGATACAACCTAAATATGGGTATCCTCTCTCCTGGAAACTCATTTGTAAAAAGTATTCTCTTTTGAGTCTGGTTGTTGGAGAAGATGCCGAATAGGTATTGAACCTTTTGCCTGTAGCGCTACCCAAAATACGAATGAGTTTTGTATTTTAGGTGGTGTCGTTGAAAATAGCCTAAGGGTTGGTTGGGCTTCTCATCAGAGTTCTAATTAATTGGATACATTACACATGTGCAACCCTTCGGTAAATGCCGTGACCGTGTTGTGCTGAAGGGTCACTAGGACAAACTACTTTTGATGCGAATGCAAATCGAAGTGTTTCTTGACAGCATGTCACCAACCCCTGCGGTTATATGGGAATCGCGTCCCAAATGGCCTCTACTGGCTATAGCAGACACTGCACTGTCTTCTTTTAATAACCGTAAGGGCAAGTTTTACTTGCATCGTTTTCTCTCTCTGAATAAAGTCAAAAAGTCATAGCACAAAGTCAGAACTCAGAACTAATAAACACAAGAGTCCCTCCATTCCCAGCTCTCAATTCAGACAAAAAAATGAATAAAATCACAATGACCAATCCACAATCCCCTCACTAATAGTTAGTACAAAAATATATAAGCAGATCTTTGGTTACATTAATAAACCCAGCAGCAAGATTATGTTAAACCATTCGTGATGCAAGAGTAACCGGTGGAAAATGCAGTAGTCTCAGACTAAATGATTGGCCTAGCCACAGAGAGGCGGCAGGCAGCAGCTGTGGCCTGTGGTAATCGCTGTACTAGTCCAATTAACAAGGCGCGTGGCGCATGGCGTTTTCCAATGGCCAAGTAACCGGTGAGACGCCAGGAGGATGCATGGATGCTTTCATTTGATGCTTCACTTCCCGGTTTGGCAACAGCTGCCGGAGACCGGCGATGCGAGGTCCGAGGACGCCTAGAGCAGTAGTAGGTGGGTGCAGTACGCAGCTTCTCAGGATCTCAAGGCCGCCCGGCTCCCACAGGGGTTGCCTCCAGCCGCCTCCAAGGGCCAACGCGGGACAGAGGCCGGAGCCGCGCAGGCAGAGGCAGAGGCAGAGGCAGGTGCAGGAGCACGTAGCGGCTATCGCGCGTGCCGAGCAGTGGGCAGTGGCCGGCGCATGTGTCTGTGTGTGATGTGAGCCTGTGAGCTTTCTGGAGCTCAGCTCAGCCTCCCCCGGTTGGCGCCTGAACCGCTGTGCCCTCCTGCAGTGCCGTCTTGAGATCACGCGCCCTGTCTCTCTTATGGTTTTGGTGCTTTGCGCCAACCACCGTCCCTGCCTGGCAGCCGCCAGAACTCTGAAACGTGGTGCCATGGGCTCTCGTCCTGTGAACGCCGAGCGTCAGGCTCCGCTTGCTTTGGTTTGGGGAGGCCACATCCGCACAGTTTGGGCCCGGGCCATGCTTTGGAGTTCAGGCTCAACAAGACTCGACCTGCCACCTGCACGCTTCGCGATTTATGCGTATCTGATGACTCTTAGAGTCTTATAGTAGTGCAAACGTGAAAACTTGCGGTGCAAATATGCTACATTTTCATGCTTTCAACGGGAATCATGAAGACGAAATCGAGCAGCAAGATTGGACGTAAAGGAAAGTGGCATTTTCCCTTCCCCCAGCAAGACTTGGCCGGCTCGGGTTTCATCTCTGAGTCCTGGTCCTCCACTACCTCGTGGACTTTTCTGTGGAAGGATTACTTTCGGTACTAACCACTCATATGATCGTCCTGATACCTGTGGATTCTTCTTGCTCCTCCGTAGAAAATGAAGGCCTCAAATGTCCTTTTCTAAGATGGCAAAAGCCACTCTGTGATACAGTTTTTTTTTAGAAAGGCGACAACAACCTTGCCGGATTTCTGTTAGACGAGGAAAAGGAGGAAAAACAGGATTTACAAAGAGAAACATAGGCTAAAGGCCACAACTAACATGACACCCAAGCCAACCACCCAACTGCAAACTACTAGCAAAATTGGAAAAACAACATAAACTGTCTACTCTAAACTCACAAGGAGGGTCCTGAAAGGGAGGCTTTTACCTGTATACCCTTAAAAAAGATATCACACTCCTGCGTATCCCTCAAAAGTTGGTCGTCACCTATATGCCCTCGCTCGAACTTTTCTTTTCCCTCATGCCATTCCGTCGACATTTACTCGTAACGGTGGGTAACGGCTCTGGAGAATGACCCATTTGCCCTTAGACTTATATGGGTGTCTGAATTTTTTCGTTTCCTCTGTGCCATTGCCAGGCCAGGTGGATGCATCTTGCCTCGTCACGCCACTCGGCCACTGTGAAAGGTAGCAGAGTCTGACAAGCACGCCGTTTTCGCCTTTTCCCTGTCCGATGAAGAAGGCCCCGCGTACCGTACTGTGCTTTTGCACTCCATCCACCTCGGACTGGAAGATCTTTTGCACCGGTACTGTAGATCCGATTGCCGCGGGGATTTGGTTGGCTGTGCAACTTCCTTCCCGCCGGAACCGTACACGAGCCACGCAAATGCCACGAGCCGAGAGGTTCGATGTCTCCGCTGCCGCGTGCTTCGCTATACTCCCTGCGACCGAAACTTTACGGCTGTTTCCAGTTCGCGCTCATCACTGCTGACGCACTTTGTAGCATCGTTTTACGTTCTTTTTTTTTTTTGGAACGGAATTGAAATAGTACCACTACCACGTTTGTCGCACGCAAGAGTCCAACGGAGCAGGGAAGCACCGTGGAGTAGTACGTCCTTTCTTCTTGGCAGAGTAGTAGTAAAATAAAGGCAACCAAGCATAGCATCCTCCCTGATTTTTTAATCACATCGCCTTCCATTTGGCACCAGTAATCTTTAGGACCAACCTTTAACTGTTTCTACTACGGAGTAGTAGCAGTGAAAATCATGCAGCTAAATGATAAGCGTATTTTGAAGCAGCACTTCTTTTTTTTCTGAAACTTTGGAACAACACCACCTTAGTAGGAGTATACTAGGAACATAAAATAGTTGGGAGTCAGCTTGGTGTATAGTTAATCCAGGAACACCACCTTCGTTAATTTTACCCAAAAGGTGCAGTCTTGACATGTCATCTCTGATGGCATCAAAAGCTAGTGACGTCCACACATACATACCACTTCAGCAACCGGCCATGAATCGAGCCAGTCGAGTACAGCCGTACAGGACAAATGCCGTATACGGGCGGCCATGAACCGTATGGACTATGGAGTAGTAGGAGTATACCAGGTGATGTACGCAAATGGTCCAGGCTACACAGGAAATGCGAAACTGGACAGCTCATCCTCATTAAAATCTGAAACGGAAACGACTGTACAGATGCGGCAGACGACGTCCCTCTGTCGACTCTCGCTCGTCGTCCGTATTCACATGATGGATGGAAGACGCATCACACACGCTACCAGACAAGCTATTACTGCTAGATAAATTTTGCGATTAGAATTCTCGTCATTTTTTTAGAGACAACACAGTGATACATTTATTTGTGTCACTGCACGTAGAGCTACTAGGCACCAGAGCTACCACATACCTGACGCAACTGATCATCTGGCATCTGCCTTTCACATTTTGCTTTGCTGGACTCGGATCCGAGGGCACGTACGTGTGCATCCATACGCCAGTAAAACAGCTAGCATGCATGTCGTGCACTGTCGCACTGTTGCACTGTCGAAATTAATTGAACATGTAAACAGACGAATCGACATCGAAAAAAAAAGCATACACCGTACCAGTGCACCAACAGTATACAGGTTAATAAACAACAGTAGTACGTTCAATCAAAGTACTGTGCTCAGTAGTACGTGTACGTGCATGCATGGCCCTGCAGTTCATTTCTTGAAAATATGTGTACGTGCGTCGGGCAATGATCCAGCGCCTGTCCCACATGTCCCCTCCAGTAGTCCTCATTGCAATGGCCCCTCCAGCGCACGTTCAATCAAAGGACCGACAGGCTTGAAAATATGGCCCCTCCAGCGCTCATTGCAATGATCCAGGGCAAGGATGGTATTTTTCTAGTCCGGTCCCACATGTCAGAGCCGCCAGACGGTCAACACCTAACAGAATGCCGACGGAATGGCGTGAGGGAAAAGAAAAGTTCAAGCGAGGGCATATAGGTGACGACCAACTTTTGAGGGGTACGCAGAAGTGTGACATCTTTTTTAAGGGTACACAGGTAAAAGCCTCCTTGAAAGGCACCCTGGACCACAAATACCCCCGCCCGCAAAACTCGACTAAAACTAAACGGCTTGGCCATCTGATCCATTTGCCAACTGATTTTGTTCTATGTCTTCTTTGCACAGGAGTGCTACTTGTCTTGGTTGCAGGGCCGTGTTATGAAAAGTTCTTCTATTTATTTTCCTTCCAAATGTTCCACAAAAAATAGATCATAATACCGTCGAAAACTTTTCTCTGGCTAACTTCAATCTTAGAGCGGCATCTACGCCAGTGTTTATGTGGGGATCCGTTTTGCGTGACTGAAACAAGTACTGAAAGACCGAGCCATTGCTTCAAGATAGACCAAACTTGTTTTGAGAAGAAGCAATCCTTGCATAAGTGTGTTGGAGTCTCCGGTTCGCATCCACAGAGCTTGCAAATTGGGTCGTGTGGCCAATGTCGTTTCAACAAGTTGTTGGCAGTAAGAATCTTCTTGTGTAACAAAGTCCAGGCAAAAAATTTGCATTTGGGTTCCACCTCCGCCTTCCAAATTGGCATAAGTTTCAGTTTACTGAATGCCCCTTGAAATTGGATGTTGTAAGCGCTCTTAGCTGTGTATTCACCATCCGACGTCCAACGCCAGTAGATACTATCTTCCAGTTGAATTTGACCAACAACTTCCCACAACGACACATATTCATTTATTTCTTGTGGAGTTAGTAATGGGGTGATATGAGATATCCAACGGTTGTCCTATAAGGCCTTTTGTACCATAATTTTTTTCCTTTTCGCTTTTTTGAACAATGTCGGCGCAATATTCTTGGGAGTACGCCCATCGATCCAAGACGATGTCCAAAAACTAGCCATCTCCCCATTACCAATTGTTACTACTGTGGATGCCGCGAAGAATTCCTTATCTCTGTTGTCACAAGGAAGATCAAGTTTATTCCAAGACCTTTCCCTTTGCTTCCATCTTAGCCACAGCCACCGCAACCGCATCGCCCTTGCAAAGCGTTCTAGGTCCAGTATCCCTAGACCACCTTTCTCTTTAGGTCGGCAGGTCGTCGGCCAGTTGATGATTGAGTGACCCCATAGGCCATATCTGGAGTTTGTAACGAGTGAAATGTTCACATCCCAAACAATGTTCAGTCCACGCGATTAGTCAGTTCAGCTTTGTGTCCTGCAGTCGGCAGTCCTGCATCTTCTACCGTGCCATTGCAATCAGCTAAGCTGTTCATCTCCACAGTTTTCCACTCTATACTCATCAGTATTGTTACATGTTACAGTTGTTTTGCACTTGATGCTCACAGTGCATGCACCGGGAAGAGCACAGCACAAGAACATGCATGCATGCATCTTAATTCATGAGAGATGGGTTTAAAAAACTACTGCACCCTCGGGTGATATCTTTTGTTTTGGTCACCCTCTGGATACATCACATACACAGCTTCGTGCAGATGCAAGTGATTCCACTTGAATCTCATAATAAGGCAAAGATCTCCATCACACTTACCAGTTGGCTTCGGGAAAGCGAACCAGTGGTTAAAAAAAGCTATGACATACGTACATGAAACTCTGCAAGCCGTATCTATCGCCATCACAGCTGCACACACACCGTATGCATGTAACCAGAGTGATTCATCGCACAAGAAAGGAATCAGTGCACGCCACAATCGACGGCTCATCTTGTTTTTTCTCGGAGTATGGCAACAGAATATTCTCGCTTTTCAGTACCCAAAAAAAAATACAAAAGGAAACGACAAAAACGATCACATCTAGACGAATCAAGATGAAACTACACTACAGCGAAAGTGCCGTATCAGCCTACTACTTCCAAAAAAGAAAATGCCGTATCAGACTCGCCCGTCCTTTTGGCACAACTAATAGGCGCTCTGTTTGCACCCCTGAGAGAACATAAAGCGAACCTTTAGTGTGCTGTTTAGATATTTTCAAGTGGAATCTTCGGTCATTTGAATCATTGATACTTGCATGGCAGCTTGCTCTTTTTTTAGAAGATCAAGGCAGCTTTGCTGGGAAGGAAATAGGAGAATGGGATGTTCAGAATGCAAGTATAAATCTGGCTGAATGATTGAATCTTGCAGGAATCCAAACAGGCATCCTATTTATATTAATTAATTAATGTAAAGAGCAAAGAAAAGTACTGCGTGCTACTAGTATATGGCTATGCACGCAAGGGCTGAAATTCTGGGGAGATGTAAGTTTTTTTTTGAAAGGGTCGATAGGTAAGTTCCCTATCTATTTTTTTGTATTTTCATTAGATGTGTAAAAGATGTAATGTAACCCAAGCCAACCTACAGCTGAAAACAGGACACGACTGGCGCTACGGTAGACTGAACCGGCCAAATCGGCTTTTCTCAGTCTGCCAAACAGTCCAATCTAATCTTAGCAGCAGATGTGTCTTATGTTGTCTTTGGTTTGTTAGATTCACCTTAGACTACTGTAACAACGCAATGCATCGCAGGACGGCAAAGAGCTGCAGGAGAGAGGCGCACAAGCTGTCAAGACTAGGGCCATATTCACGGAACAAGGAACGTGAAATTAATGGTACTTGTAGAAGTTTTTATTATTATTTTATACTATATAGAAACATAATTGTTCTCAGAATAAAGAATGAAACTGTTTTCGGAACCAGAAACGTGACCACGATCATGTTCCAGTTCCATGTTTCCCGGCTGCTAAGTAAGGGAATATCGCCGACGAGGAAGGAGCAGAGTACGGCTCTGTCTTCCTATTTCTGAATAGCAAATATTTCTTAATTGTCTTACAAGCAATAGTGGCCCCTTATAAGGCACACAGCCGCTGGCACGATGGCCCTACTAGTCATACGCTATTACAATGATCATAAAACGGTAAAGGATAAGACTACGCCTTCTTCTGTGGTCGACGCCTATTTCATCACTCGTGGGCCGTAACACCTCCCCCGGCCTAAGATTCTGCTTGACCCCAAGCAGGCGCCAGCGGGTACTAGTCTTGAGCACGTTGTAGTCCTCCCAAGTTGCTGATGATGGCGATAATCCCGACCACTTGACGAGTTCCTGAAATAGCCGTATTACCTTTTTTCACCAGACGACGCTGCAGAACATGTTCTGGCACAACGTTGGTAGCTTGGAGATCAGTGATTGCAGGTAGAGCAGAGTAGACTAGGGTGTAATCTGGAGTAAATGGCTTGAGCTGCGAGATGTGGAATACAGGATGTACGGAGTATCTCACTGTGAGCTGGCAACTTCAACTTATAAGCAACAGCCCCAATCCATTCAAGAACATTGTAAGACCCAAAGAATTTGTAGGCAAGCTTTGGAAATGGTCGACTGGTGTTGATGGTCACTAACATCAATTAAAAACCATCAACATAACCTACATTTATACTTAATTCCATCACCAAACATAATTATAGGGGTTTAAACTAATAAATTCCACGAGTTTTGATGAATATGTGTTTTCAGCAGGGTTTATCCAGAAAACCGTCAAGGAGACATATTCGTCAAAGGAAATTACGGAATTCCGCCGCGTAAACGGCGTGGGAAGATTCTAGAAGACTCCAGGAGGCACTCCACCGAAGCAGACCCCGAGGGGCTGCCATGTGGGGCCGGCCGACCCCACCTGTAGGCCGACCGGCTTGTGGGTCCCACCAGCCAGCCTCCGCTTTGAAAGTTGGTTTCCCACCGCCATTAAGATCCAATCTTCACCGTTTATTCAAGTCGGTTTGATCCGAGGGCTCAGGATTGACGCTCCAGCCTATATATATCAGCCCCTACCCCCCTCCCTCAGCAGATCCTTAAATCCTAATTCATATTCTCCTCGTCAGGATCAGAGCCAGCTATCAAGAGAAGATTAGTCCTCCATAGGATCTAGTCTTATAAATAATAGTGAGATGGAGAGTGAGGGAAGAGTTTGGAGGAGATGCCGGTCTGTCGGTGCTCTCTCTACGGCTTGTACCTTGGCGGATCCAAGTTCTATCTGAGCTTGCCTCTGATATTTCTCTAGTAACCAACTTCTGATTCAAGTAAGCTTCTTGTTTATATTATTCATCAGGTTCACAACTTGTTTGAGTGCTTTATTCTTTATCCGGGAAGAGTAAAGTAGTAATTGTGGTGTAAGCATGGTGCTTAGACTCTGGTTACTTGTGGATGCATTCTGCATTCCGGATCGATGGTAGCTCGTGAGGGTGCCTCTTATAGCCTCATTGAATCCTCTGTAGTCCACCTCTTGTTTATAGGGCAAGTAGGACACGATTACTATGGGAAACATCATCTGCTGGTGTCTTTCCTTAAGTAATGTCCCCAGTTGAATAGTAGAAGACATATCTTACCTAAGTCAGAACTAGAGAACCTTAGTTTTTCTCTCTACGCTCCTATTTATCTTAACCTTGTTGCTACCCCTAGTTAAGTTAGATCGTAGTTAGTCTCACACGTTTTCCTATGGATACGATACTTGGAATATTTCTGGGTAAAAGCTACAGCAGTATCCGTGCGCTTGCGGATTTATCTATGTGCGTTAAATATACCAACAACTGGCTACTGAGGACTGAGTATAAGGTTGCAGCTTTAGTAAAACATGATCCCCCACTGCAAATTGTCGATCAGATCTTTTCTTGTCGGCTTGTATTTTCATTCTGTTTTTAGCCTGTTTCGGACGTTGTTTGAGCATTGTCAAATGAGCCTCCCTGTCAGTGATGATTTCAGTTACTGTCTGTGGTGTATCCACTGAAGGTACTAGATTACTTCCTAAATTGGGCTCATAGCCAAACAATGCTTTGAAAGGGGAGCAGCCTAGAGCACTATGAAAAGTTGAATTATACCATAGTCCAGTTAGGGACAACCATGTCTTCCATGTCTTAGGTGAATCCTGCACTGAACACCTCAAATACATCTCAAGACATTGGTTGATTCACTCTGTCTGGCCATCTGTCTATGGATGATAGGTAGTGGACAGTGTTAGTTTGACCTTGTAGAGCTTGAATAGATGTTGCCAAAACGTACTAACAAAGATCTTGTCTCTATCACTGACAATACTTCTTGGAATACCATGTAGCTTGACAATATTGTCTAAGAAGAGCTGAGCACTGTAGCTACTGTATAAGGATGCTTCATTAGGATGAAACGAGCAAACTTGGTGAGTCTTTCAACAATGACTAGAATAACAGTGTAACCCTCAGATTTGGGAAGGCCTTCCACAAAGTCCATTGACAAATCTTGCTAGACCCTAGCAGGTATAGGCAGTGGTTGCAGTAATCCAGCAAGATGGTCATGAGAGTGTTTAGTGTGCTAATAGATACTACACTGCTTGACATAATTGTCCACATCAGACTTCATTCCCTTCCACAGAAATAGTTTCTTCAGCCTATGATAAGTTGCATTAACCCCAGAATGGCCTCTAATAGCAGAGGAATGGAATGCAGCAATGAGTTTAGTTTGCAAAGCTGAATTGTTGCCAATCCAAATCAATGGACCTTTCCTGATGATACCTTTATCCAGGACATAGCCATTAGCATTAGGGCTGTTGATTGCTAATTGTGAGAGTAACTCTTGAGCCTGAGCATCTGTAGCATAAGAATTAAGGACCTCTTGGATCCACTGTGGTTGCACTTGAGAGATAGCTTGCAGTGCCATCATATGAGCTACCCTTAATAGTGCATCTACTGCTAAATTCTCCTTGCCCTGCTTGTATAATATTTTAAACTATAGGCCCATTAGCCTAGTCATTGCCTTCCATTGCATCTCAGGGTGAAGGTTTTGCTCATTCAAATAGGACAAGGATCTATGATCAGTGAGAATATGAAATTCTTGCCTTTGTAAATATGTCGCCCATTTCTCCACTGCCATGATGAGAGCTAGAAACTCCTCATAAATAGATAGGTTGTTATGTGTTGGGTTCATAAACTCGGGGTCCCTCATAGATCGTCTTCCTAGCAAAGGCTCGGCCCAGTAGACAACGTTGCGAACCAACACACAACTCTTGGGCCGGCCCAAGTACCTAAACGACAGGCTAGAAGGGTGATCCAATCTTCGACCGGAAGGCCTAGCTGAGGAGGAACGACGCCCGCTTTCGACTCTGGCCCACCTCTCCGACCGGAGCGCTCGCTTTGGTCTCCAGCCTGCCTCCAGACGACCTCTTCGACTGGAAGGCCTGGTCAAAACACCACTTCCGACTCCGACCCACTTCTCCGACTGGGAAAACGTCGAACCCCATCTTACAGCTCCTCTTCGACTGGCGTAATCAGAACCGACTGGGACCAACCGATCGGGGACGCCCGTACGGTAAGGACCAGAAAACGGACAAAGAAAGTAGGGTAGGGTGCACAAGTCAAACTGCAACACTAGGGACCGTACCCTATGCACCTGCCAAACAGTACCCTACTACCCTCCTGGCATAATAGAACCCAAGCAGTGTTGTAGGCGCTAACATTTTCTGTAACAGTGTCGTGGGCGCCATCAACTCCCATACCAGGCAAACACGGTAAGGCTCCCCCCACATGCCTCTAGGCATCAACAGTATTGTGGGCGCCGGCATTTACCTTACCAGGTGAACGTGGTAAAAACCCCTCACATGCATCTGGGCATCAACAATATAGCAGGCACCAACATCTGCTATGTCGGAAGAAGACAACGCAACCTCCCATGTGCATCTGACATTAAACAGTATTGTGGGCGTCTACCATCATCTTGTACCCACCGACGTGGGCAACAAGACTTAGTAACATACGCACTCTCTCTCTCTCTCACTTGTAAAGGCATCCCCTTCATCTATAAAAGGGAATGTGCTATCTCCCAAATAAAGAGAGATCGATCAGTTCACTTACGTTGATTCACCCATTGTAACTTTAGACACTCTAAAGTTATACCAAGCACACACTCAAACACTTAGCACGTAGTAGGGCTCCCATCACTCTTGGCCCATCAGTCCAGAGTTCGACTAGACCAAACATGAACCAAATGCTCTTAGACTTTGAGAATCAGTGGATCTGCTCTCCAATCGAGTTTTGCTGTCTTTTCTTTCAAGTTTTGATGGTTGGAATCAAGGATTTGCTTGAGGGATGAAGGGGCAACAATGGAGGAGAGAGGGCGAGCTTTGGTTCCGTTCTATTTCGAGCAGAATGACTGAGTGAAGTGGATGACCGTTGTGGGCTGGGCCTGAAGGGTATAAATACCCCTTGGGTCCAACGGTCAGTTAAGGGCGGCACTGCCGCTCTTAATAGGGCGGCACTGCCGCCCTAGCCAAAACAGGTAAGTTGGGGTAAAATTTGGCTGGCTATTTTGATTAGGTGAGAAGATGTAAATCTAAGAATTTGAGCATCCGGTTCAACAGTTGACCAACTGTCCTAAAATCCCTCTTAATAGTACGATTTTCCCTAAACTCAATTTCAAAACATAAAAGAATTTAAACCTCCTTTGAGCTAGGTCTAGCCACCTTTTGTAATTAGGTCACCTGCAACCTGTACATCATCCTCATTTTTGATTCCCTGCTTGTCATCTCGATAAATCTCATTAGTCCTCTAATTTGGTGGTCATCAATGCCAAAACCCACAATAGGACTTGATTGCACTTACAATCTCTCCTTTTTTGGTGATTGATGACAACCCAATTAGAGCTTACAAAAGATATAAAATCTAAACTAAGATTTTTGAGCTATGGGTGTAGGAGCCTCCCCCTAAATATGTGAATAGAGATTTAAATTCTCAATTTGGCATGAAAGGCCACGATTCACATTTTAGGTGTGATGGGAACCTCCCCCTACATCCATGCCTGCTGTGGGGTGCCAAACAAGGTGTCACAGGAATAAACGTGATGCATATGACAGGTTATATCAGTTCAAGCACATAAGACCCTAGCTGATACAGCACAGGGCGACACTACCGGCCTCGGAGGGCTGCACTGCCGTCCTGACTATATCGGTCAGGTAGCAATCAGGTTCCTACAATAGATCATATGAATATAAAACAATCTAAACTCAAAATATGACAAGCTAAAATAGTAACCATGAATACATGTCCATATTCAAAGCAAATTAAGTCATAAAGTAGCTTAATTTCATAAAATAGAGTTTGTAGCGACTCTCAAACTCACAACCTAACACCTACTCTCATTGGATCTGGACATAAAGCACAGCTGCAGAGAACTCATGGCGTCGAAAATTTATTGACCCCTCTAATTTTCTCCCCCTTTGGCATCAAGTACCAAAAAGGAAGAAAAAGAAGAAAAGTCACTCGGGGCACGTCCTGCGACGTGGGTGTGTGAAGTGAAGTGTGCTAAACATGGAGGAGATGCCCTAGCTGAAGTAGAAGGACCTGGCTGATCCATCAAAGGGCGTGGTCTCCTAAAATATGTGCGAAACAAGGCTACCTGAACTTGTGGATCAGCCTCTATGGGGTGAATCTCAGCACCAAGGTCCTGCTGCCTTGGGGGCTGCTCAAAATGCTGCCCCTGTGGGTACAGCAGCCCCTGTGGGTACCCATAGTACTGACTGAATGACTCATATGAGTGCCCATACTGCTGATCATCTGGCTATTCATAATGGTGCTTATGTGGTTGATCCTGCTCCTCATCAGAGGAAGAAAGGCGAGGCAAGTTAGGAAACTGAGGTGGTGACTGCACTGGTGGAAGGGGTGGCAGCCCCGCTATTTCCCTAGCATGCCTCACCGCTTCTCTGTTTTCCATTCTATCCTCATAAGTAGTCTATGAAGCATATGCACAATGAGCAAAGATTGCCTTCATCCATGCACTCATCTTTCCCCACTTTGACTTCTTTTGTTCCCTAGCCCTGGACAGCTTAGGAATATCTCGATGTGCAGCTCCAGAAGAGTGAAAGCCTACTGCCCCACTATCTCCATGTCCTCCAAAACAAGTGCGCTGAGTAGCTGACTCAAGTCTCCCTAAGCCACCATGGGTCTTTTTTTTATCTTGTAAATAGTGTGCTCACAATCCTTAGGGAACCACATGCTAGTCACTCTCTCAATCACAAACATGAGGTAAGGAGCATAGGGCAAAGATATCCTCTCATCATCCATGGCATATGCTATCTCAACCCAAATAAACCTTGGAACATTAAACTTTTCACTACTAGGAAACCTAGATAATACATTAGTGATGTAGCCATTCAAATCTGTTACATTGTCTTTGGGGTTAAGAGTGATCCTGAAAAGATTATTCATGATGTAATAGAAGCTCTTGAGCTTGGTCCTTGACCAATCAGGAACTGCAAGATTTTGATTCTCCCACATGAAGTTTACTTCCATTGGCTCAAGACGACGTTCATTATGAATCCTCTCATATCCCCTGTGGATGTGTCCAAAACCAATAATACAACAGAAGGTAACAAAATCAATGCGATAATGTCACCGATCAGTCATCCAATGAAGCTCATCCACTTCCCTGTTCCAATAGTAAGTGGCATGGAACTATGCAAGAATCTCCCTGTTCTAGTCATGCCTGAAACTCATGATATCTGTCATCTCAAAGCGGTCATAGGTCTTGATGGCTGTAGCAAACTCATGATCATCCCTATCTTTCTCGGCCCATCAGTCTAGAGTTCGACCCATCAGTCCAGAGTTTGGCCCATCTCAAAGCACACACTCGAACACTTAGCACGTAGTAGGGCTCCCGTCACTCTTGGCCCATCAGTCCAGAGTTTGACCGGACCTCTTGTACTCTCTATCTTTCTCCTTCTCGTTTGTAACCCCACTACAAACTTTGAGCACCTAGGCTCAGGAATAAAGTCATCGACCGACTCAATCTGGACGTAGGGCATGTTGCCTGAACTAGTATAAACCCTATGTGTAGGATCTACAGGAAGATAAAGGAGGCCTAGAGGGGGGTGAATAGGCCTATAAAAATTTAACTCAAAACTCTATCAGAACAGAGGGCTGCACTGCCAGCCTTTTGGGTGGCACTGCCTCTCTTCGAAAATAAATCTAACACAGCTGAGATTTTACAGAGATGAACCTAACCCCATTAGCTACTTAATCCTACAATATAAAGATAAGATCTAGTTCGAAGACTGAATACCACAGAAACTCCACACAAGAGTGGATCGAGCAACCAAACCCTAACACCAGCTACCAAAGAGCTAAACCAGCAAGTAAACGAGATGAAGCATGCGAGACACAAGATTTATCTCGTGGTTCAGCTCACCACAAAGGTTTGCCTAAGTCCACGTTCTTGAGGAAGCCACAAAAGGCTTGGGCTTGCCACAAAGGCTTGCCTTACCCTCGTTCTCAAATCAAGAGGATGAACTCTTGAAGTGAGAGATGATTTCTTAGCTCTGAGAATGAGGTTACAAACCTCCTAAGGCTGCCACACGAGTTGGCAAGCTCAAGGGCAACGCCTAGCCGGCTAGGAGCAAGCTCCAAGAGTAACAAACTCTAGAACCACCGACCAAACATGAACCAAATGCTCTTAGACTTTGGGAATCAGTGGATCTGCTCTCCAATCGAGTTTTGCTGCCTTTTCTCTCAAGTTTTGATGGTTGGAATCAAGGATTTGCTTGAGGGATGGAGCAACAATGGAGGAGAGAGGGTGAGCTTTGGTTCCATTCTATTTCGAGCAGAATGACTGAGTGAAGTGGATGACCATTGTGGGCTGGGCCTGAAGGGTATAAATACCCCTTGGGTCCAACGGTCAGTTAAGGGCGGCACTGCCGCTCTTAACAGGGCGGCACTGCTGCCCTAGCCAAAATAGGTAAGTTGAGGTGAAATTTGGCTGGCTGTTTTGACTAGGTGAGAAGATGTAAATCTGAGAATTTGAGCATCTGGTTCAACAGTTGACCAATTGTCCTAAAATTCTGCTTAATAGTACGGCTTTCCCTAAACTCAATTTCAAAACATAAAAGAATTTAAACCTCCTTTGAGCTAGGTCTAGCCACCTTTTGTAATTAGGTCACCTGCAACCTGTACATCATCCTCATTTTTTGATTCCCTGCTTGTCATCTCGATAAATCTTATTAGTCCTCTAATTTGGTGGTTATCAATGTCAAAACCCACAATAGGACTTGATTGCACTTACACTATGTCATTGAGTGCTAGGTCATCTCCAATCACAACGTACAGTAAAACTACAAATATTTACGTGTTGGTCACTTTTTGCATCGACAGTTGGCGCCGTCCGTGGGCAAGACATTGTACGTTCAACACTTTTTGTCATCGGGTGGCCCACTTTTCTGCCACCTTCGCCATGGCGGGCTCAAGCGATACGACTCGCTTCGGCTCACTAGAGTTTCCCGCACTTCCACCTGTTGGGATGCGGGTCCCACCCGTCTTCGAGCCGTCCTAGGCCTTACTCTTCAAAAGCCTAGACTTCATCGCCGACCGGCTCGGTGTACTACACCTCCACGAGGAGGCAACCATCCTAGTGCCTATTAGAGGAGCGCCCTCCATCGACTCTGGGACACCCAACGACTTCAACGATGAGGCGCCTGTGCTTCATTCTGAGCAAACGCTCTGCTCAAACCCTGCTGTGAGTAATGTGCATACTGTTATTTACTCACTATTTGCTATCTTCTACCGATTATCCAGAGGGACCCTGTTGTCCCTGCCGTGAACACCATGCGACCGGCTCCCATACGGCCTCGCATCCCTCGCGGATGCGTATGCCAGGGGGGCTCCAAAGGATGCCGGCACCACCCCCTCTAACATCCGTATTCGTGGGGATGGCGAGCTATGCTCCCACCTATTTTCTTGACCTCATGGATGATGATGTTGAGAGTGATGGCTCCAGCATCGGTGACGTGGCACCTAGCCACCATCCATCCCGAGAGTGCGCTATGGTGGACGCTCCGGGATAGCCGCTGGTGGTAGCGGATCCTTGCAGACTCACACCCCTCTGGACCCTTGTGCGGGGACCCTCACGCTCACATGAGAGCATGGTGAGGAGCTACGACAACGACGATAGAACCAGCCGCCACCTACGCCGGCACGCAAGGCGCACCACACTGCGCCCCGTGCGCATAAACCGGTGAGCGATGCTCAGGGTCATGCCCGCCAACTCTAGCGCAACATCATGGATGGGGGGAACGATCCCCCACAGTTCACTCGGGCTGACCAAAATATCACCGATGCGGCAATGCTTCTACGCGGCCTTCCCGAGCCGAACGACCCCCAGGAACAGGTGATCCACCAGAACCTTCGAGCACTGGTGGAAACCACCGCCGTTCAACAGGCAAAGAGCTCCATATCACGACACTGGCTCATAGCCTCTCTCCTCACTAGGGGAGTGGGGACGCACCAGACGAATCGCTCCACCCACACATCGCTACAACCGCTGAGCGCGGCATAGGAGGCCGCATCTGTGCCTCGGCTTGACTTGGTGCCCGCTCCACACCAACCGCCTGTACACAAGTGGCTCAGGCCATACCAAGACACTCGCAGCGTCATCAGCAACCGACGTTAATCCCGGTAGGATTATGGCACCCATCGAGCAGTAGTGATGGCAGGCGACACAGAGCCTGGCCAGTCCATCGCGAGGAGTGGTGAAACACACCCTAGGCGTGGTCATCAGCTGGACGACCGGAGTCCTAGCCCAGATGGCCCAGGACCACAAGCCTTTGCCCAATGCATCCAGAGAGCGCCGCTCCCACAATGCTTCAACGGAGGCCAAGGCAAAGGCAAGACCAAGCATGAGGATCAGGACGAAGGCCCCTCCATGCAGAGGGGCAAAAAGATCAGAAAACATCGCCACCGACCGGCCAACTCTGTGTTGGTCATCACGGCTGATCACACGGGCAAGCAGCCCCAGCAGGGCCTTCCAGACCACTTCAACTAGCTCATGGAGAGCACGTGCACCAACCACGCCTACCCCATCAAACACCTCTACAAGGACTGCGAGCTTCTCAAGCGCCTTCTGCGACAGGCCAGCGGGCCAAAGGATGAAAAAGGCGAAGAAGCATCGCCCAAGAAAGGGGCACGTAGCGGGCAAGGATTCAGACGACTGAAGGTCGAGGTGATTCGACCGGACGCCTATCGACTGAAGGATGACAACAACAACGACAATGTTCTCACCAACGCTTGGAATAGCTATGTCATTTCTTCCCCTAAAATTCAGTCTTACCATTGTTTACTTAACGTTTGCTCCTATAAAAGCGCCTCGACCCAAACATTTTCGGCCTGGGTCGCTCGGGGGCTCCATGGGGGTGCACTACCACCTCTGTTTTTGTTTACTATCATATGATAAAACTCTTTCCTACCCGAACAAAAGGGTAGTTCGTTCCTTTAAATTACCTTACGTAGCTTTGCTTTAAATATTCTGACCGATTGCACCCCTCCTCTACCTACGGTTATGAGCAGCTGAGCCTCGTGGGCCATGCTTGGGCTCCTCAGGTTGCAGCCTATGGGATGAATGGGCAAGTGCAAAAAAGAAAGAATAAAAATAAAATTATGCTAAGGTAAAACTAAGGAATGAATAGGACAAGCTTCCCCGAACAGAGTGATTCCATCACAAAAAACAAAACTGATTGTATTCATTGAGTACACAAGAACGTTTACACGGGGGCTCCCCCATGAACTTAACTTTTTACATCGGCTAAACTACTTATACTTTACAAGCTATTGGGGCTACCCGGCGACATCTGTTGTCGGTACGACCGGCGAAGGCATGGGCTACTCGCTCCTTGGCTGGACAACATTCGGCTCTATCGAAGGTAGGGCGACGTTCATCTCTGACCTAGGCTCCATGCCATCCGTAGGCTGGGTGACGTCCTCTTGACGCACGCTTCTGGCCATGTCCGCATGGCGAGCATCCATCACCCACTGCGCAGAGACTTGCTCGGCCAACAACTTTGTGTGTGGCAGTAAGCTCTCCCCGCACGACTAGATGTCCTCCGTGCTACAGCCATCGGCATACCCACTACAGATGGTGACGAAGTCCAAGTCCAGGTGGTACGTCGCCACCGAAGTCAACACCCTCGATGCTTCATAGAACAACCCGTCGGTGATGAGGGCTCAAACCTCATCCAGAACCTCCACCAGTCGGATGGCGGGCGCACTAGTACTTGGCGCTGACCCGAAGACCTCTGAGATGACGAGCTGGGCAACATTGCGTATCTAGTCAAGTTCCCCCTCGAGAGCACGTCAATCTTTGAGGGACTTAGCCAACACCTTCAAATTCTAGCCAAACGTCGCCTTGGCCATCTCTAGGTCCAGCTCCAACGACTCCACCTTTCCATCCAGCTCTAGAAAAAGGACGACAAGCTTAGAATCAAGCTAAAGGAAGAAACCAACATGTTAAAAGCTGAAAATGTACTTACCAAGGTGGGTATTCTTGAGGATAGAGAGTCCCTCCACCTATTGGGTCACTTGCTCGTACAGCTGGGCGTTCACCTCCTCCGTCCCCATCACCTGGCCCTGAAGTGCGAGCACTTCCTCATCTGCCTTCGACCGAGCCTTTCGCTTTGACTCTAGGGCATTTTGCTCCAACTCTAGGGTCTCTAGGGATCTTTGGAGTGCCGCCTCAGTGTCTGCCAGGGACTTCTGTAGTGCCGCCTTAGTCTCCACCTAGCGGGCCTTAGCCTCCTCAAACCCCCGCTCGGCGGAGGTCACCTGCTCTGCCACGAGCAGCTCCATGGCCCACGCCTCGTTCACCTCTGTCGCCCGGTCTCGGGACTCATGGCGAGTGGACTCTAGCTCTTGCTTGAGCTCAGCCATCCAAGCGTGCTCCTCTAAGAGGAAAAGGGACTTGCGGCACGACATCCCCTCCAAGCCCTGCAAAGCAAGAAGCTAACACACGAAAGCAACCAGCAAGGAACCAATGAATTAAGGACAGATCATAGAGGACTTACCTCTGCGACACGGGGTAGGTCGACCATAACTGTCCGATGGAAGGACTTGACCCGCTCCAAGACCTCCTCAAGCCTTGCCCTAGTTTGGGTGAGATCAGACTCCATTAACACTCCACTCTCTGTTAGGAAGTGCTAGTGCGCCACCTCCTCGTCATCGTGGAGGATGAACCGAGCCTTCCTCGGGTCACTAGGGTAGGGCCACACTAGATTATGGCTCACCTAAACCCACTGGAAGGCCTAGCCAACGATCCAACCACCGCCAGCTCCCACGATGGCGCCAGCGGCTCCACCACGTCATCTGCTTCGTCGTTGAAGTGGATCTCCACCATGTCATCTTCACGGGCCACCGGCTGATGTTCTGGTTCTGGCCCGGCCGCATCTCTCGGCACCTTTGGCTCCGACTAGGAGGGTGAACCATGCGACCCTCCACCCGGTGAGGCAGGGAACCCGGTCTCCCTCTTCTCTTCCACCGCAGCCAGAGGAGGGGCCGCTAGGGTTACCTCCGACGTGACCTCCACCATCGCCACTGGGATCGCGCCAACGCTGACATCACCGCTACCGCCAAACTAGCGACCGATCCTAGGGGCGCCACCCCTAGAAGGGAAGGATCCGCTACCACCACCCTACTCTCCCCACCGCTCGCCATGATGCGCTGTAGGGTGGGCCTCCAAACCTGTGGCAGAACCTCCTAAATTATAGGGCCCACATGCATCTGTCACTGTCCAATGACCTCTGATGACTATGCATATATTCCCGATAACTTAAGAAGACTGTCGGGTGTCCTCGGAGAACCCCGAATCATCCACGATTTTTCCGAGCAGGATCCATTACAGAGTCATTGCAGTATTACAATAGTTTATTCATTAATTTACATCAGAGTGAAATAGCGGAAGTCTTACAATAACTTAGTTTACAAAACAGTTGTTTCAAACCTTACAAACTAAGTACGATTATTATTACAAACCATAGTAGTGGAGTGGCATTAGTAACATAAACATAACACACAAAGAAAGTACCCTGCCCAAAGGTCACACATTTACTTATCATCATCGATTTGAACAACAGTCATGCAGCACGGTCCAAAGCAGACCTGCTCATGAGACTCACCTGCAACAAGGGTTAACGAACCCTGAGTACAAAAGTACTCAACAAGACTTAACCAGAATAAAAACTGATAAGACTCAGGAATGCAGGCTCAGGGATTCAAGGTAAGGCTTTAGCAATAAACAAGGTTCTTTTGTGTAAAAGCTCTTTAAAAAGATTCTTTCTTTCAACATTTAATCCTTATCAAAATCATATATGAATCTGCCATGATCCGTATTGAGATCGTGACCTTCATATCAAACTTTTTCTCAAAACTTCCTCAATTCTCATTTATTAACTACGATGATGAACAGTGAGTTGAGTCTCCATAACCGAGGAGCAACGATGATTCGAACCGATTATAACCCAGCTGAGGATTCCCAACCACACGACATATGCATGTCCCTGACCTACATATACCAACCTACCCTCAAATCCTCTAAAACAAGAATGGGTCCGCGCCACCCGAGAATACAGTACTTCACCAATCCAGCCCATTGCCACGTGGGTACACGCTATTCTCGCCATCTCTCCACTCCCAGTGCGTGAGTAGCCATTCTCGTAATAGAATAGCCGAGTTAAGGCTTACCGGAGTATGTGGCTAGTACTACAAAGTCTTACCTCATGCAATTCAACAATTGATGGTTCTTAATCGACACAGGCGGAAAGAACCCGCTCACAAGACATCCATGTCTTGTGGCTCTCATACACCGAGTCCGCCCGGTCTAGATTTATTACTCCACATGCTTATACCTCATGATAGCATAAATGACCAATCGTAACCAAAAATCCATTTATACCTCGCAGGTGACCGGTAATCACCCGACTTTTATCTGTCTAAGCATGGCTAAGCATAACTAGACCTTTCCGAATTAGAACCGGTAACAAGGTTGATATGGAAAAACAAGGTTGGTAATGCATCAATTAGGTTTCCCCTCAACTGCTAATCACTTAATGCAGTATTTAAAAGCAAAAGCAATACAAATTCTTAAAACACAAGGTAGGTTTAAATGCATCCGGGGCTTGCCTTGATTGTCGGAAAAGTCAGGTTCCGGAGATGTTCCACAGATATCAAACCCGACCTCAACAGGTGGATTAACTTCCTCAACAACTTGGTTGACTACCATGTTCTCACTTTCGTTCACTACACGTAGTAACAATGACATGTTTAATATGATGTGCGATATAAAACATGATGCTTGACGATGGATGCAAAAGTTAGTAACTTGAATACAACTTTCCTTCGCGGTACAGTTGCAAACCAACAACTGAATAAACCTTTTCATAAACTCAAACACTTACTTTAATTGCCAAGGATCATTATATGCTAATGACCCAAGGTCATCACCCAATCCAAAAATTCAAACAAAATCTAAGTCATTAAGGTTTACTATTTGCTTTTATGAATTAATTATTTAATTAAAAAATATGAAATAAATCAACTTTCTCCAAATGAGCTCAAAATTTTTGTGAAGGCTCACCACATGATAACTAAGTGGCAAAACAATTTTTATAATTTTTGGATAATTATTTATGCCTAGAAAAATCATGGAAATCCATTTATTAATTAATTTGAGCAATTTTTATCACATTCAAAATGTACCGAAAAATAACATTTAATATTTTTCTCAAATAGTCTACATCTTAGAGAGATCACACAAAACTTTTCATAATTTTTTGAGCTCCATTTAATTCTACACAAAATAAACAATTCACAGCACTATTTAAACAATTCTGCAAAATAGAAAAATCCATTTTCACTTCAACGGTCACTGACAGGGTGACCCCACCGGTCAGCCCGTGCTGACCACGGCAGCGAAGCCCTCTGACCGGCAATTTCTCACCGATGGCGAGGTCTCCGGCCACGGCGAGGGTACCATCATGTTCCCCATCTCACGGTGGTTCGGTTAGGGGTACTAGCTAAACCAATTACGGCTTGGTCCGAGCTTGACGCCGGCCATGGCGGCCACGACGGCATGGCTGTGTTACGCCGGTGAAGTGAGGCTGGTGGCGGTTAAACAAAAGGCTTGGGAAGACTCAGTGGCTCACCCCAAACACGCTCGAGCTGATGGCTTAATCGGAGAAGCAACAGAGAAGCTTGTCGACGATCAAGGCAGTCACGGCGGCGTTCCGACGTCGACGGTGGCTTTCCGATGGCTGCAGTGGATGAATGGATCAACTAAAAGGCCATAGAGCACTAGGGCCACACGGTGAAGATGAAATCAAGCTTGAGAGATCGAGAAAGCTACCAGAGCTTGCTGGCCACGATAAGGCGAGCTCGACGGTGTTGCGGCCGGTCGCGAGGAAGAAAGGTGACGTGCAGCGTAGCTCGGTGAAATCAGGCGCCTAGGACTAGTCAGCTAGGTTCGCAAGGAGTAGGCGGAGCTATGGCATGCTTTGCTGAGACTAGGAGAGGTCTACGGCGACGGCGCGAGCTTGTCGGAGCTCGGCAGTGACGACGGGAAAAACAGAGGAGAAGAAACGGAGAAGAACGGCGACGGCGTAGGCTTTATAGCACGGCCAACAAGCAAAGAGAAGCCATGCAGCAGCCTTCCCATGCCAGCGCGAAGCCGGAGGTGGCCACGGGCGCGACTGGAAGCTGTCGGAAGATCACCGACGGTGAGGTGTCGCCCGCTGGCACTGTTCACTATATTTACCGAATTGCCACTCGATCCATTTTTCAAATCACTCTCAAATTTGTATGGTAACTCAAAAATCTCCAATAATAAAAGTTGTTCCAAATTCAAAGTTCTACAACTTTGCTTTAACAACCATACTCAAATTATGTCTACATTTTAAAATGTAACTTTAAAATCAAAAGGGGACACTTTAAGAACTTATCGCCTTTTTCAAATTACTTCAAATTTTATATAACAACTTTGAAAACTCCAAAAACCAACTTTGTACACCTTGACAAGCTCTACACTTTTCCTTTTAGGCTCAACCCCAAAATGTACTTAGATTTTGAATTAGGTTTTCTAGGGTAGAATTAAATGCTGGAAATTAGGGTTTTCGGAATCCAATTCAATACAAAAGTTTTGAATTTGATTCATCCATACAAGTCAACACATATAACCATAAAAATAAACTTGTTTTAGTGAATGCATATCAAAGTTTTTACTAACACCAAAATGATGTGCAATGCATATGATGACATGACATATTTTAGGGTTTAAAACACCAGAGGTGTTACAAAACCTCCTACATGGGAGTTGGGACGATGCTCAGCTCCGTCAGCATCCGGTCGCTGTTGAAAAAACACATGTCAATCATACTCCAAAAAACTCAACAACAAGATCGAAAAGAAACAAAAAATGCATACCAGGATGTAAGCGGTATGACTCTGAAGCCCCAACCTGACGTCAGCAGGCCCACAGGGCGAGGACCGCTCCTAGACCATGACCCATGCCCCCTCGCTTCAACCGGGGGAGTTGACCCAACCGGCTCCTGCACAGCCTACGAAACACCATGACCTTAGGCTTGGGGTGCGCCAACTGGAGCAGCTGGTGAGGCATCCTCTTGTTGCGGGTCGCACGCTGGCGCCGGCCCCAACGACGCGTGGGTATGAGCCCGCTCCTTCATTCGCCGGGTTTGTCCCGCCGCGTCCACAACAGGCGGGGATGAGGCCGGTGATGCTACTGAAGGACGCGGTGACCGCGTCAGCTTCGCCTCCCGTTCGTCGATGGTGTCTACGCTTGCAGCACGCTTCCTCGGTGTGGGAACATCGCCACGCCTCTCTACCCCCTGCTCGTCGCCAGCGGACATGGACACAGGATCACGATGCTCTGCCGAGGTCACAATGACCTCCCGACTTTCCTCCTCCTCAGAGAAAATCATGTCATCACCCACCTCTATGGGGCCTACGACTCGAGCTCTGACTCGATGTCGCTCCTATTTTCCTCGGCCTTCACACGCCGGGCGATCTCCTTCTCCTTCTCATACTTCCACCGAGCCTCCTTGGCTTTCTTCTTCTTGGCATCCACCGCCTCCTTCTAGGTGGCCTGCCAAGCTGCACCCTCTGGCCCCTTTGGAAGGTGCGACCGGGACTTGTAAGCTTCAAGTCCCTACGCAACAGGCGACTCAAAATAAAAAATAGGGGAAAAGAACACGGAGTAAAGAAAGGGGAGCATACCAGTTTGGACACCATCGTGGCATTAAGAGGTCTAGGCTTTCCATTGACCTTCTCTTTGGGCTTCAACTGCAGCACCAGGTTAAGGTGACTCTAGACCTCGTCGTTCGGTAGCTCCTCCAGCAACACACGGTCGGGGTCCATCGATCTGTTGTACTTCCACATCAGCCGCGTCCTCTCCACTAGTGGAGCAACCCGATGGCGGAAGAGGGTGTGGAACACCCATACCCCATCAAGACCGTGCCGCACAAGCTTCTGGAGCTCCGCCTCAATGATCTCCACCTTCTTCTTCTGTCGACTGGCAGGGCCCCATGACCAGTTGTCCAGTCTCTCCGGCCTCCTACCGGTGAAGGGAGGGAATGACCCTCCGCTGGGTTCCTAATGTAGAACCATTCCCCATGCCACCCTCGATTGGAATCGTAGGGGGTATACACGGGGTACGAGCCCCCACGCTCGATTTCTTCTACAGCGCAAAGCCCCCCATCGGCACGGCCTCAGGTGGATTCCCCACCAACAAAGTTTGCCCGAAGAACATCCGTCGAAAGAAATCCACGTGCAGCTCCATCCTAAGGAAGGCCTCGCACACGGTGATAAAGTCGGCGATATGCAACACCCTAGTTGGATTGAGGTGCTACAGCTCCAAACCCCACTCATTAAGGAGCCCATGCAGGAACCAGTGCGTGGGGTATCCTAACCTATGCTCATGGAAGGCAAGGAAGGAAACAACCTCGCTGGCCTGGGGTTGTGGGAAATCCTCCCTCCCGGGAGCCCTCCGTGCGCCACCTCCTTCGGTGGCAGAAACCCCTTCTCGGTGAAGGCCTCCAGCATCGACTCCCTCACAATGGATGACCTCTAGCCTGACATTTCGCTCTGGATTCATGAATGGATTTGTGAGTTTTCCCCTCTCCCTCGCTCTCCCCTTTTTTCTCTCCTTGGAACCACCGTGGCACTCAGACACACTTGGCAAGAAGGAAGAAATAGAAGAGATGGCAGATAAGGAATAGGCGAAGGAACGGGGTGAAAGCCCTCTCCCTTCTTTTACTTAAAGAAAGGGGCACAATAGTTGGGAAAGGCGCAACGATCGGAGAAAGGTGAAACGACGGGGGCAAAAAACCCTCTCCCTTCCCCATTCAATGCGGATGGGATACGGTGGGACGCGCCCTGGCCGATAAGACACACCCTGTCCAACGGAACGACGCTTGGTCAAACGGGACATGGCATGGGTATGGCCCACCATTACCGCATGCCGAGCGTGAGAAACAAGGCACCACTGTGCATAGGCGGCCCTCTGCCTTCCTAGGCGGGACTTGGAAAGGCCCAAGCGACAAGATCTCCGTCAAGAGAGACCAACGGGCTTCCTGGGTTGATCGGACGGCTTACGAAAACACCGAGAGATAAGTAAGGAGCAAAGAGACGCCCCATGTGGGTCATGGCAACTCTGTCATGAACGACGAGCACAAATCACGGTCGGACATTTCCGATTAGAGCTCCTCAAACCCCGTCACTCGAGTCATCAAGGTAACATTACCGACCCCCGCTCTTTCTTTATAATCATTCATACATCCATACACACATTCATTCCATACACTCACACCCCCCGGAAGATTGTACCCTGAATCGGCCGAGGCTCGGGGGCTAAAGCATTGCGTATGCAGTTAAATGCATCACAACGCTCTGTGTTGTGTCACGAAGCAGTAGTTGCCTCATTCAACATGAGCGACGACCGACCGGGGTTCAAAGGCCGGCCCATGAAGGGCTCGAGGTCACCTTGCATCAAACAGAGCTAGGGGAGAAAATGTAGATGAGCCCCGAGCGGCCCTTGCCCAGTCTACCCTAAAGCAGACAGGGTCATCCCAACCTTCTCGTTCGATCCTAAACCTCTGCCAAACTCATAGAATCTCCATCGAGGGGAGACCAGCGGGCCACCTAGGTCAGTCTTCGGAACAACCCAGGCATCTACGGGGTTGTAGGTTAAGGAGCAGTGGAATGTCACAAGAGGGCTATGCCGACCCCGTCACGAACAAAGGACCTGGATTTCACTCGATCATACCCATTAGTGAGCACACCGAGCGCGTCACTCGAGCCCGAGCCATCAGGCAAGCGACATTAGCTCAGGCCCTCCGGTTGTGAGAAACCAAGGACGAGGTAACGCACAAAACTTAAACCGACCCCTATCAAGCCCAAAAAGGGCTTAGGGGCTCAAGACACTTGAAACTACCTTGGCTACACGGGCTGCACCGACACCAGGATCCGCGAGCTCTGTCTCACCCAACTAACTGCCTAGGCTGCATCGATGCCAGGATCTGCGAGCTCCGTCTCGTCCAATCTCTAAACTAATTGCCTCAGCTACGCGGGCTGCACTGATGCCAGGATCCGTGAGCTCCGTCTCGCCTGATCCCTAAACTAACTGTCTTGGCTGCGCGGGCTACACTGACACCAGGATCCACGAGCTTCGTCTCGCCCGATCCCAAAACTAACTGCCTTGGCTGTGTGGGCTACACCGACGCTAGGATCCGTGAGCTCCATCTTGCCCGATCCCTAAACTAACTGTCTCGGTTGTGCGGGCTGCACTGACACTAGGATCCGTGAGCTCTGTCTCACCCAATCCCTAAACTAACCGCCTCAGCTGCGCAGGCTGCACCGACGCCAGGATCCACGAGCTCTGTCTCGCCCGATCCCTAAACTAACTGCCTCAGCTACGCGGGCTACACCGACGCTAGGATCCATGAGCTCCGTCTCACCCGATCCCTAAAAACTAACTGCCTTGGCTGCGCAGGCTGCACCGACATTAGGATCCATGAGCTCCATCTCGCCCGATCCCTAAACTAACTACCTTGGTTGCACCAACGCTAGGATCCACGAGCTCCATCTCGCTCGATCCCTAAACTAATTGCCTTGGCTGCGCACGATAGATCCGCAACTTCGCCTTAACCGACCCCTTGGCTGCACCCGACGCCAGGATCCGCGAGCTCCGTCTTGCCCGATCCCTAAAAAACCGCCTCGGCTACGCATGACACCTTGGTTGATGACTCTGTCTCGACTAAAATGCATGCACACACGCCCACTGACAAAATAGCCCCAAGACGATTATGTCCGAATCACCCGAGGGTTCGAGGGCTACACCCGCGGGTGTGCTCGTGCGCACCCGCTGACGAAACAAAACCTCCCCCGCTGGCAACATGAAAACCCCCCTAGACGATTCTGCCTGAATCTCCTAGGGGCTCGGGGGCTACACCCGCAGGTGCGCTCGCGTGCACTCGCTGTCAAGACAAAAATCTCCCAAACGATTCTACCCAAATCGTCTAGGGGCATGGGGGCTTCTGTCGGGTTCATAAACTCGGGGTCTCTCATGGATCGGCTTCCCAGCAAAGGCTCGGCCAACAGACAATATTGTGAACCAACGCGCAACTCTTGGGCCGGCCCAAGTACCTAAACTATGGTAGAACCGCCTAATCTAATGCCTCACATGAGTGCTTGTCTTCCATTAGACACTAAGCACTCGAGGGAGAACACTAAATTACTTGGTTCCGTCGAGCACACCCCAGGGGAGAACCCGAAAATCCACATTTTTGTCGTCAGGATCACAAATGAGAGAATAAAGCTTACATCATTCGTAACCATTTCTTACATCACTTTTAATACAACATCAGAGTATAATATTTATTAATATAACAGCAGAATGAAATCATATTATTAGAGTTATAAACAATTTACTTGAACAACGGAATAGAAACATGTGAACAGAGTTACA
Source organism: Miscanthus floridulus (assembly GCF_019320115.1). Lineage (NCBI taxonomy): Eukaryota > Viridiplantae > Streptophyta > Magnoliopsida > Poales > Poaceae > Miscanthus > Miscanthus floridulus. The sequence goes on along the minus strand of NC_089586.1, from coordinate 124,215,668 downwards.
GCGAAACTAAACATCTATTAATGACATGATGAAGTATTGACATATAGACTATGGCAACAGATTATGAAACTTTCATTTATAAAAGTATATGGTGAGAGTTATAAATAACAACTACGATCGCAGCGTAAAGGAATTCTTGCTGAGCCCACCAGGAGGAATCCACACACAAGAGTCAGCTTAGCATCCACCTGTCACCTGCAACAGGGGGAATAAAACCCTAAGTACTCAATTGTACTCAGCAAGACTTACCCGATAGGAGAAAAGAAAAGACTCCAAGGATATGTAAGGCTATCTGGCTTGTGGGTTTATTGCATTGCAGGAAGCATTACTAAGCGTGCGTCCTTACATTCGATTTTTATTAATAGTCGCATTGGTTCATTAACTAACCATTCTATGTAAGCACCTGTGCTACTTTTAAGCAGGTGGTAAGCAATCATATTTCCTTTGTCCATCTTCCATCCTTCATCTTTCAGTTCTTACTACGATGCTAAACCGTAGACAAGCCATACCGGATAGCCCAGCGATTTGCGAATCAATGCCCCCAGCTAGGTACCCCAAAAACACACGCCCTGCTTGTACCCTAGGCACAAGTAGGACCAACCCATCACTCTCCTGTCCCGAGTGTCCAGGTCTCCATCCAAACTGGGACTCCAAGCCCCCGCCCTTGAGTCCCGGACTCAGTGCGGTGCAAGAACCTCCTCCATAAAAAAGAAACCCTAACAGTCAGTCCGGAAAGAGCCAGATCCGCGACAAGAGAGCAACAAGTCTTCCAAGCACCCATATACAAGTATGTGCTTGGGATAATAAGTCTATGACTTGCCTAGAATCTTATGCAACGAACGGTCCTTAACCGACCAGACAGGGAAAACAGTATAACCAAGCTATGCCCCGTGTCCACGGTGACACAACCCCTTACACCCACCAATACCCAAACCATATCCTTGCCCGGTCACCACTTTTCCTTTCCACCATTTTATACATTCCAAGTGATAATCATATAGTAATGTATTTCCTATATCTCGCGAGTGATCGGCAATCACTCGACTTCTACCGGAGTCCCGTAGCATAGCAATCTACACGATCCTGTCATACTAGTAAGACTCATAGGATAAAGATATATATGCAAGTGGGTTTCATTCAACTCCTTAAAACTTAATGCACAGATATAATTTAAACTACCGAAGAGTAGGGGTTATGTACCGGGGCTTGCCTGGGTAAGAGATATTAAAAAATTAGTCTCAGCATCTTCAGACCATCCACCATCAACTGGATAGAAAGTCCATTGCATCAGCTCCTAGAGAGAATACCCTTACACCATCTTTGGATTCCCAATCATCCTTCGATCGGTCCGTTGATCCATCATCGTACCTATATGATATGCATGCGATGCAATGCAAAGATGTAATTAATCAACTACAATCGTGACTCGCAAAATACGACGTACGCCTCTCAAGTTAACGGGCTAGTCCTAACGACGACTGTACTTAGCTACGTATCCATGTTGTCGAATAATGCATTACTTCCCAATGGTTGTTTTAGTTATACAAACCAACGTTGTTTCTTTATTCATTCTATCTGATTTACTATATTCGAAATAGGACATCATTGTCTATCTAGCAACTAATTATTCGGGAGCTACAAAAATTATAGTGAGTACCTATTATAGCTAGGAGCTTACTGTACAAATTTCAGATTCAACAATATTACCAATTTATCATAGAAATTCCTACATGTTTATATTTTATAATATTAAGTACCTTAAATTAATTATATAGCTTCCAAGAATATTATCACGCTATGTGAACAAACTATACTAATAGGTAGATCATGATTTTTGGAGCCTAACAAAACTGGCTTCACCATTTTTGGGTTCCTACACAATTATCTATTGATTTTTATGAGTTTGCTCCATAAACTAATTGACCAGCAGTTATCAAATTGGCCCAATCGTTCAGGGCAGCCCAGGCGCGGGTACAGGCGCGGATGGCCCAGCACGCGGGCAAGTAGCCAGCCCAACGTGGCAGGCGGCCCAGCAGGGCGCGGCAGCGGTGCAGGTGGCCCTGCAGCCATACTGGCGGCCCAGGCGGGGAAGCAGCAGCCCAGCAAGCCGGCCTGACGCGACGGTGGCCTATCGGCCCAGCGCGGCCTGCCCACAGACCGGCCTGGCGATTTATGCGAAAACGACCCTGCTCTATTCGCTAATCAGCCTGAGGTCCAGAGCACTACTTATATGAGCCTTGTAATTTACACCTAGACCCTCGGACAATCTCGTAATTGCATTCCTACGTCCTCACCTTCTCACCTTCTCCTCTTCACAAGAACAGAGCCCTGCCAGGAGATCCGGTCGGTGACCAAATATGGCCGTGAGACCGTCGACGGCGATGAGGAGGAGGCATCGCGGCATGACCGCTGCTGGGCGTATCCACAGGTGGGCACAGCACGGCCGGAGGCAGAGCGTGGAGCTCCAGCCACGTGCGTCGGCGCTCGTGACCGGGCGGCTCCGTGGTGCGACATGGTGGTGACGCGGGATGACGCTGGATGGCCACTGTGGTGGCGCGGCCACGACAAGGACGGCGAACATCGTAGCCACGGTGGTTGTGGGCGTGCAGCGGCGTGGCCACAGCTGGGTGCGGGCGGTGAGGTGCTATGGCTGGGAGCATGGGAGGGCGGCTCCGGAGGAAGGAAGAAGCAGCGTCGCTGGCTGAGGGCGTGCGCGCGCGTGGGAAACCGGAAGAGGTAGCGGTGGGCGCTGCGGTGGGACGGCGCGGGTCCCGGCGGGGCAGCAGGTGCCGCGGTGGCTCGGCGCGCAGCCAAGGCGCGACCGAAGGGAAGAGCCGCGGAGCAGCGGGCAAAGCTGCACTCGGTCAGGACTCGCTCGCGGAGAAGGAAGAGGAAGGCGCTGGAAGCTCGGCGTGGCCATGGCGTGCTGCAGGGCAGCGGGCGTGGCGCTGGAGCAGACAACGGCGAGGCAAAGGCTTGGAAACGTAGTCCGGCGTGGGGACGCAGCGTGGAACACCGGCGGCTCCTGCGCGAGACTCGGTGACGCGGCTGGCTCCGGTACGGCGTCGGCACTGGCGACTCCAGCGCGGTACCCGGCGGGGCGCGGCGCTGCGAGGCAGGGCCGGCACAGGTGGGGAGCTGCGACTCGGGTGGTTCCGGGCGGTGGCAACAACAGACAGGACAGCGGCCTTATGGGGCTCGGCCAACTATGGCCAACTATGCTAGTTAAGCGAGAGCGTCTGCACGGGTGAGGCCCAGAGGGAACCGGCCGTGGGGGGCAGCGATGAGACGGCTCGGCCTTGGCAGAACGCGAACTGCGGCAAAGAAACAGCGGCCATGTCTCGGGCGGTCGCATGGAGCCAAGCACAAGACCACGCGGGGGAGAGTAGTGGCATCGAGACAAGGCATTAACTCGACAGGACAACGGAGGCAGGCAGGGCTTGGCGTGACGCGCACGAAAATGGAGTGGTCAACCCCGAGCAGTGCCCTCTGATGGCGCTAGCGGGACAAGCAGGGCAGGGCGGCACGCATTTACTTGCGATAGGGTGTGGTCGCATCGGTGGCAAAGAAAAGCAGGGCGAGCAACAACTCGCCGTCCTCTAGAAGCAAGGTAGGCAGACGTGGGAATTCGTGAGTTAGAGCTTTGCTCATGCGGTAGCATCTCGGCGTGGAAAAACAATCGGAGACAGACTTGACAGGAGAAGCAGAGTGAGAGCAGCAACTGCATGTTCGATCATAATATATATATATATATATATATATATATATATATATATATATATATATATATATATATATATATATATACACACGGTTTACTAATTTACACCAATTGTAACATCCAGGTACAGAAAAATTTCAGCAAAGCTCGAATTCAAATTTGAGTCAAACGCTATATACGCATATCATTCTATTTATTAATGGATTTTATTTTATTTATAAAAGTTGCTTCCTATGCTTAATCTAATATAACAACCTGTTTGCTAGAATCGTCGTCGGACATTCATAATATTCCTACGTACGGCGTAGTTTAACTTGAGCGCTTAATTCGCGTCCGCGAAACTAAGTCACACAAGAGTTGCTTATCGCTTCACGTATGTTTTAAATCAAAAATTCGAGAAACTCGTTTTGAAAGTTTTACTTAGGCCTAAATCGCGACGCTAAAAGGATCGTAACACCGGGGTGTTACATAAACGACAGGCCAGAAGGGCGATCCAATCTCCGACCGGAAGGCCTGGCCGAGGAGGAACGGCGTCCGCTTCCGACTCCGGCCCGCCTCTCCGACCGGAGCTCTCGCTTTGGTCTCCAGCCTGCCTCCGGACGGCCTCTCCAACCGGAAGGCCTGGCCAAAATACCACTTCCGACTCCGACCCGCTTCTCCGACCGGGAAAACGCTGAACCCCTGCTTACAGCTCCTCTCCGACTGGCGCAATCAGAACCGACTAGGACCAACCGACTGGGGACGCCCGCTCGGTAAGGACCAGGAAACGGACGGAGAAAGTAGGGCAGGGTGCACAAGTCAAACCGCAACACCAGGGACCGTACCCTGTGCACCTGCCAGACAGTACCATGCTACCCTCCTGGCACGACAGAACCCAAGCAGTGTTGTAGGCGCTGACATTTTCCATAACAGTGTTGTGGGTGCCATCAACTCCCATACCAGACAAACACGGTAAGGCTCCCCCCACATGTCTCTTGGCATCAACAGTATTGTGGGCGCCGACATTTACCTTACCAGACGAACGCGGTAAAAACCCCTCGCATGCCTCTGGGCATCAACAGTATAGCAGCCACCGACATCTGCTATGCCGGAAGAAGACGACGTAACCTCCCACGTGCATCAGACATTAAACAGTATTGTGGGCGCCTACCATCATCTTGTACCCGCCGGCGTGGGCAACAAGACTTAGTAACATACGCACTCTCTCCCTCTCACTTGTAAAGCCATCCCCTTCATCTATAAAAGGGGATGCGCTATCTCCCAAACAAAGAGAGATCGATCAGTTCACTTACATTGATTCACCCGTTGTAACTTTAGACACTCTAAAGCTATACCAAGCACACACTCGAACACTTAGCACGTAGCGGGGCTCCCGTCACTCTCGGCCCTTCAGTCCAAAGTTCGATCGGACCTCTTGTACCCTCTATCTTTCTCCTTCTCGTTTGTAACCTCACTGCAAACTTCAAGCACCTAGGCTCAGGAATAAAGTCACCGACCGACTCAAAGTGGACGTAGGGCACGTTGCCTGAACCGGTATAAACCCTGTGTCATTGAGTGCTAGGCCACATTCGATCATAACGTACAGCAAAACTACAAATATTTACGTGTTGGTCACTTTCTGCACTGACATTATGCTTTTCTCCCAAGGCTTTGCTGAGGTAGGCTATTGATTGCCCCTGCTGCATCAGGACAGCCCCAATCCCCTCTGCACAAGCATCAGTCTCTACCTGAAACTGTTTCTGGAAAACTGTTTCTGGAAATCTGGCAATGCCAGGATAGGTGTTGTTGTCATGGCAACTTTGAGGTTGTCAAAAGCCTCTTGTGCTTGAGCAATCCATTGAAATTGCTTGAGCCTCAGGACATTTGTCAATGGCTTGGCAATGATTCCATAATTTTTCACAAACTTTCTGTAGTGCCCAGTTAACCCCAAAAATGCTCTCAATTTAGTCATATTAGTGGGGGTGGGCCAGTGGATCATATCCTTGGTTTTGTCTGGATCAATGGCTACTCCTGCATCTGAAATAATGTTTCCAAGGTACTCCAAACTTGGTTGAGCAAATATACACTTTGATTCTTTGAGATAACACTGATTGGCCCTAAGTGTTTCAAACACTTGTTGGATATGCTGAAGGTGATCCTCTGGTGGCACTGTAAATAAGTATGTCATCCAGAAAAACCAATACAAATTTCCATAGAAAGGGTTGGAGGGAGTTGGTTCATAATACATTGAAATGTTGCTGGGGCATTTGTGAGGCCAAATGGCAAGACCCTGAACTGATAGTGACCTTGATGGGTTTTAAAAGCAGTTTTGTACTCATCATTGGGGAGCATCCTGATCTGATGATATCCAGATCTCATGTCCCAATTTGTGAAGAATTTGGAACTAGCTAGTTCATCCAAGATCTCCTCCATAATTGGCATAGAAAATCTATTCTTCACTGTCATAGCATTTAACTTTCTGTAATCCACACAAAATCTCCAATTGCCATCCTTTTTCTTCACTAACAGCACAGGTGAAGCAAAGGGGCTGTGACTGTTAGTGATTAGTCCAGCTTCCAACAGTTGCTTGACTTGATTCTCAATCTTAGTCTTGTGTTGGGGAGAATAGTGATAGGGTCTTGCATTAACTGGAACAGCATCTGGATACAATGAAATAGCACGGTCATAGGCTCTATGTGGTGGTAGCTATTTTGGGTCCTGAAAGATATCAGCATACTGAAGTAGTAGATCCTGTATATCTTCTGGTGGGTGAGGGACAGACTGTGTACTGGAAGGATCAGAAGTAGGGTTGTCCACTATGACATAAGCCCATATATCATTTCCTTGAATGGATTTGACCATTTGTTTAGCAGAGATACAGTTCAGAGACAGTTGAGTGGGCTGTAAACCTTGGAGAGTAATAAGCTTCCCTTGATGGTGAAACTACAGTGTCTTAGCCACCCAATCACACTGCATGGGACTGAAGGTTTGAAGCTAGTCAAATCCGAAAATAGCATCATAGGGTAGTCTGTCCATCACTATCATGTCATTGGTAAAGGTATGTCCCTGAATGTACCACTGCAAATCTTTCACTTGGTGCTCTGTGGACATCCAATTGCCATTTGCTAACTTGATCTTTTGCTGCTTCATTGGGACAGTGGGCAGGTTGGTGAGATTGACAAATTGGGAACTCACAAAGCTATGACTGCTGCCAGTGTCTACCAAAATAAGCATAGTTTTGTTCTTCACTGTTGCTTACAATTTCATGGAATTAGCATCTTCAGTGCTTGCCATAGCATTGATAGATAGCTGACCAAAATTTTCAGTGAACATTTCATCAATAGCCATTTCATTCAAGAGATCTTCATTGATTTCCTTGTCCAGATCATTAACTACCAAGGCATTGAGCTGGGGCTTGTTTCTTTTTGTACATTGTTCAGCATGTCCTGGCTCATATTTCTCACCACAGTGAAAGCACAGATTGTTAGCCTTTCTGTAATCCCTTAACTGCTTGTCCCTCCAAAGATTGTCATAGATAGATGGGACTTTAGCTTCAGGTTTAGCCTGCTGGACTCTTGTATTGGGCTGCTTTTGCTGATACTTAAGCTTGCTTCTGTCAACAACTTTTTGCTGAATTTTGGCAATGATAATAGCTCTTTCCATAGTTGTTGGCACTTGAGGTTCCACTACAGCCCTAATTTCATCCTTGAGACCTCGCACATACTGAGTGACAAAGAATAAAGGATCATAGCTGGACCCATGTATAGTGACATCATACTGTAATGACCGGAACTTGGTAGTGTATTCCTCCACCGTAGCAGTTTGCTTGAGGTCTAACAGCTCATTGATGGCTGACCTGTAATCGTCACTGCCAAACTGTTCCTGGATATCAGCATAAAACTGCTTCCAAGTAACTGAAGGATTAGTTAACTTGTAAGTCTGCCACCATTTAGAAGCATTATCCTGCAAGTGCATTGTAGCTGCTTCCACCCACAGACTCTCAAGTATTTGATAAATATTGAAATAATTTTGACATTTATCCAACCAGATCTTGGGTTGAGAACCATCAGATGAAGGAAAAAGCATCTTGGGTAAAGCATGATGAGGTAATGTCTCTGGCTTTGGTGGATGCCTATGGGTTTTGAAATGGTGAGTTGGCTCTGTTTTAGTATGGGTTTTACCTTTAGCAGCAAAGACATTTTCAAACATGGCCTTATCATCAGCTATCATTGACTCCTCACTGGCAGATCCAGCTTCATGCTCGAACTGACGAAGAGTTAGTTGAGCAACTGCCTGGCCATTGGCCTTGACCTGTTGAGCAATGAAACACTGATCAACAGTACATTGTTCCACCTGCAGAGTAGTGTCAGCCAACTGTTGTTTCATTTCCTGTTGGATAATACCCATATCATTCAGCCTAGCATACAACTGGTCAAAGTTCTCCATTACTTGACCCAGCGAATCCTCTCCTCGTTAGCGCCGCTCGACATTTGTTCAAGCAGGATTTGTGTCTACGCCGAAGGCTTATGTTGCTTGGAGGACGGCGTGATGCAACACTGACTAAGGAACTGAGGCTCGATCGATGAATTTTACCATGGAAACAGTGCTCCGGAACCCAAATCGAAGGACAGTTCCCCGCCGTATGGCGATCGCCGGAGACGTGAGAGACAAGGGAATATCGCCGACGAGGAAGGAGCAGAGTACGGCTCTTTCTTCTGATTTCTGAATAGCAAATATTTCTTAATTGTCTTACGAGCAATAGTGGCCCCTTATAAGGCACACAGCCGTTGGCACGATGGCCCTACTAGCCATACGCTATTACAATGATCATAAAACGGTAAAGGATAAGACTACGTCTTCTTCTGTGGTCGACGCCTTCTTCAGAAACGTCATCGCTCGTGGGCCGTAACACTAACCTAGCGCCAGTGCGGCCAAGCTATGGCCATGCGAGCCCAGTTAACCACATGGAAGTTTACAGCGCATGCATGGATGACTCTGATCGAGGTAAGAGAGGTGGAAGCGCCGTGGAGTCGACTAGCCGACACCCAACATGTGACCTCTTTCCCCGTGCGCGGCCGTATAAACGTAAGGCGCTCGCGTCGGCACGTCCCGCGCCGTGTCCGCGGCCCCGTCGCCACTCGCCCGCCCACCGCATCGGCGGCATGTGCAGGGCGGGTGGGCAGGCGCGGTCGACCGGGCGTGCAGTGCATCTGTGTGCGTGCACGGGTGACGGACTGACGGGTCGGGTAGCGGCGTAGCGCCCTGCATCTGCATGCGACGTTCGCTGGATCCCTGCGGAAACCGTTGGGTGCTCGAAGGGCCAACGAGCCTCTTGCTCGCCGGACGGCCTGCGACTCGGCAGCCCGAACAAAAGCTGCGACGCGGCAGCCGGCGTATTCACTGTCCCCCCGTGCGGCAGTGCAGCTGGTGAATTGGTGATTGAGATGCTTCAGTCGGACTTGTGGGTGCAGGTCCGAGCTGCAAAACAATCACAGGAAGTGGTTGGCACTTTTTAGATTTCCTCCTGTGGATACCCGCTGACGGCTGACCGTACTATTTTGTTTTCATAAACAAAAGAACACTCTTTTGGCCAAATAAGAAAAAGAACACGACCCTAGTCCCCAGTTTACTTACTGAAGCTGTCCTGGTGTCTAGTAGTATAGAAGAAAGAACCGTGGCATGCAAAGGGAGCACGGGTGCAGTAATCAGAGATGCAGCGGGGGGATTTGTTGATAGCTACATCCCGCATGTGGTGGATGCGGCCATGGCGGAAGCGTTTGCCCTGAGGGATGGCCTCTTGCTAGCTCAGCAGATCGGTTGCAACCGAGTGGAAATGGAGGCTGATTGTTTGGAAGTTATTACCACGATGAATGAAGGAGGCTTCTCAGCCACGGCGGCAGCTCCTATCTACGATGAATGTTGCCAGCACTGGATGGATTTCGCTGCTATATCTATTAGTCATTGCAATAGAGAATGCAATTTAGTAGCTCATGAATTAGCAAGGCAAGCTTTGTTAGCAAATAATTCTTTTGTATGGGTGGATGATCCCCCTAATACTATTCTTCAATTACTTGTAAACGATGTAACCATCTTATCCAATCAATAAAGCTTTTTGCCTGATTCAAAAAAAAAAAAAAAAAAACCGTGGCATGCAACCTTGCCATACTCCGTCTGCACACAGGCAGGGAATTGCAAATACCGTACTATCATCAGACTTGGAAACTGCTGCCCCACAACTTGGAACCGTGGTATTTGCTTCCAGAATTATGTTCTGTATATTTTTAACAACCAGGCGCTCTTACAAAGTGGAAGCAACAAACCAGAATGTTTTTAAAAGAAAATCTTGAAAATTACCCCCCCCCCCCTCAAAAAAAAAAAAAAACAGAAGAAACTTTAAACATGCCTGGAAAAGAAACAAATGCTGATTGCGGCATCAGTTTGATCATTTATATCAGGTAGATGTATTATCAACCGCCATAACCACATAAGGCCCTGTTTGGTTCTTTAGCTCTTCCTAAAATTCCTGTCAGATCGAATATTTAGATACTAATAAGAAGCATTAAATATAGATTAATTACAAAACCAATTACATAGACGGAGACTAATTTGCGAGACGAATCTATTAAGCCTAATTAGTCCACAATTTGACAATATGATGCTATAGTAAACATGTGCTAATGATGAATTAATTAGGCTTAATAGATTTAGTCTCAGTGAATTAGCTTCCATCTATGTAATTAGTTTTATAATTAGTTCATGTTTAGTCCTCCTAATTAGCATCCTGAATATTCGATGTGACATGAATTTTAGGAGCGACTAAAGAACCAAACACTCCCTGAGTTTCTAGGTTCAAACAAAACAACACACCAGAATGTTTAAAAAAGGAAAATCTTGAAAATTACCCCCCCCACCCCCCCCCCCCCCCCCCCCCCCCCCCGAACCACACACACACACACACAAAACTGAAGAAACTTTAAACAGCCTGAAAAATAAACAAATGCTGATTGCGGCATCAGTTTGATCATTCATATCAGGTACATGTATTATCAACCGGCATAACCACACATAAGTTTCTGGGTTCAAACACAACCTCTGTACAAAGGGGCTGGAGTTTTACTAATGTGTATTTCTCGTGTTACACTTGTAATCAATAACTTCGCTGCTTTACACCTATACAACATAAACATGATTATGCACATTCTGATACCTCAAAACCCTACGTCAGCTGACCATCTGCAAAACTTCATGCCCGAACCGGAGATCAATAATGCCTCCGTTCCCACTTTTGGGGGAATATAATGGCACGAAAGGAAACAACTGGACAGTAAGATATACAAGCTGGCTGTAAATCTCTTGAACACCCTCCATAACATCAAGGAGCAAGTACAAGAACTTTTATGGTTCCCTGACTGTTAGCAGCTAACATGGTAGGGCTATCACTCTTCCAGCAGACAGCACTAATGAAATAAGAACCAGGATCATCATCGGCATCATCCAGGTCAGAGGATACAAATCTATGGCTTGCTGCTGGTTTTGAGATAGCCTGCAATCAGTGCGGAGTTAGGAACCCATCTCATTGATTAAGCTGAATCACACATCATAACAATGCATGCTGCATGGGAACAAGACCAGGCCCGAAGCCTTGCGATTACCTTGTGATAAACAAAAACCTCATTTGTTTCACTTCCACAAGCAATATACTCATTGTTCGCAGACAACCCAACGAAGTTCTTTTCATTTTTGTGCCCTCTGAACGTCCGTACCTGAAAAAAGACAATGTTGTTATAACAAAATGGTCATCCAAATTTTATGTTTATTGCTGCACTATTTCAAACTGGGCATGTAATGTTGAACCAAATCATATAATTCACTGCCAGTTGCACTATAAAAAAAATGGTGCAGTATGAAAGAGAATTCTATGTGAAGTGCTGAAGTTCATATTCGTCAAAATTGTTTATCAATATTTATTGAAGGAAGAAGTCCTATGTACTGCAGTGGACAGCTTATTCTGGAGAAAAAACAGGAACATAACAGAAATAAAAGCACTTTTATCTGCATAGTTTGGAGTACTTTCTAAACGAAAATAGCTCCACAGTTTCCTATGCTACAGAAGCTCAAGAGGCAAGAATATCAAATAAAAAAAATTATCTCAGAAAGAGCATACCGGACAATTATCCTTGACATCCCATAAGCGTAATGTGCTATCTGTTGATGCAGATGCAAGCTCATTGTTAGATAAGAATTTCACATATGATACTGCTTTCTTGTGCCCACCGAAAATATGGACAGGCGCACTTGGATTACGTAAGTCAAAGTAATGAATATGGTGATCAACAGATCCAACCTGAAATATTGTAGTATCTGATAAGTAAACAAAATAACATTTTTATTGGAAAAAGCAAACAAATTAACTATTCAATATAAGCTAAGAAATGAAGCAACATACAGCAACGTAGAAGTTTGATCCAGGATTATATTTAACCGAGCAAATATTTGCTTTCATATCAATATTGATCACGCTTGCTTCTTGTTTTGTGCACCACACTTTCACCTGGCATACACAGCACTAGGTTCCATTAGTATCGGACAAGCATTGCATAGAACAAAAACTTGCAAGCCACTATTCTAGTGGGTTCCACCTATGCATCGATGAGACTGAATAGCACATTCGCACTAAGAGGGGACAATGTGGAGGGGGTGGGGGAGAATTTAATATTCACTGTGACGGTGTGACCATCTGAAACTACTATCATTTCTGCAGTGAGTTGTCTGATAAAAGTGAAAGATCCACCCACCCAGGTCGTAATGTAACAAGTGATTTTGGTACTTGACATTTGAGAAAAAATCACCAAGCTTTTCTTTCTTACTTTGGGAAAGAGCGAACAGGAATTGAACTATATTAATTTCCAAATACGTTCACACACAAAAAAAAAATCCAAATACCTTGCAATCGTCACTCCCAGATACTAGCATTGAAGGGTCTGTACGAGAAAAATCAACACTCCATGCCCTCTTCTCATGCTCTTCATATTCCATCACACTCTAGCATGGCACAATACAGAGAGACCATATACCTCAGTTTGAATTATAATACAGTCGTTGCAGAATGAACTGTAGAATAGAGTGGATACCTGACTGGTCTGGACATCCCACACAGTTACTATACCCTCATAGTCACTGCTTGCAATAACATTTTTTGAGTACTTGTTAAAGCTTAGGCAGCTAAGTTTAGATCTGGTAGCCATTTCAACAACCGGGCAATGCACATCTGATGGTTCATTAACAACCTAAGTAATGATGCAAATCAACCTTAAGTAATCTCAATTACAATGAACTATGGAATGGACATGCCCTGACAAAGCAAACTTACAGTAGAAAATTCGAAGACTTTAATACGTTTCGAGACTCCAGCAGTAGCAAATAGTTCATCATCACGATCAAATTCAATACTGCAATATAACAAAAATATCAAATGTCCATCCCTATTTGCTGTAAAATAAAGGTGAAGTAGTTGATTGGCAAGCACATAGAACTAGAAATAAATGTGCTGAATCATGCATCCTCAAACTAGATACGCAAAAAGGAACTATGCTGTACTATTACCATCTTCAGCACAATAATTTAATAATAAAGCACTTAAAATGAAATCAATATATGAAGTACAAGTCTTCCTGCTCTCCAGCCTGCATAAATCTCTCCCACTGCCCCAATGTGCTCCACTTTGATGAAACCCTACTTTCACATGTATTGTATAATAAAATTTGATGTTCAAACCTAAAGGCTGCTTCCATGTTTTGCTTTAATGGAGCTGATTTTCCCACATTAACCAGAGTAATAATGCAAAGATTTAACTTCTTATTTTGGTAGGTAGGCCCAGATTATAAGGTGAGCGAATAATAAACTTTTATGGCCCTTGATTTTGGTACCTCCAAAATTATAATTGGTGGTAACTCTTGGAGGACCATAAAAAGGTTCATTAATGATTTATATTTTATAGTGCAGGCATAGATATTTAAATTCTGATGACCAAAACTCAAATTTATCTATCCATGCAACTGCACTGGTTCTGCTGCTAGTTATATTTTAAAGCACAGATAAGAAACTGCTTACATTGGACTACAAACTACACACCTGGATACAATGTTGGCAGAGTGAAACAAGTCTCCATGTCTTAGTTCCGCAATGACACGCAGACGACTGAAGTAAACATGACAACAAACAAGATGAGCCCAGTGAGAATGGAACAAAGACAACAAAGTATATTGTCTCATCACAGGAGATAACCACACCTGTATCGAGTGAACGTTGTTAGCACAGACTGGAAATCCTGAAGACCTCCATGATAGCCTTCTCTATTCATTGCAACAATATCTCTTTCTTCTTGCCTGCGTGCCTGTGCTCCGGTGCGACGTCTTTGCAGGTAGTATTCTTGAAGCTCATTGAACTGCAATGTTCCTCATAGAATTAGATAAAAAAATGATATAAGATTAGTGCCGTTTTATCTAAAACTAAAGTTAAGTAAATGGCCATGTGTGTACTGTATACTTTTCAAAACATATATGCAACACATAAGAGGCCTACTTTTTAGGTGTAATGTGGGGGGGACACTGCGCCTTAAGGAATGTAGTAATGCATGGAGTGAGAAACTGACCTGTGCTTGAACTCGCCTCTTCCTAGCAATGACATTACCCGATTGTATAGGGGGATTAGGAGGGTCAGAAGAAGTTAGAGCATCTCTCCTTTGAAATCCTTGATGGCTTACTTGAGCTTTCAAATCAAGCTTCTTATTCTGTAAACTTCCTGGACATGATGCGCTAAGTGGTGTCCGAGAGTTGGGAGGAAAGCGACAGCTAGCTTTGTCTATAGGAGAGGGCCACATTTTTTGTGCAGTAGGCTCATCTAAAAGCATGCGCAGCTTCATGGAGTACCTTTCTTTTGTGCGATATAATTCTTTCCTATGTCTCTCCACAGCACTTATATCCTCTTTGATGTACTGTAGATCAGTTTGAATCTATTGAGAAGATGTGAATATGATTAACAACAATAGACTTCAGAATAAGAAAAAAAGAGAGCGACAGAAATGCAATAAGTAAAACTTTTATTTCATTTGATTAGCAAGATCGACGAAGGTCGCTTAACATTAAAATGTTAGCATTGTGTGAAGGAATCGGAAATTCAGAACCATAAAAATACATAGGACAAACCTCATTCAACTCTTCCAGCTTTTGCTTTCTAAGGCAGTGCAAGAAGACTAACAATATTTGCATATTCGTCTCCGATTCTTGTTGTTCCATTTGCCGCTTCTTCTCAGCAATCAAAGTCATAAGGCTATCTAATTCTTTAATCCCCATTTCATTTCCCTATCTCAAGAATAAATGATAAATCATCAGTAGCTTGTTAATGGGATCACAAATTACAACAGCTATGACAGGAAATATGAAGTCATACAACTAACAGGCAGCAAGTAAACACAGATATCAAGAGCACCTAACTGAAACACCAAGATTTACACGTTACGATCTTGCGATTATATTACTACTAGATTCACATATGCAAAGATGCCGTCTGAGGCAACCATATAATGCATGGTTTATCATGTGAATAGTGAATCATAAGAGGACAGAACATAGACAGCAGCTGCAATCCTAAGGGGAACAGAGCCATGTATTCCAAAATAAGTAGTCTAAAAACTTCTACTTGAAACATCATCTTTTTAGCCTCAGAAAAGTATTACCATGGGAAACTTGCAGTGAAACAATTTGACTTTTGACTAACACCTTTACGAATATTTAGATTAGTTGCATGAAAATTATGTTAATAAAGTAATAAACTCCCAAGATGTTTCCA
This sequence comes from Miscanthus floridulus, assembly GCF_019320115.1. NCBI lineage: Eukaryota > Viridiplantae > Streptophyta > Magnoliopsida > Poales > Poaceae > Miscanthus > Miscanthus floridulus. Next base: position 124,200,121 of record NC_089586.1, on the reverse strand, counting down.
TTATATTGAAGTTTTGATTCATAGAAACACTTATGAGGTAAGTACTTAAGTTCTATACTCTTTACAGAACGGCAATGTCTACTTAGATACGAATTTAGTCACTACACAAAAGTGGATGCAAGGGAAAAGATTGGTGCAGAGACTTAAAATGCGCTTGGCTAAGTGGTGAATGCAGGAGTGAAGTTTGTTTATCATTGAAAATAGTAGCAACTAGCAAAGTAACACAGTGTAATAACTGACCTGTTGCAATGCGCATCGAAATTGATCGATCGGTGATGCTGTTTTTGCGATTTGTCGGGCAGATATTTTCTTCAGAACCTATATATACAGGACATGGATGCAATGTAAGAAATTTAGCAAGTCATATCTGCAATCAGTTCTAAATAAACAATAGACAAGAACCTATGTTTGTTCCAGTAAGGGCCTGAGTATAGTAATGCTAAAAGTCAATGGCATAAGTGCATACCATACTAACATAGCTTCATGAACACATAGCAGTGAACGGCATAGTAATTACGTACTACCTAACAGATATGGAGCACTAGAAGTTGTGGAAGTAATTCTGAAAGGTCTGTCACTAACAACATACTGAAATGTATGATGAAATCAACTGGTCAAAGGACACTGAGAAACATGTACTAGAGAACTTACCCCAAACTTCTAATACTGCAGCGTAAATAAGGGGTAATCCGAGAAATTGACAAGCCAAATGACAGCGCCATCCGATACAAACCACATCGAGATCAGAGTAAAGTGGCAGTGCAAGTGTTGTCCCATCGAATGGAATTTCATTTCGAAAACCTAGAATCGGGAATTGCATGCAACACCTACTGTTTTTGCCTCACCAGCACCACAACCACACTGGGTCTCGAAACTCTAGAATTCGGAATTGCATGCAACAACTACTATTTTTGCCACACCACGATCACACCGAGCGACACATAAATGCCATTCAGCAAATGCCAGCTTGCAGTTTGTAGCACATGACATGAACTCTAGAAAAGAGTAGCTGAGGGCTGAGGCAAGTAGAACAGGCAGCCAACCTTGTCAAGGAGAAAGTTGGGGTAGAGCTGGGCCTTGGTAAGGTAGTGCCCGCAGCAGGGGCAGTCGCTCTTGTTACTGAGATGCGTGACGATGCACATGTAGCAGAAGCTGTGGCCGCAGGCGGTGAGGAAGGCGTCCTTGATGAGGGCCATGCAGATCGGGCAGAGGAGGTCCCTATCGGCGGGGCCCTCCGCCGCCGCCAGCCGGCCCCTGCGGCGACGCCGACGCCGCGCGCGTCCCCGCCTCCTCCGGCAGCGCCAGCGCCGCCGTGGTCGCCGCGGCTGCCGCGGAGGTGTCACCGGACGGCGCGGGCTCCGGCTTGGGCACGGACGGCACGAGCGCGCCGGCCACCGAGGAGTCGGCCATGGCGCAGGCGGTGGTGGAGGCGGAGGCGGTGGCGTCCGGGTGCGAATAATTGCATACGGGTGTGGGGCGCGTGGTGGCGGTGGCGGCGGCGGCGGTGGGACCGTGGGATGTGTGATGCATGCGGGAGGGAATTGGGTTCTGTGGGTGTGGGAGGGGAAGGGTGTATGGGTGGGAGGAGACCACGTCGGGGAAGTCGACTGGACCGGCTGCTGCCCGCGCCCGCATCGCGCTAGTTTGGTGTCGTGCCGCCGCTGCACGCCAGACACGCTGCGCGCACCAACCGACGATGGGGGAGCCTGTGAAATCGCTCTGCAAATTGTCTGTACGCCTGCAAAGGGGCCGGATCGGAGCGAACCTTTTCTCGACACTTCGAACCTCATGCACGGAAACGGAATAGAGTTTGCAAGAGAGCGAATTGTACGCATAGTGCAGCTTCTGACGTTAGCTTCCTATCTGACGAGACCGTTCAGCGTCAATTAGCTTCTGTTGTTGATGAAGAAGCAAAACAATTACGCCGTTTCTAACTAATTTGAACATGAAATTAATTACTCAATTTAATTTGGAACATTGGTTCAAGCTTCCTCGAAAGAAAATGCATGATGGTACTACTAATCCAACATAGGCAGAAGAAATAAAGGAGCCATACGTATGGTTCATTCAAAGACCACAGAACCACGACCATTGGTTCAGTTCGAAGCTAGTGTAAATCTGCTAGTACTGAACAGAACAACACCATATACAAAATTTGCTCTGAACCATGAGATCAATCTAGGAGACTACGAGAGGATCGTGTAAATCTACTACTGAACAGGTCATCATCGGCGGCGGCTGCATCCTTTCCGTCAGACTCCATGCAAGGGTGAGATGCTTCGTCAGGATTCAGGTGAGATACTTCGTCACCTTGTCAATAACCTTAGCCGGCACAATCTCAATAGCTCGATCTGTCGGTCGACGAGGCAGTATCAGCAGGGGAGAAATCGGATGCTCGCTATATAACGCGGATGTCTGACGAAAAGCTAGATCATTTGGCCCAAACTTTTGGACGTGCAAAAGGCTCATTCCCATTCACATATCTCATTGTCATTCACATATCTGGGGCTAACCTCTTGGTCTAACGAGACCAAGAGTTGAAGAATTTCTATCTCTGGTTAACCGTTGTGAGAGACACCTAGTCAGTGTCTCAACTTTTCTCTCCCAAGCAGGCAGCCTGCAACTAACAAATGTTGTCTTTTCATCGCTCCCAACTTTCTTTACGAGCACCTTCATCCTGCCAGCCTCTATGGTTAAACTTAGACAAGTTTAGGAAACATTGTCTTTATAGAGGCTCAGACATCAACTGAAAAAATGGTTTCTTTGCGAATGAGGGAGGTCTAGGAGTTATCAACTTGAAAAAACATAATGAAGCACTGATGATGAAGAACATTCACAAATTCCTAAACAAGCAAGACATCCCGTGGGTTACCTTGGTTTGGGAAAAACTATATCCCAATGGCAAGCTGCCAAACCACACGATGAAGGGATCATTTTGGTCGCCTGAAAATTTGAAAATTCTGCCCTCCTATAAGGAACTCTCTTAAGGTGAAAAACAGAAATGGACACTCCTGTCTTCTATGGTCAGATTGCTGGTGTGATGAAATTCTCTTGAATAAGCTCTCAGAACTCTACTCCTTCGCCAAGAATAAAGCTATCTTGGTTAACAAAGCTTCAACTCAACTACAATTATCTCATTTTTTCCAGCTGCCAACTGTCAGAAATAGCTTTTGCCCAAATGCAGTCCTGCAGTTAATTTTTGAAGGGACAAACTTCACCGATACAAATGATGCTTGGAGCACTATTGGGAGCTCAGATATTTTGTCCTCCGCCAATATTTACAAGAAGCTAATTGGGAGCCACCAAGTTCACGATGCCTTCAAGTGGACTTGGAAGTCCTTCTGCCAACCTAGGCACAAAGTCTTTTCCTGGTTGCTTATCAAAGATAGGCTCCGCACAAAAAATATTCTAAGAAGAAACATGGTTCTTGACTCTTTTGATTGTGTTCTTTGCCAGCAAACAGTAGAGGAAACTGCTGAGCACCTATTTCTTGGATGTCCCTTTGCCACCTCTTGTTGGAGCTTCATGAATCTGCACATTCCAAGCGAGGGTAGTTTCCCTGAAGTTGTTGAATTTGAAGGCTCAACTACACCAAAGCTTCTTCATGAACATAATAATCCTCATGTGCTGGACTATTCGGACTGCTAGAAATGATCTAATCTTCAAAGGGATTCAGCCAAACCTCCATAACACCAGGGCTTTTCTTTTGCAAAGGAGCTCTCATTGTTATCAATAAGAGCCAATTCAAGATCATCCCAGATTTTTAACTTATGGATCTGGAGTTTGTTGTAACCTTTACTCTTAAGTTTACTTTTTCCGTCTCTTTTTTGTTTCTTGAATCACCAAGAACTTTGCTGCCCTGGGGCGTCTTTATTTTTCAATTCACTGTAGGAGCCAGGGCTCCTCCAGATTCATAATTAAAAAAAAAAATCCTGCAGTCACTAGTTCATTAGAGGGTGCCAGTGACCTTGTCAAACCTGTGGTAACTACCATTTTGCAAGCATTTACATCTTTATAGCTAATCAACATGCCTGATGGTACAAGGGTCCATAATTTCTCGACAGCTTAAGTGAAAGATTCCACTACCACTAGGACTAACAGATCAACAACTTCTCAAAGTAACCACAGAGGAAAAGAACATATAGAGCTCCTCGCCCGGATATGAAGTAGCAATGAAGCCCTCTTGCTGAGAAATTCAGTCATATGCACCGCCATCGGGGGTCTGGGTGTAGGCTGGGTGCCATGGACTCGCCCCACTCCTCTTCTTCCCATCATGACTGTCAGGATTCAGGGCTCAGCAGCCCAACCAACTTCGGTGCCCCCTCCAAGCAAGAGGGGCAAATCAACATCCAAATCTAATAGTAGGGTTATAAAATGGTATCAACACAATCTGGAGAACACACTACAAATGAAACATTTGGATCCAGTTACTGATCTCTATAAATCGTCAGTCCCACTAACATGCCCAGAGAACTGAATCGAATCTCCAGGAGCAGGGGAACACAATACTACAAGACTGATATGAGCAAGCTGAAGAAATGGAAGAGCAGAAGAGGAACAGAGGGAAGAGATAAGAGAGGGATCCAGAAACCACTCGTCCACTGAGACAGCGAGACATGAAGGAAACCGAGCTTATGATTATTCAGATTCCCCCTCTTGATAACACCTGAGCTGCTCCCTGAAAATGTACACCAAAGCGTGCACAATAGAGCCTGTGGCCCAGTGCAACAAGATGTTTCAGCCTACATGCATCAAACTCAGCACATATCACGTAACCGATCAAATGTATTTGTTTACATCAAAATCTAGGAAGAACAATCGTAGGAACTCGAAAGTTTCTAAGATCGTGTCATCGAAAAATTTATTGCATAAAGGTCGGTATCAGCTGATTCGAATGCAGTACTGGAATCGGCTCTCTTCATATAATGCTAGCAGATAACGATAAAAGCTACGGTTGGCGTCAAGAAAAACATGATGGACTCTAAAAAAAATGAAAAAGATTAGAGTCCAAGTTATCTTAAATTAGAAATATTTTCTCTTATATCAAAGATTGTAATGAGTTATGTTTAAGTAGGATTCATGCGTAGCTTCCGAGTATAAATATTGGACCCCGGCTATTGTATAGGGCACACAATCAATCAAATACAAGTTACTTATTTTTGGGCTCCGGCCACCCCTTAGGAGTAGGAGTAGAGTAGATCTCGGCGAGTTCTTCAGCGAGCAGGGCTGCATCGGTCCGGCCGACCTTTAGCTTGTCTGTAAGTACCGTCATGGCTTATACTTCTATTCATACAGCTGCATCGATCCGGTCGACCTCCACTGCGACTCTAGTATAAGCTAGTTATCAACTCTTGTCTAGTTCAAGTATGGCTGCATCGATCCGGTCGACCTCCACTGCTCGAATTAGATTAAGGTCAAGTTATCGGCTCTACCTAAGAGTGACAATCTTTGGTAGATTCATTAAGTTACCGATCTTACTGATGTTTTTCATTGTCATTTGTTTGCGGCAACATCAATCTGCCCGGTCAAGATCGATTTAGATCGGCCTCATATCCTTTAGGTCCGTTGTTCGTTTTGTTACAACACGATATTGTTTACCTTGAGCGACGGTTTATGTTTCATCGGCTGTTTTTACTTCGATCTTGATCGCGCATATTACGTGGTTAAGGCATGAATAATCTTGAAGATGTTTGCTGGCTAGTTAAATCTAATTTATAGTTCACCATTATGGCTGTAACGATCCGGTCGATCCCCACTGATGACACTATATATTGGAAGATACTAGTTAGTAGATTTGTTCCTGATTAGGCGTGACCTTAGCTGTTTGTTATGCCTGCATCGGCTAAATAGCCGATCGCTTGTGTGTTAACGCCTACAGTGTGCGTCCATGATTCTGTTAAGCATGAATAGATCTGTGTACTTTAAATGTTTGATTTGTTATCTTTTTCACGGCTGCATCGATCCGGTCGAACCCTACTGTTAGAAATAGCAGGTTGAGTCTGAGGAATCCATAGGTTTGTTCATGTAAAATAATCGATTGTTCACACGCTGTAGTTCCCTTCACCTGATCATCCAAGCCTTCACGTATCGCATGTCTTTCGGAAAAGCCTGTCGAAGTGTAGATGGTTTTACAGATTCTTTGATTTTAGTTTGTTATTATCATCATAGCTGCCATCGCCAAAGGGTGCCTAGATCAAACGGTTAGGTGACCCAGCGGCACTCCTCATATCCTGGGTTCGACTCTCGTGGGAGCGAATTTTAGGCTGAGATTAAAAAAATCTCCTCGTCCGTCCCCATAACCAAAGCACTGGGGGGCACAGACCCAATTCTCACTTGGGCGACGGAAAGCCACCGGGTAAGGGTGGGGGTGGGGGTTCAGGGGTTTTCTCGACCGGGTGAAAAGTTCCTTCTTCTTATTTGTAATGCTGCAGGGGCAGTCTGAACCCCCCTCCCCCCCGTCAAGTTTTTTTTATCATAACTGCCATCGATCCGGTCAAACCTCACTGTTGATGGTAACATATTAGATTCAGAGCATCTGTAAAACTGTTTGTATTAGATAGTCGATTTCTTCGCATGTTATATCATTTCTCATTAGATTCATCGGCTTAATGATTTATACTAGTAATATCCACCTAGCTGATGATCTTGTTTACATATACACGTACTGTACTACATACCAACATAAAATCAATCACTACCCATGAGCCTTACAATCCGTAACAGCCGATTTCTATGCGTATCGGCTATTTAATCATCCTTCCCGTATGGCTGCTTCTGAAGCGGTACACTTGGAACTGCCTAGGCACAGACCAGCATGTTCTATCTTAAATTACTGATAAATTTTCTCTCATTGTCAATTGCAGGGTCAAATTAAAAGGCACGTCTTGGGAGGAATATGTAGGATCGATTATCCCTTTGTTGAAGTCAGGTGGATCTCCAGCTTCATCGAGCAGACCCTTTCGGTTTGCTTGTGTGTTGACACATTTTTGTGTTGACACACATTCTGGCACACCCGGTGAAACCTCACAATCGTCATGGCGGCTTACAACAACAATGACATCCTTATGGTGCCTTATGAAGACCTACCTGATGGAGATAAAGATGTTATCAGCAAAGCTATAGAAGAATTTCAGAATAAGTGTTTTTTATCCTACACTAAGACATGTGACAATACAATTATTCAGAAATATCCACTACCAAGAGTTCTGTTGTATGGATAGACAGATGCACATGAAGCTGAAGACAGGCGTTTCTTCGTGGAAGCTGTAAACAAATCTGTTCATGATGCCATGCTGAATCATAATGAAGTTTTGTTAACACGTTCCATAACATCATGAAAGAGATATTTTATGGGTTTCTAGTTGATCAAGTTGGACCGGCTTATTATAATATTCCACATCCGTTGACTCAATGGACTAATCAAGCCGGTACTAGCCATCAAGAAGCAGCACCAGCCAGTAATGACGATGTCCAGGTAGTTCAGAGCTCATCCGAATAAATTCAAGGCGCTACTAATAATCAGATACAACATAATCGTATATCATCGGTGCAGCATGTGCAACAGCCGGCAGGGCAAGGTCAGAACCAGATGGTTAATTTTGGCACATCAGGCCACATACCATCGTCGGCTCAAAAAATAGCACCATCAATTCAAAGGATCCATAGAGATATAGATCCTAACGTATTTAACCAGATACTTCAAGTAGCAAACCAGCAGAAGATCCAGCAGATGAAGATTCTACAAAGATATCATTATGGCATTGATTACAACACCCTTCACATGATTCTGAATCCGGGGTATCAAGGTACTTAAAATTTTAATCCACAGATGGGTCAGCAATTACAGAGAGATTCATATTCAAATGCTGATGAGTTGTTGCTTAGAGTGATCAAGACGATGAAGAATCAGTTCTGTTTAAAGCCAAAAGGGTAGACCTTTTTGTACAAACGCCCATATCTAGAATAGTATAATTTGGTCGTTCTCTCGGTGAATTATAGGCTCCCAGAGTTTACTAAGTTCACTGATCAAGATAGCACAAGCATAATAGAATATGTCAGTCAATATCTTACACAGTTGGGTGAAGCATCCATTGAAGAGGACCCATCGAGTTCGCTTCTTCTCCTTGTCCCTATCAGGGGCAAGCCTTCACTTGGTTTTCATCACTGCCAATTAACTCCATTGTCAATTGGGCTGACTTAAAGAAGAAGTTTCATACATATTTTTACACTAGGACGGGAGAAAAGAAGATTACCGATTTGATAACTATAAGGCAGAGAACTAATGAATCAGGCACCTGAGTTCCTTCAGAGGTTCCAAGAGACTAGAAATTTGTGCTTCTCATTAAACTTGGCTTGATGATCAACTAGCTACTTTGGCCGTTCAAGGGATGTTGCCAATATGGAGAGAAAAGCTGCTCGGACAAGAATTTAACAACTTGGGTCAATTGGCTCAACGAGTGACAGCGCTCAATAGCCAATTTCAAAATATGTGCAGAGATACCCGATTCTAGAAAAGTACCACAATGGCCGAAGCCTATAATCCGTATTCAGTCGATGACTGCTATGAGGATGATGAGGAAGAAGTTGCCGTGGCTGAATGAAATTAGGGTAAGAAGGACAGTAATGGTGCAAAATCCTTAGGGAAAGAAGAGTCGAAGAGAGCTATGACTTTGACATCACAAAATCGGGCAAGCTCTTCGATTTCTTGCTTGAGAAGGGACATATCAAGTTGCCCAATAATCATGTTATGTTGCCTCCTTGATCAGTTGAAGAATAAGAAGTTATGTAAATTTCACAACGCCACTTTCTCATTCTACTAATGAGTGTAGAGTTTTCTGGCATCATATACAGAAGGCTATTCAGCAAGGAAGGCTCAAATTCGATACGCCTCGAAAAATGAAAGTCGATGATAATCCTTTCTCAGGAGATCATAACATGGTTGATGCTAGGCTGCTCAAAAGAAAAACAAAAGTCCTAACATCAATTAGATCTAAAGAAACTAGAATAGTCGATCCCGAGATACAAATATCGGCTGATGAATATAGAGAAATTAGAAGACGTCGTGACCAACAAAAGAGCCAATATGAGTAGGGAGAAACGTCAAAGTATGGGACGACAAAGCCACGTGTTACATCTCGAATTTTATTGAATAAACGGCAACGGCAGGAGGAAAAGGACTATCAACGTTGGTTAGAAGAGCAAGAACACCAGCGTCAATAGGAAAAAGAGAGGTACGAAAGAAAACAAGACGAATCGCATTAGAATTGTCCTTTCTTCAGACATTGCTGAAATAAAGGTTTAAAATTATCTACCAGAAATAACTGTCCAGAGTGCAGCGAACAATATTGAGAGTTTAGGCAATCTCAAGTCAACCGCCGGTCTATCCATGCTCAAGATGTGTATCATCATAATAACATGGATCGGTGCTTAAAAAATAGAAGTGTTCATGATCGATTAGGAAAGTGAGTTGTCGATCAAAACTAGGCTGATCGTGAAAAAGAGAGTAATGAAGAAGAATATGTTTGATAGGAAGACCAATGGTGTCCAGGAGGATCTGACAAGAGCTAGAAAAGAAGAGTGCAATAGCTAAGAAATAGAGAACTAGAACAGGCTCCAGCATCTGATAGACCTCAAGTGTGGCGTGCTAAATAAACAACCGATAGAGGGTAACCATCGACTAATATTCAAATGGTTTTTCTATTGCCATCAGAATTAAGAGCTAAAGCGGATCAAGAAGTTTATTCATATTTCGATGAATCAGAGTATGAAGAAATAGTTGCCAAGTTGACTGATTATACAGTAGGCTATATTCGATAAGCCAGTCAAGCATCGACATTTAAAGGCTTTATATGTAAGAGGTTTTATTGATGGGAAGCCGATGAACAAGATATTGGTGGATGGAGGATGCTTCTGCCAATCTTATATCTTACACCACTTTTCGTAAACTTGGCAAGGGACCAGGAGATTTGATTAAGACTGATATGATGCTTAAGGATTTTGAGGATAATGCATCTAAGACCTGGGGGGCAATGAATGTCGAACTGAACAATCAGGGAGTAAGACTCTGCTCACCATATTCTTCGTCATCGATGGAAAAGGTTCATACAGTTTACTCCTTGGTCGTGATTGGATTCATGTAAACTATTGTGTGCCATCAACCATGCATCAGTGTCTTGATTCAATGGCATGGAGATGATGTCGAGCTAGGTTCGCGCTGATGAATCTATGAGTATCGCAACAGCCGATCCAGTATTTTAGAAGCTAGAAGACTTTGAGTGTTTTTCTGGCAAGTTATGGAAAGGAGGCTTCATTAGAATCAATAATGAAAGCCAACAACCGATCCAAGCAGTCAGCTTTGAAATTTTATTTTAATGGATAATCCAATAGATGGTATAGATGGCAAACTAGGACATGACTTCACGTCGGTCGATGAATTAGAAGAGGTAGATATTGGTTCTGGAGATAGGCCTAGGGCCGACGTATGTAAGTGCCAAGTTAGATCCTGAGTATAAGCAAGAGTTAGTTAATTTATTAAAGGAATTTAAAGACTATTTTGTTTGGGAATACTATGAGATGCCTGGTCTAGATCGATCGAATTGTTGAACATCAATTGCCAATCTAACTTGGATATCGGTCATTTAAACAAGCTTCGAGTAGATTCAACCCAAACATACTTGGTGATATAAAAAAGGAGACTGAAAGGTTACTGGAAGCAAAGTTTATTCGACCGTGCCGATATGCAGAGTGGATATCTAATATTGTTCCTATGTATAAGAAGAATGGAAAATTAAGAGTTTGCATCGATTTCAGAGATCTGAATAAGGCCACACCCATGGATGGTTATCCGATACCGATAGTCGATATGTTTGTTAGACGTAGCAGCCGGGCACAAGGTTATTAGCTTCATGGATGGCAATGCAGTATATAACTAAATTTTCATAGCTGAGGAAGACATAGCAAAGACCTGCTTTCAGATGCCCTAGGCACAATTAGTTTATTTGAGTGGGTTGTGATGACCTTTGGCCTGAAGAATGCCGGTGCAACTTATCAGAGGGCAATGAATTATATTTTTATAAGTTGATCGATAGGATTGTTGAGATCTACATCGATGATGTGGTGATAAAATTCAAGGGGTACAAGGAGTATCTAGCTGATTTGCGAGAGACTCTAGAATACACAAGAAAACATGGTCTAAAGATGAATCCTAATAGGTGTGCCTTTGGAGTATCAGGTGGATAATTCTTAGGTTTCATGGTCCATGAGAGAGGAATCAAAGTTGGTTAAAAAAGCATAAAAGCAATTGATGAGGCAGTGCCCCCGACTACTAAAACAGAGTTACAATCTTTGCTTAGCAAAATTAATTTTATCAGGAGGTTTATTTTGAATTTGTCGAAGAGAGTTCTATCATTTTCTCTCTCGTTGAAGTTGAAAATGATCAAGAATTTAAATGGGATGATGTACAACAAAAGACGTTTGAGGAGATAAAAGAATATATGAAATGTCCACCCGTGTTGGTCCCTCCTCAGCAAGGTAAGCCTTTTAAGTTGTACATATCGCCCGATAACCAGACAATTGGATTGGCCCTGATGCAAGAGTTCGAAGGGAAAGAACAAGTTATTTTCTATCTCAGTAGGAGGCGCCTAGATCTAGAGATAAGATATTCTCCTGTTGAGAAGTTATGCTAATGCTTATATTTCTCTTGCACTAAGTTATGACATTACTTGTTGTCGACTGAGTGTACAGTTGTCTCCAAGACTGATGTGATCAAGCACATGCTATCAATGCCAATATTAAATGAAAGAATGGGAAAGTGGATTCTTGCGTTGTCAGAATTTGACCTGAGGTACGAATCGGCTAAAGCAGTCAAAGAGCAAGTAATGGCCGATTTTGTCACCCAGCATCATAAGCCAATTGTTGGCTATGTGGAGTCGGTACTGTGGATGTTGTTCTTTGATGGGTGCATCATGCAAGCAAGGTGGTGGCATTAGAATTGTTATTATTTTACCTCGGAGGGCAAGTTTTGAGTTTGCTCTTCCAACTGAGCCAATGGTTACCAACAACCAAGTAGAATATGAGGCTATTCTTAAGGGGCTTCAACTTCTTCATGAAGTAAAGGCCGAGGCAATTGAAGTATTTGGAGATTCATAGTTAATTATCAATCAGTTGATCAGGCCTATATGAGTGCAAAGAAGATACTCTGATGGTATATTATGATGAGTGCCAAAGGTTGCTCAAGGAATTTCCTCATGTCTCTTTTCAACATATTCTGAGAGCACAGAATCAAGAGGCTAATCGTTTAGCTCAAAGTGCAGTCAGGTTATCGGGTGTTTCAAGAAGTCTTGAGTAGTGAAACCTTGAATAATGATTGGAGAGTTGAAATAGCAGATTACCTTAGGAATCCATCACAAAAGTTATCAGAAAGCTAAGGTATAAATTGACTAAGTATGTTTTACTGGATGATCAGCTATATTACAAAACAGTCGATGGGATGTTGCTCAAATGCTTAAATCAAGAGGAAGCTAAGGTGTTGATGGATGAAGTGCATGAAGGGATATCTGGAGCTCATCAATCGGCTTATAAGATGAAATAGATTATTCGTAGAACATGATATTTTTTGCCAATAATATTGGAAGACTATTTTGAATATTATAAGGGGTGCTAGGACTATCAATATTTTGGTAATGTCTAGAAATCGCCTGCATCGGCTATGAATCCAATAATCAAACCATGGCCGTTTCGAGGCTGGGGAATTGATTTAATTGGCTAGATTTTTTCGTCCTCAAGTAAAGAACATAAGTTCATATTGGTAGCAATAGATTACTTCACTAAGTGGGTTGAGGCAATTCCTTTGAAGACAGTAACCTCAAAGAACATGGTTGATTTTGTCAATGAGCATATTATGTATCATTTTGGGATTCCTCAAACTATCACTATCGATCAAGGGACAATGTTTACATCAGAAGAGTTAAAAGATTTTGCTGTCAGTATGAGAATTAAGCTACTAAATTCTTCTCCTTATTATGCTTAGGCTAATGATCAGGCAGAGGCATCCAATCAGATTATGATTAAGCTGATCAAGAAAAAGATTGAGAAACAGCCAAGAAAGTGACATTCAACGCTTAATGAGGCATTATGGGCATATAGGATGGCCTATCATGGATCAATTAAAACATCACCTTATGAACTTATGTATGGTCATAATACAGTCCTTCCTTGGAAAATTTGAACTAGATCAAGGCGTGTCACATTATAAAATGATTTGTTAGCCGAAGTCCACAAGAATCTTATGATAGATGATTTAGAGGACTTGAGTTGCCATCAGCTACGTGCTCTTGAGAATATCAAAACCAATAAACTGAGGATTGCAAAATATTATAATAAAAAGGTCAAGGGCAAGCAATTTTCTAAAGGAGATTTAGTTTGAAAAGTAAAATTACCGATCGGGTCAAAGGACAGCGAGTTCAGCAAATGGTCGCCTAATTGGGCAGGACCTTATCGGATTAAACGTTGTGCGCCTGACAATGCTTATGTTATAGAAACACTAGGAGGAGAAGAAGAGTTTGGCAGAGCAATCAATGGAAAATATCTAAAGAAATATTATCCTAGCGTTTGGATTAATTCTTGACAGTCGATTAGTTCGATCATCGGTTCTAATAGCCGATACCATTAGGGTGTCGCCCCTAGTTCAAAATATGAACCCAAAGAGGGAAAAGCCAGGTACAATATGTATCGCCTATAAGAGCAGAGCAAATACAGATAAATTGATGCATGAAACATGAAGTATGAAGCAAAAGAAAAATCACTTAAGACGAAGAAATTGTTTGCTAATGTCACCTATTACAAGCTACAGGCCAGAAAACACTTTGTTTACTATATATCAGCCTAGGAAGTAAGGGCTACAGAGTTGGCAGCATCGAAGAAATCTTCGACCAGGCGCTCAAGATCCCCAGGGTGTGCCATGACTAGAAAACCATAGGGAAGAAGCCGAAGCTCATGGCTAGAATAGGGCTTGCGCAGCAGCCAACACCATGGCAGCACCATGACGAACGCCATGAAGAGCGACCTTCCTAACATGGTTTAGGATGTCGTGCAACCAAACAACTAGAGCGGTGCCTCTAACATTGATGAATCCCGCCACGTACTCCGTAGTTGATCGGAGGCTTTCCAACTGAGCCGATAGATCTAAAAGATTCAAGGGAGAGATGATCAAGATCTTGAAGACAAAATTAAGAAGAGATAGAAAGTTGTGGTAGGCATCTCACCCATGATTCTAGGCCTTGTCCTTAGCCAACCTATCCTCCACTAGGTCAGCCTCGGAAGGCGATCGACATCGAACCATGGCTAGAGCTGATTTTGTGAGAGAGAGGCAGTCGACGAGATTCTAGCCAGCCCGATCGATGGAGGTGAGTAGATCATCATTGTCGATCCGCCTCCTTGGATAGCAGGGGAGCTAGTGGCAAGCTATTGACGAGAATGACCTCGAAGGCTGAGCAGAGTCGGCCCTATGCTCCTAGATGGTGGGGGCATCCCTGAGTTGCACCCTCCTGGTGATAAAGGCATTGGCATGATGACACAGATCCGTTGAGGGCTGTAACACCCCGGTGTTATGCCTACATTTAGGCACTGCAAATCATGCATATCATACATCATCAAGCATCCAAATCATACATGCTTAATCATGTGAATAACAATTGAAACATTGCTTTGAAACATCTGAAACATGCGTGAAACCTGAATGTTGCATACACCTGTTTAAGAATTGTTTTGCCCTGAATTTTTCTTACTAGATTAGTAAAACATGTTTGGCTACTATTGTAAATCATCTAGCAATGTTTAGTTCAATTTTTGGAGCAATGTTTGTATTCAAATTAATTCAAAATTTGGCTTCAAAAATATATTCCAAAAAATTAGGGTTTTGAGCTAAATGTGGACTTTGATGTTACAATTCAAAATCTAGAAAGAATTTGGCTTTGGTCATAAAAGCAAAGTTGTAGAGAATTAAATTCTAAGCAACTTTCATTTTTGATACATTTTTAAAAGAGGTCATTTTCTTGCTCAAAATAATAATTGAATGATAGCATGTAAAAATTCATTGAAAATATATATGAAAAAGGTTTTTCCCTCCTTATCGGGCCGCCGCCTCGTTTCTGGCCCGCCTGCCGAAGCCGGCCCAGCGCGCCAGTGAAGCCGCCCGCAGTAGCACGCCTCCCGCGCCAGCCCACCTCGCCTCGGCCCAGCCTAGCTCCGCGCGCTGCGCCGTTCGCCGCGCCACGCTCCCGACCGCGTCAGGCGACGCCCGCCGCGTGGCCGCCTTGTGCTGGCGATGCATGCCGCGCGGCAGCCACGGCCTGCGACCGCTCCCACGCGCCCGCCTACATCTGCTGCCCTCGCTGCGCACCTCCTTCAAGCGCAGCAACAGCAGCAGCGCACGCCTGTGCTGCCGAGCTCGCCGACGCGCCTCCGTCGGCGTCGAGCTCCCGCACCACCGCACCATTCCCCGATTCCTCGCGCCCGCAACTCCGCCTCGCCCTCCTTCAAGCCACGCTCGAGCTTGCGCCGCCTTCCGAGCACAGGTCAAGCCTCCTCGCGTCTGGTCACCGACGACCATGGCGCCGCCGTGCTCGGCCGCCATGGAAGCCGTCTTCCTTCTCCTCTCCAGCCTCGCCTAACTACCCTACCGCACTCGCCTTCTCCTCGCACATCCTGTGCGCTCGCCAGCTCACCCTACCGTGGCCAGAGATGGCCGCCGGCCGCTGGCCGAGCCGCGCTGCCGCGCCAGCGCGCACACCAGCGAGGCACTCTGCCTCCGCCAGCCAGGCCGCCGCGCTCCCTTTTCGCTCGGACCGCGCGGGCCAGGAGTGGCCATGGGCCAGCTGTTTCCCACGGGCCGGCCTAGTATTGCTTAAATGAATTGTTTTCATTTATTCTTTATTACTTGAAATCTAAAATGGTTTGAAAAATGTTTGGGTAATCAAATTTGCTCCAAATTTGTTGAAACAAATTTTGCTAGGTTCCTTATCATCAGATCTACTAGGGAAAAATTGTGCATGTCATTTTTGAAATACTTTTCTATAGGATTTTATTTAATCATGGATATTGCTGATAACTTGAAAAATATGTAGAAAAATCTATAGTCTGCAGAAAAATATGATTTCAAGTTTGTTAATCTTCTTATGTCATGTACTTCCTAGGAAAAATATGTTTCATGCATGTGCTATGGAAAACTTTGGAGGTGTAGTTCAAGTACCTTTAATGGCTGATTTTTGTTATTTTTGCTAGAGAGCAAACTTTGTATAAAACATGCATGTGATAATTTTTGTACAGTCATTGTATGCTATGAAGAACCTAGGAAAAATATTAATTCTGTTGTTTGACACTTTTCACAGTTCAAAGTATTTTTATGTACAAAATCATGCCATAGTTTGTGATTTTTGTGTAGGCTAATCCACTCATTCAAACACCATGAAAATCTGATGGTAGTCTACTTAGAGTAGTACCATGCTACTGTAATTTTCTTAGATTTTTATAAGCACCAGAAATAGAGATTGCTGTTGTAGCCCTAATTAAAAAGGAAATAAAATAATCCTCTTTAATACAAGGTTAGTTAATAATAATAGCTTTGGTGTATCTTTGAAGCATTTGATAAGGTGTGTTGACTTAAACATATTAGTAGTAGAAGAGAATGCAGTAGATGACATGTGCTTGTAGTATAATTTCTTGGATGATGTTGACTACCTTGCATTTAGACATATCCATTGCATTCATCTCTTTCGATGCACCGTTTGCATAATCACTTACGCGCATTGCATCATATAGGATCGCAAACCGAGAACCCAGTCGTCATACCCGAGGAGCCCGAGGAGCAGCTCGAGGTGCAGCAGCAGGAAGTGCCAGAAGCCGACGAGGAGGACGTTGAGGAACTTCCAGAGTGCCCCGATCACCGTCCGAGCTCCTTCGAGAGAGGCAAGCCCCAGAGCATTTTTCTCCCGGTTTGCAATGATTTAATTAAATACTTTACTTTAAATTGATGCATTACGTTTAGGAGTTGTTTGCAACTGTTGCTGTATTATACCTTGTTTACCTTTGTTATACTATATCCTTATTACCCTGGTATCCGCAGTCAAGTCAATGCTTAGCTGGCTTAGACCAGTAGAAGTCGGGTGATTTCCTGTCACCTGCGAGCTATAGGTGGTTACCTGGATCTGCTTGGATGACTATGAAGTCATAGTATAACTAAGTGTTAAATGAAGTTGAGACCGGACGGAGACTTGCAAAGTTTTGGACTGTAGTGTTTTCCGTCTGTGTCGATTAAGGACCGGCCGTTGTTGGGCCTCGAGTCATGTTGAACGCATGCCTTACATTTAGCTGGCCAGATAAAGTACCTTCTGACCGTGAAGCTGGGAGATTTTTCGGGCCGAGTAGATTGCCCGCAACGCACTGTGCCGGAGCAGGTGTGGTAGGACACAGGGGCGGGATGATAAGACCAAAGTGCAGTCGGTCGGCCCCCGGGTACATGTGGTTCCTGGCAAACTCGAGATTCCTGGAAAGTTGACTCGGTGATCAATATCTCACTTTAGTGGGTGAGTGAGGTTTGTGTAAGGAATAAATCACCAGCTGGTTAGGAATCGATTCGAATCGCCATCGCTCCTGGATAGTGAGCACTTGACTTGAGTTACTTCATCGTAGTAAATGTTTATGGAACACTTGGACAGTTATAATGAATATGACAGTATGGGAGTTGTTTAATGATCATTGGTTATCATTATCTGCTTAATCACATGTTTACTCTAGTATAGGTGCAAATCTAGTGACAGGTTAATAATAATTAACTTGGCAATAATGCTTTTCGAAAAGTTCTTGAAATGCTAAAAATGCTTCTTTTTGCAAATGAGTCAGCTATCCTACTATAAAGCCCTTCATAATCCTTGGTGTCATTTATTTTCGGTTATGTTGGGTAAGTCTAGCTGAGTACCTTCTCGTACTCAGGGTTTTATTCCCACTTGTTGCAGATGGGCAGATGTATTACGGCTACTGTATCAACTGCCTGTATCCTGCGATGGGTGATGCTTAGGACCATGGGCATGGTCATTCCTTATGTCTCATCTGATGCTTTTGTTGGAGATGAACATTCGCTGGCACTATATTTAAACTCCGCGTGAGTGTGTGTGTGGTTTGAACGAATGACTTCCGCTACTTTTATTCGAACTGGTTTTGTAATAACTATATTGAAACTCTGATGTATCTGAGATTGCGAACTTTTATGTAATTTGTGATGGTGACCGATAAACTTAATATGATCTTGGCTGGAATGGAAGTTGGTTTGAAATCCTTCGTGATTTCACAGACTACCGGGTTATACGGGCTTAAGTTTGCTAAATCGTCTACTCTGGCGGATGATTTTCTTACTTAATTTCGTATAATTGGTCAGTTCTGTTACAAGGGCCTCCTCAGTAGACCTCTTGCTGTTCTTCATGCTCTCAAACCTATGGAAAAGCAGAAATCGCACCAAAGACACAAAAGGTTTGGGACGAAGCAGGTTATTTTTCGATCCACAGTCGTGGCCCGTATTTATGGCCTAGGAAGGTGAGAGGATAGAATTCGCCGGGGTTATGGAATTGAAGTCAGATATGGAAACGGATCGACACTCCAAAAATTTAGGGGACGGGTCACAAAGAAATAACAGATTCGGACTTATTGCTTCCCATAATCATAAAATATCGTGGGATGGATACGAAAGGTTTACATTGACCAGCGATCAATCCACCAAGGCTTCTTTGGATTGAAGGGGGTCTGGATCCCCACAAGGCCGAAGGTCATCATGAACCGAGTCACATTAGCCCATTGATAAAATTGCATCAGGGGAAAGGCAGACTGCTTAACAGATGCCCAACTGATTTCTCGGTGACTAGGAAACTATGGGAAAGAAGTCTATGATTTTCCCGATGAACATTTGATGAAGCAAACAAGGGGAAGGTGTCCACACATTTTTGGCCTTGCAAACACTAGAACAACTCTACGATCATGATGAAAAGACTCAGGTGATTGTCGATGTTTTGCCACCGATAGCCTGCCATGGGGGTATCCGGAGCAGTATGTTTGGGCTTCAGCATATGCAGAACTCGATGGTGAACGCAAGAGACAAATGACTTATCCTGGTTCAGGCCCTCGATCATGGATCGAGTAATAACCCTACGTCCAGTCGGCGTTAGCCTTTATGTTGGATTGATTGTAAAGTGTTGTGTTGTACCACCGTTCTGTTCTCTAGGAGCCCTGCCCTCCTTTATATAGTCAGGAGGCTAGAGTCCTAGTCGGTTTACAATGAGAGATCCTAGTAGGATTACTGAATAGTACTACTACTAAGATCACATGGGAAGGATCCTAGTTGGACTAGATCTTCTCTTTCCCTTGTGGGGTATCCTATGGGTCCTACATCGACAAGCCCCCAAGCACTTCATGGTTGAGCTCTAAAAGTCTCGTTTTGCTCCTTCAGGTCTTATTGAGTAGGAACAAACGTCATCCGAGTGCTTTCTGGAGTGAAACCTTGTAGCGCTTCTTGGGATCTTCGGGTGGTGAGTGTTTTTTGAAGAAAAAGTACATCCATCTGGTTGTAGCCCCTGAGCCTCTTGCTATTTGGAACAAGGAGCTGGAGGATCTTGTCTTGAAGTTGCTCTGATTGTTCGTTGAAGTTTTATAAAAAAGAACTCGAATATGACTCGTTCCGGGTTCTTTTTGTCGTAATGTCTTGAGGTGGTCTGCGTTGAGGAAGTCTTTTGGTGACGTGTGCTTTTTCGAAGAAAAAGTGCACTCACTGAGTGTAGCCCCCGAGCCTCTTGCTATTTGGAACAAAAAGTTGGAGGGTCTTGAATCTTTGTGTTGTTTGAAAATTTGTGTTCTGAAGTAATCCCCGAGATTTGGATTATGTCATCATCCGAGTAGTTTTGCGGCATCTTTCTGAAGCAGCCTTTTAGTCTTGGATTAAACCATCATCCGAGTAGTTTCACAACATGCAGCCTCCGAGTGTATATCCGTGTTGTTTTGTTCAGGAAGAACTCGAATGCGAGGTCTTGGCGTATTCTTTGATAGTTTGCTATTGTCAGATGTAGTTGTATGGAGTTGGTTGGGTGTAAATGCTATTTGTTGATGGGTTGTACCGTGGTGGTATATCCTTCTGAATATGCTTGTCCTTGGTCACTGTTCCTTCATGCCTAAGTCCTTTTTCATTGAGTTCTATCTTTTCACTATTTCCTTTGTCAGGTCTTTACCTTTGGTGCTCCCGATTCATGTGCACCGCTCTTTTGGTCTATAAATACCCTCCTGCGGTGCTTGTTTTTGAATCATTGAGCATTCTGTTGTGTGGCCTGAAGTCTTTGTAGTCATGGATATGGTAGTTTGTGAAGTTGAGCAGCCCCCGGGCGTATCTTATAGTTGTTGTGTATCTCGTCGTAGCTGGAGGAAGTCTTGTGATAGGGGTTAGAGGTAGACTAATCCCGCAGTGGCGTTGCACTAGGAAGTTGGTGGCGGTAGTTGGAGGAAGTCTTGTGATGTGGGCTTCGTTCCTTCATCCGGCACTTCCTAGCTGGCGCTCTTTGTCTGCCCTACGGCTGTCCGGTGCAGATCAACACCTGATCCTGCGTCACATCGGGCTTGGGTAGATAGATGCCTGCCAGCCTCCTTTGGTCTATGCTTTCCTGCTGTGCTGCTGATTTCCGTCTTGGATGCACTGTGTTTGTCCTTTGAAGAAAACAGTGTAGTCGAGGGCGGTTTGTTCTACCTGGCAGCAAATTAGAACACGTAGTCGTTCCAGAGCCTAGCCATGTCCGGGTTCCTCTTTGCTACCTTGCTTGTTGTAGTACCAAGTTCGTCGGGTCTTGTAAGATGTGTAATCTTGTACTTCTTGATTTCATTTGTAATAAAAAAGATTCTTGCCTTCTTAGTTGCCATGCTTTTTCCTACTGTATTGCTTATGGAATTTCTGAGTTCTTTTTATCAAGAACCGGGTTCTTTTGTTCCTTCAGAAGTTACCCTTCCTTTCTTCTTCGAGGATGGGTTATTCTTGTAGTTATCTGATGGCTCCGCAGTAGTGCTGGATAGATAAGTCTGAAATATGCCCGTTGGTTTGTACCGTTGTGTGGATTTGTGCCCTCTGTCGTTTTAGCTACGTCGGTAAATGGACCGTTGCGTTCTCACACAGTGTTTTAACGGGCCTGGTGGGCCATTTCTAACGCTGTAAAATTTATTTATAGACCCTTCGTCCTCTTTCTCTTTACTGCCTTTCTTTTGCCTTCAAACCCTAGCTCTTAATCATCCACCGTCGCCATTGCTGCCACCGTCCTTAGCGCCGCCATCTAGCTTCATCTTCCCCAATACCTTTTTGCTTCCGCTAATTCATGGGTAAGAAGATGTTGACACCATTTTTTGCATGTGTCAAAATGATCAGAGTGGGCTAATCGGTAGAGGAAAGTTATTGTGTACGCTGACAGCCGATGAAAATCAGTTTGTAAAGATGGTTGCCGATGAATGGTGGTGATCGATGGAAAGGTTGATTTAGACTCGGGCGTTGCCGATAAGGTTGGAGATGTTATTGTCGATGCCGATGAAGGAAGGCTTAAAGACTACTGCCGATGAAACAGGGAGTATGCCGATGGAAAGGAGGACGGTGAGATTTCCATCGTAATTGAGGCGGACAGGGAAATAGATAGGAGTTGATTTCCTTTTCTATATTTGTTAGAGTATGATTCATGTAAGAGTCACGTGTTTCCTTAGATATGGGCTTGGTGTCCTAGTTGTGTTTGGTTGTGTCTCTTTAGATCAGAGTATAAATATGGAGTGAGGGGCAATGTAATAAAAACATCAATCAATATCAAAACCAATTTTTACTCCTATTTGCATCTACTTACTTTTCGGCGACTTTGTCAATTTGCATATTTTTTCTTTTTACAAGTTCTCATTGATTCGGCGAGTTGCATAGCTTCAGTGTGACCTTCGGCGATCCTCGAGTTCCGTGTGAGTATCTCTTGGCTGTGACTTCCGGGCGTATCACCGTTGTCAGGACCAAAGTGCTCGTATTTTCATCCTTGTCGATTAACAGGTCAAATCGACTAGCACGCTTTGGATATCGATTCGGGTATTAGCCCTTTGTATTTGCAGATCCACTTTTGCATCAACACATCTTTTGGCACACCTAGTGGGACCAATCAGTCCGATCAATATGTTCAATTCTGAGATCAATTCAGAGAACATTATCGCGGTATTAGAAGAAGATCTTAAGGAAGAGCAGAGGCAGGCTATGGAAAAGGCTATAGAAGAATATAGGCAGCTTTGTCTGAAATCGTTTAGCCTGAACAAGAGTGGACAAGTCATCCAGAAGCAAGATTTGCCATTGCCCCGGCGGTTACCTTTGACTCCAATCCTGGTAAACTTTAAGAGATGGTTAATTCTGCAGTAAATCATGCTTTGATTAATCATTCCAATGTGCTATCCAATACTGTTCATAATGCTGTGGTTCAAACTCTCAAAGAAGGACAAGCGTCACCGCATTATGTTGGGCCTGCCTATCACCAACCAGAGCCAGCGTCTGTCAATACTCCATCGGCTCCCTTGGCCGTTGTGGGTACAGAAGTTACTCCCCCTTCAGTATCGGCAGGCTTACCTAATATTCAATCTACACCGATACGATCATATCAGGTACTACTAGGAGGACGAATTCAGCTTAATATAGATCTGTTGGCATCAGCTATGTCAGGCCCTGTGTCTCAGAATAGTCAGATTCCTGCTAATTGGTGGGGATATGGTATGCCTCCGAAGTCATCTACTTTCAATCCTGGGTTACCTCAGGTGTTTGATGCAGTAGGAAAAGTTCCCATACCATCGGCTATTTCGCCGATAGCTCAAGTGCCTCAATATGCCACAGCAACTACTATGCAACCAACTCCAGGAGGACTCCAGATGCCTTTGGTTCAAACACCCAACTCAAGTCCATCGGCAAGCTTAATGCCGATGCAGCAGAAAGCCCCTGCTATGAGTCAAACTGGGGTTCAGTTCATGCCTCAAGCTGGTTATAATTATCCAACAATGTCAGCAAATTACCAACCATCGATAAGTTTTATACCGATGAGTTCTAATAATGGTTGGTCAGGACAGTTACCTGTTCAACATACAGTTCAGCAAAATCAGCAGGTTGTAGGGATTCAACAAGGTAATATGCAAGCTGGTTTCCAGAATCAAGCATCGGCAGCTCAGCCGATGAATCCTTTCCAACAGGTTAATGGACCACAAGTAACGGCAAATATGCCGATTGCTGGAGATCGTGGGCCACAAAGATATGTGGAGGGATATCAGCAGCCACCTCCTGTAGAAATTCAGCCAGTTCATCAGCAGGAGGCTGATGCTTTTTAGGCCGATAAGATAGCAGAAGTTATGAAGGATCAGTTTGGGATAAAGCCTAAGGTCAATACTTATTCTTATCGGACTCCATACCCTCCTGCATATGATTTAATTCCTCTCCCCAATCGGTACAAGGTACCAGATTTCACTAAATTCTCTGGGCAAGATGATACATCAATAATGGAACACGTCAATCGCTTCATTATTCAATGTGGAGAGGCAGCTGGCAGAGATGAATTAAGAGTTCGATTATTTTCATCATCTTTGTCTAGATCGGCATTTACATGGTTCATTTCATTACTATCAAATTCTATTATTACTTAGGCTAATCTAGAAAAACAATTTCATAAGTATTTCTTTGCTGGAATCCAAGAAAAGAAGCTTACCGATTTAGTAAAATTGAGACAGCGTAATGATGAATCGGTAGAAAGCTTTGTGCAAAGGCTAAGAGATGTAAAGAATAAGTGCTACAGTCTGGTGCTAGATGATCAGCAGCTTGCCGATCTAGCTTTTCAAGGGTTATTGCCACATCTTAAAGACAGATATGCTTCTCAGGAGTTTGAAAGTCTCAGTCATCTTGTGCAAAGGATTTCTGATCAAGACACTAGGGTTTTTGAACCTAAAAAGAATTGGAGTAAAAAAGTATCATTTGTTGAAGAAGTAGGAGATTCTGATTCTGATGAAGAACCAGTTATCGGTTTAGCTGAGTGGGTTAAGAATAAAAAGCCGATATCTTGTCCCTTTGGCCAAAAAGAGCCAGAAAAGTTTACCTTTGATATCACCAAGGCTGACAAAATATTTGATCTTCTGCTTCAAGAGGGCCAAATTAAGCTGTCACCTAATCATGTGATCCCATCGGTAGAAGAATTGAAGAAGATCTTATACTGCAAATGGCACAATGCAACTTCACACAGTACAAATGAGTGCAAGGTATTTAGGCAACAGTTACAATCGGCTATTGAATCTAGGAGAATTAAGTTTGGTATTTCCAAGGCCCAGAAGCCGATGAAAATTGATCAACACCCTTTTCCAGCAAATATGTTGGAGGCCAAAGGGAAGACCAAGGTATTAACGTCAGATGCTGCTGAGAAAAACGCATCAGTGGATCCCCAACATCGGATAACTACCGATGATGCAAAAAGTAAGGGTTTGCTGGGAGAAAGCAGTAGTTCCAAAAATCATCCTCGACCTGGCATTGTGATTACTCATCGAAGGCAGCAGGAGAGTTGGCGTCAGCGAAATGATCGATATCGACAACAGCAAGAAGAGAGACGTCGGGAAGAATGGCATCGGCATAAAGATCATTGGAGGTGCCCGTTTTTCATCCATTGCTGGGAAGAAGGTATTAAATTGCCAACTGTTGAAAATTGCCCTAAGTGCAATGGTTATTATGGGGTCAATCGGTCAGAAAGGAGGTTTCAACCTGGTAATCAGGGTTTGTTTATCAATGAGCCGATCAGAGGCAGAACATTAGTGCATGATCGGCTGGGGGGTAGACTTAGTGTACATGAAAGGCTTGGTAAACGCGCTGGATATTTTCCAAGGAATTAAGAGGAGCTTGAGGAAATGGTAAATGCAAGAGTTCCCGATGAGGAAATATTCTACAGGGACCCTAATATACACCGTGTAGAGTCAACTAGGACCTATTATCAGCCGGTTTGGAAAACCAAGTTTCCTCGATGGTGCCCGGAGGGTCTGACAAAGGCGCAGAGAAGGAGGATGCAACGTGAGCGTTAGGAGGATTTATACCAAAAGGAAAATTCCTCCAATGAGAGGTCCGGTCATCAGCAGTGGCAGGTAAAACACAAAAATAAGGGTCCATCAGCAGATGTTAATATGGTATTCATGTTGCCAATGGAGTTTTTGGCACTATCTGATAATGAGGAAGAAGTTGTTCTCTCTGATCAAGTAGCTCAGTTGACACTAGATCCAATGATGGCTGTTTTTGAGAAACCTACTGATGACGAGAGACAGCATCTTAAGGTTTGTTTGTGAAAGGCAGAGTTGATGGACAGCCTGTATCTAAGATACTTATCGATAGAGGGGCTGCAATTAATATTATGCCTTATGTGATGTATCGGAAACTTGGTAAAGGAGATCAAGACTTGACCAAAACCGATATGATGCTGAAGGATTTTGAAGGCAATGTGTCACCGGCTAAAGGGGCAGTATGCGTTGAATTGACCATCGGCAGTAAAACCTTGCCGACGACGTTCTTTGTTATTAATGGCAAGGGTGCATATAATTTGCTTCTAGGGAGGGATTGGATTCATGCTAATTGTTGTGTTCCTTCTACAATGCATCAATGCCTCGTATAGTGGATTGGGGATAAGCTTGAGGTTGTCCCTGGTGATTCTTCTTATATCATCGCATCGGCAGAATCAGATACTTATGAGCGAACTAAATGCATATCAGGAGAAATTTGGAAAAAAGAGTTTCTTAGAGTTGCTGATTATCAAATTCCACTGATCCAAGCAGTCGGTTCTGAAGAAGAGTTTTAATGGATAGGTTTGTCGATGATGGAAAGTTAGGTCAAGGGTTTACATCGGCAGATGATTTAGTAGAAGTAGATATTGGTGATGGCGATAGGCCAAGACCTACTTTTATTAGTGCTAAGTTAGATTCCAAGTGTAAGCAGTAAATAATTGATTTGTTAAAAGAGTATAAAGATTGTTTTGCTTGGGATTATACTGAGATGCCTGGATTAGACCGATCGGTAGTTGAACATCGGTTACCTATCAAATCAGGATTTCAGCCACATCAGCAGCCAGCGCGCCGATGCAACCCTAATATACTTCCTGATATTAAGGCCGAAATAACTAAATTAATTGAGGCAAAGTTTATTCGGTAGTGTCGATATGCAGAGTGGATCTCTAATGTGGTTCCTGTTTATAAGAAAAATGGAAAACTTTGTGTTTGTATTGATTTCAGGAATCTCAACAAAGCCACACCGATGGATGGCTATCCAATGCCGATTGCTGATTTGTTGATTGATGCTGCAGCCGGACATCAAGTTATCAGCTTCATGGATGGTAATGTAGGTTACAATCAAATATTCATGGCTGAAGAAGATATTCCCAAGACTGCTTTCAGATGTCCAGGTCATGTGGGGTTGTTTGAGTGGATAGTCATGACGTTTGGTTTGAAAAATGCCGGTGCTACTTATCAAAGAGCTATGAACTTTATTTTTTATGAATACATCGGCACATTAGTGGAGATCTACATTGATGATGTAGTGATTAAGTCTGGAGATATCACAAAACATTTAGCCGATCTACGAAAGATACTGGAGTGCACAAGGAAGCATGGATTGAAGATGAATCCTAATAAATGTGCATTTAGTGTATCGGCAGGTCAATTCTTGGGTTTTATGGTGCATCAACAGGGCATCGAAATCAGTAGAAAGTCTATTGATGCAATTAACAAGGTGGTTGCTCCTGCCAATAAGACTGAATTGCAATCTTTGATCGGTAAGATTAATTTCCTTAAAAGATTCATATCTAATCTGTCGGGTAAGATCAAGGCTTTCAGTCCACTACTTAAATTGAAAGCCGATCAGGAATTTATATGGGGAGCTAAGCAGCAGTTAGCCCTCGATGAAATTAAGAAATATTTAACAAATCCTCTAGTGCTAGTTCCACCTCAATACGGGAAGCCTTTCAGGTTGTATTTGTCAACTGATGATACCGTTATCGGTTCAGCTCTTATTCAAGAATTTGAGGGGAAAGAACGTGTTATTTATTATTTGAGTAGAAGATTAGTGGATGCTGAGACAAGGTATTCGGCCATCGAAAAATTATGTCTGTGTTTATACTTTTCTTGTGTCAAATTGAGACATTATTTGTTATCTGCTGAATGTACGGTCATATGCAAAGACGACGTAGTCAAGTATATGCTGTCAATGCCGATATTAAGTGGTAGAATCGGCAAGTGGATTTTAGCATTATCAGAATTTGAACTACGTTACGAATCAACTAAGGCAGTTAAGGGGCAAGTTATGGCTGATTTTGTCACTCAGCATTGTAATACAGTGGACTCTCTGGAGGTTGCTCCCTGGACACTTTTCTTCGATGGATCCACATGTGGTGAAGGAGCAGGTATCGGCATTGTGTTAATTTCATCTCAAAGAAGGAAATATGAGTTTTCATTGCCGATTGTTGCTACGTCGACAAACAATCAGGCTGAATACCAAGCCTTGATAAAAGGGTTAGAATTACTGAAGGAGATACGTGCCGATGCTGTTGAAATCTTTGGTGATTCTATGCTAGTTATAAATCAATTGGCTAGAATTTATGAATGCCAAAGTGAAGTTTTGATTTCGTATTATGAAAGATGTTTGCAATTGTTGAAAGGATTTAGAGATTTTCGTCTTGAACATATTTCTCGACTGCATAATGAGGAGGCTAATCGACTAGCTCAGCATGCTTCAGGGTATCAGCCTATTCAGGAAGTGCTAACATCGGCAGTCGATACTGATGACTGGAGAAAGGAGATTATCGATTATTTAAAGGATCCATATAAAAAGGTTGAAAGACGTGTAAGGTTCTAAGCTACCAAGTATGTGCTCCTCGATGATGAATTATATTATCGAACTATAGATGGAGTTTTACTCAGATGTGTTAGCAGTGATGAATCGAAAAGCTTGATGGGTGAAATTCATGGAGTGTGTGGGGCGCATCAATCGGCTTTCAAAATGAAGTGGATGATCAGAAGGAATGGATACTATTGGCTGACTATTCTTGAAGATTGTTTTAAATATTTTAAAGGATGTCAGGGGTGTCAAAAGTTTGGTAATATTCAAAGAGCGCCTGCATCGGCTATGAACCCTATAATCAAACCTTGGCCGTTCCGGGGATGGGCTATCGATCTCATCGGTCAGATTTATCCACCATCGAGCAAAGGACATAAATTTATTCTGGTTGCTACCGATTATTTCACAAAATAGGTTGAGGCAATTCCTTTAAAAAAGGTGACATCGGTTAATATGATTGATTTTGTGAAAGAGCATATTGTTTACCGATTTGGTATTCCTCAGACTATTACTACCGATCAGGGCACTATGTTTACATCAGGAGAATTTGATGAGTTTGCTGTAGGTATGGGAATTAAAGTTTTAAATTCTTCTCCATATTATGCTCAAGCTAATGGTCAAGCTGAGGCTTCTAACAAAGGGATCATCAAACTCATTAAGCGCAAAATTAAAGAAAATCCTAGGAGGTGGCATACAGTATTAAATGAAGCCTTGTGGTCATATCGGATGTCATGTCATGGTGCAACCAAAGTAACGCCTTATTAGTTAGTATATGGACACGATGCAGTATTGCCTTGGGAAATTAAAGTTGGCTCTAGGCGAATATGTTCTCAAAATCAGCTGACAGCCGATGATTATGATACTCTTATGAAGGATGAGTTGGAAGATGTGGCGGGTCATCGGTTAAGGGCTTTAGTTAGCATCGAAGAAAATAAGAAAAGAGTAGCCAGATGGTATGACAAGAAGGTGAAGGTAAAGGAGTTTGCCGATGGAGATCTGGTCTGGAAATTGATTTTACCGATTGGGATTAAAAGTTCAAAGTTTGGGAAGTGGTCTCCTAATTGGGAAGGTCCATATCGGGTAAATCAGTCCATTCCTGGTAACGCATATATTCTAGAAACCCTCGAGGGGGTTGTGTTTCCCAGAGAATTAAATGGAAAATATTTAAAAAAGTATTACCCTAGTATCTGGATGGATGCATAAAAGTATAAGTGTCGATAACAGTCCTATCGGCTAGAATTATACAAGGATGTCAATGTCCCATAAAGTGCCGATGCAATAGACAAGATTTACAAGTTTAACAAGGATTGGATAGCCAATATCGCACGCAGGCAAATCTAGTCGGCTTCCTTCATTTCTTTGATGTCTTCATCGGCAGCACCCTCCACAGGCTTGAGTTTTTTCTTCATGGCCAGGGCTTTGCGAGCCTGGATGTCTCTTTCTTGCTGAAGGGCCTTGATGGCATCGGGTAGCTAGCTTTCTTCTTGTTGGGCATGAGTTAGAGCTGCCTCGACTTCTTTCAATTCAGCCAATAAAGCCATTTTCTTTGCTGATAAATCTAAGATTTTCTGCTTAAGTTCAACGCCCAAAGTCTGTAAGTTGCCGATGCCCTTGTGCTTCTCATCGGCAATATGTTTTAGTTGTAGCATCTCTTCTTTGAGTTGAGCCTGAGCTGCTCTATCGGTAATGCGTTGAGCAGCCCGTTGATATTGCAATTGGCGGCTTTCTAAATGGGCTGCTGGGAAGAGTACTTCTTCGACATCGGCAGGGACTTGGCCACAGATTGTTTTGAAAATTGCCTTTGTGGGGTCTGAGTCCTCTATCAGTTGGGTGGTATCCTGCTGTAATAAGTCCAGGAGAGCTTCCAACTTAGACTTAATTTCTGCCGATATTGTTCCCAGTGCAAGGGAAGAACTTGTTTCCTCTCCATCATCGTCGGAAACATCAATGGCAAAGGAAAATAGACTGTTTAGGGAGTCTTGTTCCTGAGAAAAGGAAAAAGAGGTCAGTTAAGGGCAAGTATGAATATTATAAATCGACTAGGTCAATCGGCTTACCTGTTTCAAGGCGATTTCCTGTACTTGGCTGGAGGCGGCAGCCTGGAGTATGTCGTGTGGAGGATCGGCTGAGCTTGCCGATAGGATATCTTCTGTGGCCTCATCGGTGGTTGGCCCTTGGGGTATGATGACCGATGGTATGTCCTGTACAGGAGGATTAACTGCTTACTCAGTTGCATTGATTGATTCTGGCCGGCTTGCAGACGTTGGGGCAGATGGGGGGATCGGCATGGACTTCTGTCGTTTTGGCTGTGCCTCAGCATCTGTTAAGGCTTTGCGCTTTGCTTGGACCTCAGTAGCGGTTGGCTGGGGGGCATCGGCACTTATTGATTGCGGAGCTTGAACGTCTGGTACGCTTGCCGATGTACCCATTTGTTGCTGCAAAACAAGTGTAAGGTATGATATTTAACAGATAAAATGTAAAATCGAAGGAATACCTCTAAAGGTTTGTCAGAAGTAGTGGTGCTTGATGTCGGAGGAATTGCCGATGACGATCCAGCAGAGGCTCTTACACCCTGATGATTAATGTTAATACAGTATGTGATCGGCATGAGTAGAAATAAACAGGGTTGTTACCTTGAATGCCTTGATTAGGGTTGTAGCAGCAGCCGATGGAGTGGCCCTAGCTATAGCCAACTTGGACTTGGAGGTGATGGTATTGGCGCGGGTCTTCTGGTGAGTCAAAGCAGCTAAGGTGGGGGCGTTGTAGCCGATCGGTGATATCGAGGAAATAGGCTGAAGATTGAAGGGTTTCCCACTTATGCTCATAGATGGTGCTGGGTTGTTAACCTGTCACGAGAAAGTTAGATACCGATATATGAAAGGAAAAAGCAGAAGAGAGTTAAAAAAAACTTACTACGTCATCAGGAATGGCGTATTCAGGGTCGATCATGTGCCGATATGAGTGAGCAGATGTTGCAAACAATTGTTCCTTCCACTCTCGCCACCATTGCTTATATGATTCAGTAATGAAAGATACTGGCGTCCAGTTGGATATATCGACATCTATAGTATCGGCATCGGGGGAAAGTTGCACTACCCTGCTCCAATCTGTTCCACAGGTGATTGTTTCTCTGGGTTTGATCACATCGGCAAAACAAAGTTTGATTGGCAGTTGCCCAAAAGCCAATTGACGGGATACTGCCGATGGATTGTAAAATTCATACGTGATATTGGTGTTTTCCCCGCTACCGAATGTGTTTACTAGAATTGCCCTGGGAGTAATGATGGCGATCATGAGTTCATTATCCAGATTCAGAGTGTCATCGGCAAAGTTGAAAAGAAGGGGGAATCTGTTTTCTTCGTCGATATAAGGAACCCAGGCCCTATGATCACGAGAAAGACCATTGTAGCAGTTTTGGAAGAATCTGCCGATCTGGTCTTCATTGGCCTATGTTCTAGGGAGGACAATTATGGCTTCACCAAAATTGAGGGGTGAGCGTGTTGCCGATTCCTCATCCCCAAGCACGTGGTCTTCAGCAATTTCTTGTGGGAATTGTTGGGCAAAGAAGTCCCATTGCAAACGCTTGTGCATATGGGCATTCAGCCACATGTTGATAAACCACCACAGGCCTCCTAAGTTGCCGATGGGTTTGCCAAGCAAAAGTTTCTGAGACACTTGATGGAGAAGATGATAAGTGGAGCTCAGAAGGTATCGGCCAAGAGGGAACCTTACACCATTGGCCAAGA
Organism: Miscanthus floridulus; assembly: GCF_019320115.1. Taxonomy (NCBI): domain Eukaryota; kingdom Viridiplantae; phylum Streptophyta; class Magnoliopsida; order Poales; family Poaceae; genus Miscanthus; species Miscanthus floridulus. The sequence continues at coordinate 124,168,462 of NC_089586.1, read as the reverse complement.
GTTCAGCCGCGGGGAGGAAGGCGTTGGTTGGTCTTACTGACCGACCACAGAAGATAAATTTTTCTAACCACATATTCAAGAATGTGGCATGTTCCCTCTGGTTAATTGTCCCGGTCTTCTAGCATTCTTGAATGTATCCCGTCCAACCGCCGATGTTGCGGGTATTCACCCTATATTCAGATTTTCTGCCATAGATGGAGCCTTCATCGGCAGTTGAAATATCCAAGCCAGTGAGCATGTGGACATCGGCAAGTGTGGGAGTAGCTAGGCCATGTCCAAACATAAAAGTGTTTGTTGTGTCTGACCAGAAGTAAGCAGCTGCAATCATCATTGACTCATTCTTTTGCATATCGGCAATAGATAGCCTAATGCATTGGTCTAGCTTCCGTTCTGCCCAGTATACTTGCATCGACCTATTGACCCTTAAGTACCAATCTTTACACCCTTTGGTGGTTTTGGGCCAAGATCGGAATGTATCTTTCCATAAATTCAGAGAGAAATTTTGGGCTCTAAAGGGGATTCTATTGACTTCTGCATTAATCAGATCGGTTGGATCTGGGTTACCCATTGGTCCTAGGCATTGGACATGTGGCTGATCGGTTGGAACAACTAATTTGTTACGCAGTTCCTAAGTTTAGAGAATCCGAAGAACAAAAGAAAAGGAAAAAAGACTTACCGACTGTATGAACTCGCAAAGACCAGAGGAATCGAGGTAAAAGGTAACGAAAGTGGAATGAACCGCAGGGACATCGAAGTTGATTGCCATTATCTTGAGGTAGATGGGGGCACGAGCCGGAGACTCGAGGTTGACGCTGGAGAAAAGTTCTTGTTGTTTGAGGTCGCGCAGTTGTTCGTCGGAGTCACCGCCGAAAAGAGAGAATGTCGAAGATTAGGGTCTGAGGGTAGAAGACGAGCATTCCGGAGAAATCTATTTATAAGCCGCTTGGAGTAGGGGTATTTTGGACTTATCTCTATACCGCACGCATGTAGGTCGAGGTGGTTCAGATGGATATGGTAACTGTTCGCACAATAATCAAGGGATTGTGCAGATGATTTGATGGCAAGTAATCATGACTTGGAAGAGATATCGATACATGATATTTTAATTCTGAAAGTGGCGACATTATTATGTTAGGGTTTTGTCGATGGATTATTGTTTCGGTATCTTAACCATAATCAAGACAAGAGTGGTTAGCAATTGTGCGATATTTACTGAGGTGCATGAATTAGGATTAGATTTTATTAGATTTGATAACAGATCAAGTTTTGGCTGGAAGGATGAGTTACGGTAATTGGGCGAAGGCAAACGTTATCTGGAGTAAATTTTGGAGCATTAATGATTTTATACTCCGAAATTGGGGGGCATGTGTTGACACCATTTTTTGCACGTGTCAAAATAATCAGAGTGGGCTAATCGGCAGAGGAAAGTTATTGTGTACGCTGATAGCCGATGAAAATCAGTTTGTAAAGATGGTTGCCGATGAATGGTGGTGATCGATGGAAAGGTTGATTTAGACTCGGGCGTTGCCGATAAGGTTGGAGATGTTATTGTCGATGCCGATGAAGGAAGGCTTGAAGACTACTGCCGATGAAACAGGGAGTATGCCGATGGAAAGGAGGACGGTGAGATTTCCATCTTAATTGAGGCGGACAGGGAAATAGATAGGAGTTGATTTTCTTTTCTATATTTGTTAGAGTATGATTCATGTAAGAGTCACGTGTTTCCTTAGATATGGGCTTGGTGTCCTAGTTGTGTTTGGTTGTGTCTCTTTAGATCAGAGTATAAATATGGAGTGAGGGGCAATGTAAAAAAAACATCAATCAATATCAAAACCAATTTTTACTCCTATTTGCATCTACTTACTTTTCGGCGACTTTGTCAATTTGCATATTTTTTCTTTTTACGAGTTCTCATTGATTCGGCGAGTTGCATAGCTTCAGTGTGACCTTCGGCGATCCTCGAGTTCCATGTGAGTATCTCTTGGCTGTGACTTCTGGGCGTATCACTGTTGTCAGGACCAAAGTGCTCGTATTTTCATCCTTGTCGATTAACAGGTCAAATCGACTGGCACGCTTTGGATATCGATTCGGGTATTAGCCCTTTGTATTTGCAGATCCACTTTTGCATCAACACATCTTTTGGCACACCTAGTGGGACCAATCAGTCCGATCAATATGTTCAATTCCGAGATCAATTCAGAGAACATTATCGCGGTATTAGAAGAAGATCTTAAGGAAGAGCAGAGGCAGGCTATGGAAAAGGCTATAGAAGAATATAGGCAGCTTTGTCTGAAATCATTTAGCCTGAACAAGAGTGGACAAGTCATCCAGAAGCAAGATTTGCCGTTGCCCTAGCGGTTACCTTTGACTCCAATCCTGGTAAACTTCAAGAGATGGTTAATTCTGCAGTAAATCATGCTTTGATTAATCATTCCAATGTGCTGTCCAATACTGTTCATAATGCTGTGGTTCAAACTCTCAAAGAAGGACAAGCGTCACCGCATTACGTTGGGCCTGCCTATCACCAACCAGAGCCGGCGTCTGTCAATACTCCATCGGCTCCCTTGGCCGTTGTGGGTACAGAAGTTACTTCCCCTTCAGTATCGGCAGGCTTATCTAATATTCAATCTACACCGATACGATCATATCAGGTACTACTAGGAGGACGAATTCAGCTTAATATAGATCTGTTGGCATCAGCTATGTCAGGCCCTGTGTCTCAGAATAGTCAGATTCCTGCTAATTGGTGGGGATATGGTATGCCTCCAAAGTCATCTACTTTCAATCCTGGGTTACCTCAAGTGTTTGATGCAGTAGGAAAAGTTCCCATACCATCGGCTATTTCGCCGATAGCTCAAGTGCCTCAATATGCCACAGCAACTACTATGCAACCAACTCCAGGAGGACTCCAGATGCCTTTGGTTCAAACACCCAACTCAAGTCCATCGGCAAGCTTAATGCCGATGCAGCAGAAAGCCCCTGCTATGAGTCAAACTGGGGTTCAGTTCATGCCTCAAGCTGGTTATAATTATCCAACAATGTCAGCAAATTACCAACCATCGGTAAGTTTTGTACCGATGAGTTCTAATAATGGTTGGTCAGGACAGTTACCTGTTCAACATACAGTTCAGCAAAATCAGCAGGTTGTAGGGATTCAACAAGGTAATATGCAAGCTGGTTTCCTGGCGAGCATCGGGTTCTTGCTCTGGGTCCTGGTGAGATTGTCCTCTTCGTTTCCTTTGTCCACGCCGGACTTTGCCTTCCTGCTTCCGCCTTCCTTCATTAGTTTCTTGGTTATTTTGGGGTTAGTCTGAACCATCTAACCCCTAATGTTGTTCTCTGTCTTTCCGTTTTCGTTCATCTCTGTGAAGCTTTCCTCGGAGTCCCTCCTTCTCTATCTCTTTTTCGCTACTTCTTTCGTCTGAAACCTCAACCCCGCCGCGAAGAAACCAGCATTCTTGGCGGTTGCAGGATTCAGTTTCGCTAGGGTCTTAAGATCAAGTTCTTTGACTATGACCTGGTCGATTCTGTAAAAGATTGGCATGCCGACTGGTTTTATGCCGCTAATTTGATCCCTTCCCTTGTCGTCTACTCTAGATCTGGTCCTGTGGTGAATGACCGATGGGATAAGAAACTTGAGTCACCCACTGAGATTCAAGTGATCTAGCCACTCCTTGATAGGATTAGCATGCTAAAATAGCTAGGTTTAACCGGTTTTGGTATTGTCTCGAGCTTTCTTTGTCGCCGAGTCCAGCCTTTGAAAGAGTGGGAGCACCTTGGCTTCGAGTATTCTAGGGCCGAGGATCCTTCACGCATGGTCCTAGCTCTTGAGCTGACTGATGAGGAGGTACTCGAGCATCTCCAGAAGATGCTGAAAGGAGTGAGCGTTATTCCTCCTGCTGTCTCCGAGTTCTCTGTCAACAATCCGCCCCTAGCTGTGAGTTGTCTATCTCTTTGTTTGGGTACTTTATGTACTCTTACTGCATCCATTTTTGCTTAGCTCTTCCTTATCTTGCTGTTTCATCCTTTTTCACAGGAGCTTGGGCGGAACTTTGTTAACCCGATCCCTCTTGATGTTCTCCTTGCCGTGGCGGAGACTAGGGATAAACTTGCTGGAACTTCTGCAACTAGTAAGTCCCCAACCTCCACAGCCCTTCCTAGGGTTTCTTCTAGATTTGTTGATATATATGAAGAATATTTCCTCGTCTAGTCCCTCGCGGTCCTCGTAGTGTCCCGAAGAGGGGGCGAATGGATGGGTCTTCATCTGGCCTACCTGTCTCCAAGAAGCCTCGCAAACCAAGTACTCCCTCAAGTACTCCAGTTGTTGCTAGCATGCTCTTAGGTGAGCACATTTAATACTCTTTGTTCTTCTGTTTTCCTGTTTCTCTCTTGAACCGAGTACTTTTTTTTCTTTTTCCAGCAGGTGCTCTGGTTTCCTTGGCTAAGGGAGAGGAGGATGATGAAGTACCCCTTATCATGCGGTGGTGAGTTGTTTTCATATTCCTGTTGCATTGGATTTTTCTTCTTTGTCTTGACTTTTAGTTTTGAACTTTTTTGAAGTAACCGAACATCGAGTACGAGTTCTTCTGAGGCTCCCACGTTGACTTCTTCTGAAGCTCCAATGTTAAGTTCCTTGGTAGCCTCGGTACCGAGCTCTACCACTCCTCTAGTGCAGAGTTCTTCCATGGCTCCAGCCCCGGCTTCTTCCGTGGCTCCGGTATCTGCTATCCCGCTCCCGTCGTCGGATGGCAGGGATGTTTTCGCCGTCATGGTCCCCCCTGCGAGGCCTTCTTTTGGCTTTGTGAAGAAGAAAGTGGCTGGGTGAGTAGATTCTGGTTTCATCCTTTTGCTTCTGTCTTCCTTCTTCTGGTTCTCATCGGTGATTTCTTTTATCAAATTTTAGTCTTTTGTCTTCTCTCATTTCTTCATCGACTTCTTCTCAACCTTCCGCCGTGCCATTGAGTTCCGAGCCTTAGGACTCGCAACATACTATTGGTGAAGTTGCTGCGGGGGCTTCAGAACTATCTGGCGAAATTGCGGACTTGGCCGCCTTGGAGGTGACTGTGGCCGTCGCGTCAGGTCCTTCTGAGGGATTGGCTTTGGCTTCCCTAGAGGTTGCTTTGGTCGTTCCTTCTTCGCCCTAGCCGGCCTCTCCTTCCCCTTCTCTTGCTTCCGGTGGTCCCTCTTTTTCCGGTGACGTGGTGCAACAGTTCGATGCCACCCATCGGCTATCGGAGCTGACCGCAGCCTGGGGGAGCTTGGCGTCCTCTGCGACTTCTTTCGAGGAGAAGCTTCACGTAAGTTTTTCTGAGATTCTTTCTTAGGCTATTTGTTTTGCCTTCATCCTTACGCCTTATTTTTCTCTATCTTTAATTGTTTAGACTTTCTCTCGTGACCATACCGGCTTCTTCTTTTCATCTTAAATCGAGAAGAAGTTGTCCTCCGAGGTAAGTTCTCTGAAGACTGACCTTGACCTCCTCCGGGCCGAGTTGGAGATTGAGCGTAAGTCGCATCAAAAAGAGGAAAAGGCTCTCCATGCCCGGGTGGTAGAGGTAGAGAAACAGAGAGACACTGTTGTCCAGGAGTTGGGGAAACAGAAAGATGCTGCTATCCGGGAGGCTTGAAAGAACTCGGAGGCCATGAAGAGCTTGGAAGCCGTGAAGAAAGAATGTAAAGGTATTCCGGGTTCTCTCCATTTCTTTTAGTATGCAAACCTTTCCCTCGTGCTGACTTGTTGTTTGGTGTCTTGTCCAGCTCTCCGAGTTAAAGGAAAAAAGCTCTCGGAGGGCATTGATGAAATGAAGACTCTTGTTCGTACAAGTCATAACAAGGCTGAGGAGGTAACTACTCGTGCTAAAGAAGAACTTGCACTTGCTAAGTTGATCAGGCGTGGAGCTAATAAAGATCTTGTGCAGGCCCAAAAAACTATTGAAGACTTGTCTGGGAAGCTGGCGATGGCTACTGAAAATTAGAATGTTTTGTGGAAATCCTTTCGTTTAGTAGCTGATGTTCTCCGGACTCCAGCGGATGACGGGCAATCTTGGGCTCAGTTCATTCCTCGGATTCCGACTCATTTCCAAGAGTTCACGAAGAAGTGCGCTTAAGTATGTACCAAGAATGTGCTGGCCCAGGTCCGAGTCCTTACTCTAGAGGCGCCTCTGTCCAAGACAGCAGAGGAAGCTGATAGCCAAGAATACCTTGATGCCATTGAGAGGATGGAGCCTGAGGTTGAAGATTTAGCCAGTAGGGTTGTAGACAGTCTTAATATTGATATTTCCCTTCCTGATGACAATGCCTGATCCAATTGACCAGCCTCTTATAATATTACACTCCTCTTCAAATGAAGATTCTTTATTTTCGTTGATGTATTCTTTGCCTAGGTGTGGTCGGAGTTACTTGACTTGCTGAGTACTTTGTCCCGTTTTCGTCTCTGCTCTGCGAACAACTCTGTGCGTTATCCTGACGAAATCCCTCGATTTGTCGAGTACTTTTCTTTTCTTCCTCTTTTATGATCCATCGAGTGCTTTATCCGTGCTATGACTTGTTAGATGTAGATCTTTGTGTTGACAACCTTTCGTCTGCGCTATGTAAAATGACTTGGCATAGAACGTTGCCTTGACAAACTTCGGCATCCGAGTACTTTCTTGAGTGGTGCTTGAGCTTTTCTGAGGAAAAAGTATTCCTATCTGGATGTAGCCCTCGAGCCTCTTGCTTTTCAGAACGAAGAGCTGGAGGGTCTTTTGAAGCTTAATTTCGGTCGACTAGTTTTAGGTGTTAGCTTTTAGCTACCCTCATCGGTGGGCTCAAGCGTCTTTTCAGCTATTTTGCTTTCGGCCGAGATGCTCGGGCATGTTTTCCACCATTTTGCTTTTTGTTTCGGGTGTTAGCTTTTAGCTACCCTCATCGGCGGACTCAAGCGTCTTTTCAACTATTTTGCTCTCGGCCGGGATGCTCAGGCATGTTTTCAGCCATTTTGCTTTTTGTTTCGGGTGTTAGCTTTTAGCTACCCTCATCGGCGGGCTCAAGCGTCTTTTCAGCTATTTTGCTCTCGGCCGGGATGCTCAGGCATGTTTTCAGCCATTTTGCTTTTTGTTTCGGTTGTTAGCTTTTAGCTACCCTCATCGGCGGGCTCAAGCGTCTTTTCAGCTATTTTGCTCTTGGCCGGGATGCTTAGGCATGTTTTCAGTCATTTTGCTTTTTGTTTTGGGTGTTAGCTTTTAGCTACCCTCATCGGCGGGCTCAAACGTCTTTTTAGCTATTTTGCTCTCGGCCGGGATGCTCAGGCATGTTTTCAGCCATTTTGCTTTTTGTTTCGGGTGTTAGCTTTTAGCTACCCTCATCGGCGGGCTCAAGCGTATTTTCAGCTATTTTGCTCTTGGCCGGTAGGCTCAGGCATGTTTCAGCCATTTTGCTCTTTTGGAAACAACTCGGGGCTAAGTCATCATAAGACATATGTTGTCGAAAAACCATCTTTATTGATTATGATCGTTTGATAAGCCATAATACACATTTTGTCGAGGAACAACATCTTTATAGGTCATGAACGTTGATCTCTTGTGCTTCGTACACGTATTCTCCTTTGAGTTGTTTTCATGCGTAGAATCTTCTTAGCTGGCTGATGTGCCATGTATTGTTGACTTCTCTTCCATCTTTGGTTATTAACTTGTATGTGCCTGGTCCGGTGACTTTTGTGACAATGAACGGACCTTCCCATGGACTGAGTAGCTTATGTCGTCCGTCAGTTTTTTGTATCCTTCTTAGCACTAAGTCTCCGACTTGTAATGATCGAGGATGGGTACTCTTGTTGTAGTGTCGTCTTAAACCTTGTAGGTATCTGGCTGATTGGAGGGTAGCGTTTACCCTGACTTCTTCTGAGCTGTCGAGTTCTAATCTTCTTGTATGTTCTGCTTCTCCTTCATCGTATTGTTCTATCTTTGGTGATGTCCAGATCAAATCGGTAGGCAGTATGGCTTCTGACCCATAAACTAGGAAGAAGGGTGAGTAGCCTGTTGCTCTACTTATTTGAGTTCGTAGCCCCCATACTACTTTAGGTATTTCTTCAATCCATTTGGACCCATAGTCTACTAGTTCTTCGTATAACCTTGGTTTTAATCTGGCTAGTATGAGTCCATTAGCCCTTTCTACTTGTCCGTTGGCTTCTGGATGTGCGACAGACGCGTAGTCTATACTGAAACCACAGTCTTGTGCCCAGCTTTTGAATTCTGTAGCTGTGAAGGGGGAGCCTAGATCTATGATGATTCGATTAGGCATGCCAAGCGGTGCATAATGTCTTGGATGAACTCGACTGCTTTGGCAGCGCTGTATTTCACGAGTGGTTTGTATTCAATCCACTTGGTGAACTTGTCGATTGCTACAAAGATGTACTCGAAGCTGCCTTTTGCTTTCTTCAGAGGCCCTACTTGATCCAGCCCCTAGCAGGAAAAAGGCCAAGCAGGTGGGATGCAGATAAGATTGTGAGCTGGCACATGGGCTTGTCTTGCAAACATTTGGCAACCTTTGCATTTTTTAACAAGTTCTTCTACGTCTTTTAGAGCGGTTGGCCAGTAGAATCCAGTGCGAAATGCTTTGCCAACCAGTGTTCTTGAAGCGGCATGATTTCCACAGCAACCTGAGTGTATTTCGTCTAGGATCTCTTTGCCTTCTTCAAATGAGACACATTTTAGGAGTACTCCTGATGATGCTGCTCTTCTGTAAAGTCTATCTTCTACTAGAACGTAGTTTTTGCTTCTGCGAACAACTTGGGTGGCTTCTGCTTTATCTGCTGGCAATTTATTTTCTTTGATATAGTCGATGAAAACTTGGCTCCATGAAGTGTTGATTACCAAGATCTGAACGCCTTTAGCCTGAATTTTAGGGGTTGTTTCACCGGGTTGTTTGATAGAGGGAACTGATAGCTCTTCTATGAATACATCGGGTGGAACCTTTGCTCTGTCTGATTTGAGCTTGGCGAGGACATCTACTGCAATGTTGGAATCGCGTAGGACGTGTAGAATTTCTAATCCTTGGAAATGTTTTTCAAGTTTCCGTATCTCAGCACAGTAAGCACCCATGTTTTCTTTGGTGCAATCCCAATCTTTATTGACTTGGTTGATGACTACTGCTAAATCGCCGTATATGAGTAATCTCTTTATTCTGAGGGTAATTGCCACTCGTAGCCCGTAGATGAGGGCTTCATATTCTGCTTCATTATTTGTAGCTTGCCATAATATCTGAAGGACATACTTGAGTTGTTTTCCTTCTAGAGAAATAAGGAGAACGCTTGCACCAGCTCCGCCTAGTTTGAGTGACCCATCAAAGTACATCTTCCAGTGGTCAAGGATTGTATCTGATAAAGGCTGTTGATACTCTATCCACTTGGCCACAAAATCAGCAAGGGCTTGAGATTTGATTGCTTTCCGCATGGTGAAATCGATGTTAAGAGCTCCAAGTTCAACTGCCCATTTTGATATGCGTCCCGTCGCATCTCTGTTGTGTAAGATGTCTCCGAGCGGGAAGTCTATCACCACTATGCTCTGGTGGCTTTCAAAATAGTGGCGAAGCTTGCGTGAAGTGATCAATAGGGCGTAGAGTAGTTTTTGCACATGCGGGTACCCTATTTTTGATTCAGATAATACTTCACTGATGTAGTATACGGGTCATTGTACTTTATACATGCGTCCTTCTTCTTCTCTTTCTATGACTATTGCCGTGCTGACCACAGCAGTAGTCGCAGCAATGTATAACATCATATCTTCGTCTTTCCTTGGTGGTGTGAGAATTGGTGAGGATGTGAGGTATGCCTTAAGTTTCCTGAAAGCTTCATTGGCTTCTTCTGTCCATTCGAACTTATCTGTCTTCTTTAGTAGTTTAAAGAAAGGTAGTCCTTTTTCACCGAGCCTTGAAATGAAACGATTGAGTGCCGCCATGCGGCCCGTTAGCTTTTGCACATCTTTGATGTGTCTAGGTGGGCCCATTTCTGTTATAGCTCGAATTTGCTTGGTGCTGGCTTCAATCCCACGCTGACTGACTAAAAATCCGAGTAGTTGTCCTAAGGGAACTCTGAATACACATTTATTTGGGTTCAACTTCCATCTCCATCTCTTCAAGCTTTCGAAGGTTTGCTTTAAATCTTCAATCAGAGTGTCTGGGTTCTTTGTTTTCACCACTACATCATCCACGTATGCCTCCACATTTTCACCGATTTGATCCCCAAGGCAAGTTTGGATAGCTCTTTGGTATATGGCGCCAGCATTCTTTAGTCCAAATGACATGGTCTTGTAACAGTAAGCACCGAATGGAGCAATGAAAGATGTCTTGCTCTGGTCTTGTTCTTTTAATGCGATCTGGTGATACCCTGAATAGCAATCGAGAAAGGATAATAGTGCAGATCTTGCTGTTGAGTCAACTATCTGGTCAATACATGGTAGCCCGAATGGATCTTTTGGGCAATGTTTGTTGAGATCTGTGTAGTCAACACACATACGCCACTCGTCCGTGTTCTTCTTCTACACAAGGACCGGGTTTGCTAGCCAATCTAGATGAAGGATTTCTCTAACGAATCCGGCCACCATTAGCTTTGTGATTTCTTTTTTAATTGCTGCCTTCTTGTCAGGTGAGAATCATCGTAGCCGTTGCTTTACAGGCTTAGAGCTTTCATTAACATCAATTCTATGCTCAGCCAACTCTCTTGGGACACCCGGCATGTTGGCCAGCTTCCAAGCGAAGATATCTTTGTTGTCCCGAAGAAAGTTGGTGAGCGCGAGTTCCTATTTTGCCGAGAGGTGAGCACTGATGGTTGCTGTCTTGGAGGTATCGCCAGTGCCCAAGTCGATTTGCTTGACGTCGGCTTCTTTTGGTGGTGCGATGATGCTGGGCTTTTTAGTCGGTATTTCTAATTCTTCTTGGCTCATCTCTGCAGCAATTGTGGCTATTTCTTTTCTACTTTGGTCATCTTGTGCTCTGGCTGCAATCTGGATTGCTTGAACATCGCAGTCAAAAGCGCGTCTCAAGTCACTTCGGAGGGAAAGTACTCCATTAGGTCCTGGCATCTTGAGCAGCAAATACGGGTAATACGGTATCGCCATGAATTTTGCTAGTGCCGGTCATCCGAGAATTGTGTGGTATGATGACTCAAAGTCCGCCACCTCAAATTTGATGAATTCTGTACGGTAGTTTGAGGGTGTTCCAAAAGTGATTGGTAGAGTAATTTGTCCGAGCGGCATGGCTGCTTTGCCGGGTACTGTTCCGTAAAAAGGTGTGCTTGTTGGTGTGATCATCCCGGCGAGTTGTAGTCCCATCTTCCTTAGTGTTTCCAAAAAGATGATGTTGAGTCCGGCTCCCCCGTCGATTAATACTTTGGTGATAGTCATACCAGCAATAGTTGGATCTAGAACCAGTGGATAATGGCCTGCGTTTCCCACGCTGGTCCATTGGTCTTCTCTGGTAAATTGGATAGGATACTATGACCAATTGAGATATCTTGGTGTAGCCGGTTCTACTGTCATGATAGTCCGTAGTGCTAGTTTTTCTTGATGTTTGCTTCTGCAATCTGGAGCCCCTGAGAAGATCACTGCTACCGTTCCCCTGGGTTTTTGGAATCCTTTGTCCTCGTGGTTGTCTTCATCTTTTTTCTGATTGTCCTCTTTGGTGTTCTCCTTACTATCCTTTCTTGTGTATCAATCATTGAAAGTGTAGCAATTTCCGATGGTGTGTCTCCCATTGGGGTGCAATGGGCAACGTATGTTTTCAATGTTATCATATCTTCTGGGTTTGGAAAATTTCTTTGATTTGTCGGCCATTGCCACGGTATTGTCTGGTCTATGTTTTCTTTCTTGATGTCTGCTATTTCGATGATTTTGCTTGTCTGGGTTGTCCTGGTTGCTTCTATCTAGGAACCTCTCTCGTGTTTTTTCTTCTGCGGTAATCATCTTTTCTACTGTTCGTCTGAATTCTTCATTGTTTCTTGGATTTTCTTTGCAGAAGTCTTGAAATTGCCACCTAGCCATGATCCCATGAGAGAAAGCTTCAATTACTTCTCATTCGGTGATATCATGCACTTGAGCCCGTAGTTCACCGAATCATCGATAGTAATTTCTGAGACTTTCGCCTCCCTTTTGCTTGAGTCCTTTTAGTTCTGCATGAGTGATTGGGTGTGTGATGATACCCACAAAATTTTCATAGAAAGCTCTTTGCAAGTCTTCCCAATTTCTAATCGATCCTGGGTTCAATTTATAGAACCATTGGAGGGCATAGTTTCTAGTGCCATAGGAAAGAACAAGGTTTTGATATCGTCGTCTCCTCTGGCTAGTTCAATTGATTGTGAATATATTCTGAGCCATTGCCTTGGTTTAGTTTTGCCATCATACTTGGAGTGGTTAGATGGTTTGAACTTGTGAGGTAATCGTACTGATGCAAGCCTGTTCGCGAAACAGGGGAATCTGTCGTGCGTTCCGGCTTCTTTGAATTCGGATTCGGCACCTCCTTCTGGCCAACTGTTGTTTTGATGGGAATAGTTCTGCGAGGCTGTCTGGGTAGGCACCCTACTCCTGGTCTTTCTTGGTTGTTCAAATTGGTGGCCTTGATTATGTTCCTTCCTACTTTCTCCGTTATGGCTTCCACCTGGCCCAAGTCTTTCGAAAGCAGACTTCCTTTGATTTTGATCTTCTTGCCTGTGGGTTGTTGATCTGGCGGGTAGTCTTGATTGGGCTCTCTCTTCATGCGTTCTCGGGATCGTCGACCGGAGCAAGTCTTGGAGCTGTTCATACTTCTCATCGGGATATGAAGTTGCCCTGAGTTCTTCTAATGCTTCTCAAATCTTATCGTAAGGCGTATTTGCCGTGCCTCTTCCTTTGACTTCTCGTTGTGATTTTCTTCTATCGTATTCAGCCAAATCTGACTCATATCTGATCCAAGCTTCCCTACGCTGCCTAGCACGGTGTTGGCGCCCTTGCTTCAACTTGTTTTTCCTTTCTCTAGCTTGTTTCTGACTCTCGGTTTCTCCATCGTAGCCCTAGGCAAAGGGTGATATGTTGGATTCTGATTCATCTGATGACCTGACATCAGGTGCTTCTAGGGATTTAATGGTGACCGAGGACGTTGAACCATGAGCACTTCCCGTGCGTGAGCCGTTCTATTATTGGTGTTAGTTTTCATACTATCGGAGTTGCTGATGACTTCAGTAGATGCCTCGATGTCGCAGATCGAGTCTCCTTCTTGGTAAGGTAGGATAGCTGTTGTTGTGCCGACTAGTTGGGTTCCGCTATCTTCAGGAACGGAACCTGGCCAGTGGATGATACAGTCTTGCGATGTTATCGTTAGCACGAGACCCTCCTGGGCTCTTGTCAATGGTATCCCAAGCATTGGATTGAAGGATCTTTCAAACTATCCCTGATAAGATGTTGCCATGTCTAGGAGTCCAAGTGGAGGAAGATCCGACTTCTTGAAGGGATTCTATGCGTACTCTGAGTTGTATTCTTGATAGGTCAAGGCCGCGTTCTTAAGTCCCATTGGAAAAGAACTTGGTTTCCCGAAAGGACTCGGATAAGACTCCAACTCGAATGCAGAGCTTGAATTCGAGTCGGATGCGCAAAGCTGTGGAACCTGAGTTGAATCAGAAACTATGAGCTACGCGAATCCTTCGGAGATTTGATCTGTCGTGGTCGTCGGAATAGAATCATCTTTATGGTGTTTTGAATCTTCGAGGAGACAACTTTAGAGCTTGCCATTGTTGTCCGCCTCGCAGATCCATGAGCCGAAGATGAAAGTGGATCCTGTTGAGAAGATCATATTGTTGAGGTCCATCGAACTCTCGGATGCAAGTTCACCGAAAGCCCCTACCTGGCGCGCCAGCTGTCGATGTTTTACCACCAATAGCCTGCCATGGGGGTACCTAGGGCAGTATGTTTGGGCTTTAGCATATGCAGAACTCGATGGTGAACGCAAGAGACAAATGACTTATCCTGGTTCAGGCCCTCGATCGTGGATCGAGTAATAACCCTACGTCCAGTCGGCGTTAGCCTTTGCGTTGGATTGATTGTAAAGTGTTGTGTTGTACCACCATTCTCTTCTCTAGGAGCCCTGCCCTCCTTTATATAGTCAGGAGGCCAGAGTCCTAGTCGGTTTATAATGAGAGATCCTAGTAGGATTACTGAATAATACTACTACTAAGATCACATGGGAAGGATCCTAGTTGGACTAGATCTTCTCTTTCCCTTGTGGGGTATCCTGTGGGTCCCGCATCAACAGTGATATCACAAGAATTCTTCTAACCGCAGTAGCTGATCCTCTTGCTCGACAAGGCGCTAAGATGAGCGACATAATCACCCTATGCACAAGAATTCTTCTAGCCACTCAAGATCCTCATAGCAAGGAATTAGAACATGGAGGGTCCGATAGAGCCAGAGGCACTCGAGAAAGCAGGCATAAGAGAAACATAACTGAGTTGTTGAATTGCTCTTGCCAGAGTTGGATAGATATTTTATAGTCGGCCTGAAAGATGGATCCAAGCACCCATGAAGCAATGATGCTCTCGTAAAGTTTTGAAGCATGGGCTCATAAGCTGGCAAAGACGGTGACAGACAGTAGACCCCATATCAAGATTCTCTACCCATGACCACGGTCCTATTGGAGGTACAGACATGATCATTTTAGAATAAAATTACTTTTATCCCAAAATTGGGGGGCATCTGTTTACACCAAAATTTAGGAAGAAGAATTGCAAGAACTCGAAAGCTTCTAAGATCGTGTCATCGAGAAATCGATTGCATAAAGGTCGGTATTAGCTGATTTGAATGCAGTACTGGAATCGACTCTCTTCAGATAGCGCCAACAGATAACGATAAAAGCTACGGTTGGTGTCAAGAAAAATATGTTGAACTCTACAAAAAGGAAAAGATTAGGGTCTAAGTTATCTTAAATTTGGAATGTTTTCTCTTATGCCAAAGATTATAATGAGTCGTGCTTAAGTAGGATTCATGTGTAGGTTCTGAGTGTAAATATTGGACACCGGCTATTGTTTAGGACACACAATCAATCAAATACAAGTTACTTACTTTTTCGGCTCCGGCCACCTATTAGGAGTAGGAGTAGAGTAGATCTCGGTGAGTTCTTTAGCGAGCAGGGCTGCATCGGTCTGGCCGACCTCTGGCTTATCTGTAAGTACCATCATGGTTTATACTTCTGTTCGTACAGTTGCATCGATCCGGTCGACCTCCACTGTGACTCTGGTATAAGCTAGTTATCGACTCTTGTCTAGTTCAAGTACGGCTACATCAATCCGGTCGACCTCCACTGCTCAAATTAGATTAAGATCAAGTTATCGGCTCTATCTAAGGTAGGCAATCTTTGGTAGATTCATTAAGTTACCAATCTTGCTGATGTTTTTCATTGTCATTAGTTTGCAGCAACATCAATCTATTCGGTCAAGATTGATTTAGGTAGAGCCGATAACTTGATCTTAATCTAATTTGAGCCGATAACCGAGGAGCGAGGAGTCTCCGGTGTTGCTGGCGATGGCCGAGCACTGAGGAGCAAGGAGTCCCTGGCGTCACTGGCGATGATCGAGCACCGAGGAGCGAGGAGTCCCCAGCGTTGTTAGCAATGACCAAGCACCGAGGAGCATGGAGTCCCTAACATCGCTGGCGATGACCAAGCACCGAGGAGCGAGGAGTCCCCAATGTCGCTGGCAATGACCAAGCACCAAGAAGCGAGGAGTCCCCGGCGTCGCTGGCGATGACCAAGCACCGAGGAGTGAGGAGTCCTCGGCGTCGCTGGTGATGACCGAGCACCGAGGAGCGAGGAGTCTCCGGCGTCGCTGGCGATGACCGAGCACCTAGGAGGGAGGAGTCCCCGATGTCACTGGCGATGACCGAGCACCGAGGAGCGAGGAGTCCCCGGCATCACTGGCGATGACCGAGCACCGAGGAGTCCCCGGCGTAGGCGGCGAGGTCTGAGCACCGACATAGCTGACAACGTCCGTGCGGTGAAGTGTGCCCACTTAGTCCTCGAGCACGAAGAATCTGAGCGCTGAGGAGTAACCGGTGTAGCTGGCAATGAAGCACGAGCGGCAAACAGTCTGGTCAACTGGTCGGAGGCGAAGTGAGCATTGAATAGAAGTGACTGGCGAATAGTCCGATCAACTGGTCAGCAACGAAGTCCATGAACCGAGCGGTCTGACCAGTTGATCGGTGGAGAAGTCCTTCGAGCACCAGGTGATCCGATCACCTAGACACTGATCCTGCAAAACAAATAAGTAGAATGGGTAGTACATGATGTAAAAATATATGAACTCTAGAGAAAAAATAGCGTATGTAGCTTGACGATCAGTTGATGTGAAAATATATTTATGTTTAATATAAACCGTCCGAACAGTTAGTGTGTAGCTGAGTCTCCAGCCCTAGCTAGCCTATAGTCCATAACGTCGAGCGCAGAGCTCATGTACGTGTAGGAGGGATAGGCGTGACCAAGGAGCCGCTGCTGACCACCCATAACGCAGAGCACGGAGCCCGTAGCACGTGTAGGGAGGTGCCGAAGATAGGGCCATCTCTAGAGGCGTCCGAGCATCAACATGACTGTTTCGGGGGTTCGGAAAATCGTTTGGAGAGCAAATATGGAGAAAACAGTTCGGAGCAACATTATGGCGATATACAAAGATTCGAGAATATTTAGAAAAATATTAAAGCATGACTTAGCTTTAGACGGAGCAGTCTAGTCAGCGACGTATGGCATTATCTGGTTGGCGTTGATGAAGTTGCTCGGCGCTCGAGCTTTTCGAACTGTCGTCATAGGCGGTGGTCGCGGTTGTCACGGCGATGTTCTTCACGGCGATCATCATTGCGACGTGGCAGATGGTCGAAGCGAGTAGTTCGGGCGACGTCGTCCTTGTACTAGTGATCGGCTTTAGGAGATTCGGTGAGATCATTGACTGGTCGGAGAAATGATGCTGTACGGCAGAGTAGATGGGGCGTGGCCGAAGCGTGCTTGATGCCATATGTGCGTGTGCACATGCAAGTGCCGCAGCGATCTGTAGTTGGCCCGCATGTAGATGTACACGTACTTCTTCCTTATTTGCTTGCATGCATGCAGATTTGCTTCCATGGAGATCTCTACTACACGTTGTGCTTGATTCGAATTGGAGTAGAACTCCCGTGCGGATGCGGCCCGGAGTACAAACGCCACGTAGTCGCGTCGCCGAGTCCTCGGTGGGTCGGTGAAGTCGGAGAAGACACCGATGATGAGGTTGCGTGCATGCGGCTGTAGGCCATGCGTCTTGATTGGATCTCAGCGACTAGACACCTATGCACGTTGTGGCCATGAGCACGACCCAGTATGTAATCACGGTGAAGCTCTAGCGTAGCATCTTGAGATCGGATGGCGTAGGAGCTTGCTTGTGTAGGAGCACCTTCCCAACGATAGCCTGTACAAGCAGTTGGATGCACGAGGCCATCGTCGTGAATGTGCCGATGATGTTGAGATCCATCTGGTTCGCCATAGGATCAAGCGCACACCTCTACCTGGCGCGTCAACTGTCGACAGAATATCATCGGCAGTCCTTCGAGGGGTATCCCACTGAAGATAGATTTGTCGGTAGGGGTGCGTATAATCAGGAACCGGATGGTGACACAAGGCACAGAGACAGCGATTTAGACAGGTTCGGGACTGTCTGATCGACGTAATACCCTACGTCCTATGTCTTTAGTGGATTGTATTGAGATGTAGTAGATAGATCTTGATGGATCGTGTCCTGCTAGGGGACCCCTGCCTCTCCTTATATAGTCTGGAGGGACAGGGTTACAAGTAAAGTATCATATTTGATACTATACAATATCTTGCGGTGCACGCCGAGCAGTGCCGTGCACGCCTTAATCTTATAGGCCGGGCCACCTCTGATGGTGCGGCCCATGTCTTGTCTTGAGGATACCGGAGAGCCATACCTCCCATAGGCCTCATATCCTTTAGGTCTGTCGTTCGTTTTGTTACAGCACAATATTGTTTACCTTGAGCGACGGTTTATGTTTCATCGACTCTTTTTACTTCGATCTTAATCGCGCATAGTACGCGGTTAAGGCATGAATAATCTTGAATAGGTTTGTTGGCTAGTTAAATCTAGTTTATAGTTCACCATTATGGCTGTAAGATTCGGTTTTAGTTTGTTATTATCATCATAATTACCATCGATCTGGTCGAATCTAACTGTTGATGGTAACATATTAGATTCAGAGCATCTGTAGATCTATTTGTATTAGATAGTCGATTTGTTCGCATGTTATATCCTTTCTCGTTAGATTCGTGGGCTTAATGATTTATATTGGTAATATCCACCTAGCTGATGATCTCGTTTACATATACAGTGTACTGTACCTGCCACATAAAATCAATCACTACCCACGAGCCTTATAGTCCGTAACTAGCCGATTTGTGTATGTATCGACTATTTAATCGTTCTCCTCGTATGGCTGCTCCCGAAGCGGCACACTTAGAACTGTATGAGCACAGACCAGCACGTTCCACCTTAAATTACTGATAAACTTTCTCTCCTTGTCAATTGCAGAGTCAAATTGACTGGCACGTTTCGGAAGAAATACGTAGAATCGATTATCCCTGTGTTGAAGCCAGACGAATCTCCAGCTCTATCGAACAGACCCTTCCAACTTACTCGTATGTTAACACATTTTCGTGTCGACACATGGTACAAGATTGAAAATTGAGTGCCGGCACACATAACCAATCAAATGAATTGAAAATTGAGTGCCGGCACAAGACGAAACACTTGGTTGTGGATTTGCTTTTCCGAATAACATAGTATTTTCATATTACTACTAGAACTCAGACTGACAAATTGAGACTAAGGGTCTGTTTGATTTCTAACATGAGTTCCTAAAATTCTTGTCAAATCGAATATTTGGACATATACATAGAGTATTAAATATAGACTAATTACAAAACTAATTGCACAACTTATGACTAATTTGCAAGACGAATCTTTTAAGACTAATTAGCCTATGATTTGACAACACGGATGCTACAGTAAACATATGCTAATGATGAAGTAAACATATGCTAATGAACGGATTAGTTAGGCTTAAAAAATTCGTCTTGCAAATTAACCTTCATCTATGTAATTGATTTTGTAATTAATCTATATTTAATGCTCCTTATTAGTATCTAAACATTCGATGTGACATAAAAAGTTATCCTGCCAAGTTCAGAACCAACAAAACAGAATAACTGAACATCATCCAGGCACTTCCTGACTTAACACTGACTGTAAGTCTCGATCACCATGAACAACGAAAAACTCGACACCAGCTAGATAAGAAAGTCGAGATTCAGCTACCGTACTTCAGTAGAGGATACAAAATTTGCTGGTAATCGAGCATCAATGCATTTGAATGCCATAAAATAGAATGCCTAGATACTGCTCAGCTCAGTCCACCCCATCACTCAGCCAGGTCCATAAGCGTCTTGGTCACTTCCTTGGTCAGGTCGTGGCGGCGCAGATGCAGCTTCATCTGTACATGCCTCTGCTTCTTGATCTTCCCGTCCAGTGCACGGGCCTTGCTATCGTCGATCATCGCGAACTCCCGCTTGAACAAGCCCGGGTGTGCCTTCTGAAGCGCCTTCACCTCCTCCGCAAGGTATGGGTACAGCTCACACATCTCGTCAGGCTCCCTCTCAGCACCACTGTTAACCGCCACCTTGTTAGCCGCCACCTTGGTAGCCGCCTTGGTAACGGAAGGCCAGACGTTCTTGGAGAGGTCGAAGAGATGACGGTCGTGATCCTTGCTCGGCAGCGCGCCCTTCTTGACTGATTTGGTGTGCCGGCTCTGCAAGCTCTTCACCTTCCTCTGGAGCTCGGAGTGGCTGCAGCCAGTGTTGTCGAGCTTACCAGCGAGGACGTTGGCCAGCACGTCTGTTTGAGGCAGCGTGCCGTGCTCCAGGCGGTGCGCTGGCGAGGGCCTCCAGGATGCGGAACTCGTCGTCAGTCGACCAGGTGCGCTGGAACGGCGCGCTCGGCCGCTTTGCGCCCTTAGCCCCCATCTCTTGATCTGGAGCGGGCTTCGTCTGCGGCATCTCGTCGTCCGCCTCCTCCTCCTCCTCCTCCTCCTCTTCTTCGTCGGAAGTCTCGGATTCCTCGCGAGTCGGCGGCGGCGGAGGCGGGTTCTTGGTGGCGGAAGAAGGGATCACGTGGTTGGCCTTCTCGTCCTCTTCTTCTTCGTCGTCGTCCTCCTCCTCGCCATCTTCATCCTCATCGGACGCTTCGGGTTCCTGGTCCTTCTGCGGCGGGGGAGCAATGCGCTTGGGAGCGGCCGGAGGGGGTGAGTGGGCGATCTCCTCCTCCTCCTCCTCCTCCTCCTCCTCCTCCTCCTCCTCCTCGGAGCCCGAACCAGAGGCGACGGCCTCCTCGGAGGAGGTAGCCGGGGGCGGAGGCGGCGGAGGTTGAGCCGAGCGCTTGGGGGCCATCGCCGCCGCCGCCGCCGCCGCCGCTCCTAGGGCTAGAGGTTTAGGACAAGCGAGGGAGGCGGCTCCGGGCTCGGGGCTTTCCGGCGTAGTGGTTTTGTGTCCTTGTTTATAGGGCCCGATTGGGACGCTCATCCGTTGGATTTGGCACTGGAGTGAGAATCTGCCGTCCATTTCCCATGGGGTCGCTGACCGGTCTGCCCCACCTGACCCCGCCACAGTAGAGGCTGCCGCCGCCAAAACTCGCCGGCTGGGTGTCCGTTGGGCGCTGAAATGGGGAAATCCGGCCATCCTCCATCTCCTCAACGCCTTCTTGGACCTGACGCACGAGGAGTTCGGCATCGCTCGCCTTGTTGGCCGCCTCGCGGCGAGGGCGGCGCCCCGTAGCCGCGCTGTGCCCGTGTACCGGGGCCTCGGCGGCGGTCTGGGCGCGGTGCCCGATGGCCGATGCGGTGGACTGGAGGAAGAGCGGGGCCGTTACCAAGGTTAAGGACCAAGGCAGCTGCGGTGAGCGTTCGTGCCTCTATCTGTACTATGCTTGCATTGCAATTTGCAAAACCCATCTGTTTCTCATATCAGATTCAGTGTTCCGATTGCTTGATAGGTATAGTAGGGCCAATGTTGACAACTCTATGGTTAGCAGACCTAAAATGAAGTACACACTAAAACAGTAAGTTAATATACATTTAACCGTTCAAAACGTGTACTCGATTTGATTCCTAAAATTTGAGCTAAACAGGAAAAGGGGGCAGAGTCTGAGGAATCCAAGCCTATTGTGCACTTTTCTGTAGTGAAACATGCAGGATTGATCAATGGGCAAGAATAGTGGTTGCTTTTCTGTAGTGCATTAAATCACGCCTATGGTGTTTCTCATCCTATCCAATTATAATGTTTCCAATGCTGTGCCTCAGTGGATGTGACACAAGTCAACCTTAAATGTTTTGTTTACATGATCGTTTGCAATTATACTGACTATAAGTTTCAAACGGTATCATCTCTGTCATTTTAAGCTTTTTAGCTCTTTCCATGCACTAGATCCTTAGGACACCAGTTTTGCTATAACAAAGTTAGCAAATTACTACGACCTGTACCTACAGTTAAATTGGGTCATTAGAATGTTGGTGCTAATTTAGTACCTATTTGCAATCACTAAATTTTCTGCGAGTTAGTGTGTCTTGTTGACAACTCTATGGCTGGCTAAAAAAACTCTATGGTTAGCACATCTAAATGAACAGTGAGTTAATGTCGATTTGGCCGTTCCAAACATGTACTCGATTCGATTCCTAAAATTTGAGCTTAACAGTAAAAGGGGGCAGAGGCTGAGGAATCCAAGCCTATTACGCACTTTGCAAATTCATTAGTTGCAGCGAACTACGGAGGATTGATCAAACGCCAGTTCGCTTGGCTTATGAGCCGTACTTTTTCAGCCAACGAACAATATTTTTCTCTCACAACAAATCAGCCAACAGTACTTTCAGCCATGGCTTATCAGCCAAACGAACATGGCAATGATTAGCTCGTTTGCTTTTCAATAGTGGATTAAATCACGCCTCTAGTGTTTCTCATCCTGTCCTTGTGGCTTGTGCATTCAAGATCTTGCAAAATCTATAGAAAAAACTCCGAATGACTTGAAACTTGTCTCTTTATATATCCTTGTATCGGCATCCTCCTAGGATCATTTAATTGTGTATGTCATGTTTATATATAAATAATTCATCCGAGGCTTTAAAACAGTGAATCCAATTTTGTTCGTCTACATTAGTGATGCTCTATCTGTGGAAACTTCATTGGCACTCAACTCACAATGCTTACATGATACTAAATTGTATTTTGATTAGTTTTATGTGAACCTAAAGGTGTCACTACTGGAGGCCAGTTTTTCTTCTTCTGAATGCTGAAGATATATTTTCCCTATTTTCTGTATGTAACTATATACAAAGTCTGACAAAAGTTCGTTGTTTTCCAAACTACGTAACAGACTGATAAAACTTGAATCTGAAAAAATCATGATAACTCATTGTTTCCTCTGTATCCACTGTGTTGTAATAGATCGACAGCCTGATAAACAGGCTGTTTCAGAACTCTGAAATAGCTTCATATCTTCCTAACAACCATCAAACAAACTTTCCAAAGCAACAAGCATCCTTCTCTACCTAAAAATTATTAACCTGAAGTATCAACAGCCAGTATAATGTTTATTTAACAAATAACTGCAACCTCCAATAGCTGCATCTGTTTTGTTTTTTGTTTTGTTTTTTTGAAGAAAAGTGACAGGAGTTCTCCCTTGTACAAATGCATCTATGGTCCTACCTGATTCCACTTATTATTCATTTCTGACTTGGATTAACATTTAAAGCTCATCTTTTGAACCTCAATGTAAATCATGGTCAGGTTACTATTATGATCAACTGGAGGATCACAGTTGTGTGTGTGTGCAGAGATACATAGTTGAGCTGGAAAATACTATGAGTCAGTGCCTTGGATATGTAACAATTTGTATAGAATTTGTAAGTACTCCACAATAGTAGAGAGTAGCAATTCAAAACCACACATTCATAAGTATCAAAAGTATTTCTTCTAAAAAGATCAAGAGTTAGTAAAAGTGATGTGTTGGGCAATGATAAAACAACCAGACTGAGAGTTGTGCAGCATTCTTATGCAAAACAGTACTTCACTTTATTTTTCAGCTGTTTATCTGGTCATGCTATGTGTTGTTATTGAATAGGGTGATTCTGAAGAAACTTGGTGGACTCCACAAGATAGTTGAAAAGTAACATGC
Source organism: Miscanthus floridulus (assembly GCF_019320115.1). Lineage (NCBI taxonomy): Eukaryota > Viridiplantae > Streptophyta > Magnoliopsida > Poales > Poaceae > Miscanthus > Miscanthus floridulus. Next base: position 124,145,226 of record NC_089586.1, on the reverse strand, counting down.
TAAGCTCATTTTCTAAGCCTTCTCTGCATCTACCACAATTATCTTAGACGAGTAAGATTTAATTTTGCTTACAAATTCAGTTTTAGATATTTGCATGTGTAAAGGAGTTCAGTCTGGTATTATACCAGTAGCAACTTTCTTCGGTCTTTCAAACTTCAAATCATAAACAGCTATTTACATTTCCAATTAGCTGGTTTTGTCTGTAACCTAATTACCTGATGTGGTGGTGTTCTGCAGGATGTATGGTTTTATACTTACAGTGAAGGACCTATTGCCAAATAGAGTTATTTCAGTAAGCATTGAGAAATTTCTTCAAGAAGGAATATGTGTCACTGCCACTCAAAGCATATTCCCAATGTGTCTTATCCATATGAGAATGAATGCAGGCGCTTCTTCGTTGAATTATCTGTCGTCTTTAGAAGTTTCTTTCTTGTAACCTTCAATATAGACACTATTTTTATGCCCTTGCCATTTTCGAACAATTTGAAGCATTGTCCATGATAATAAATTAGTCCTTCAGATGCAAAGATTGATACCAATCTATTTTGTTTATTTGTGTGCTCGTTTTTTTTTATCAGTCCATATGTGTGTTATTATTGTGATTTTTTTTTAAAAAAAAGCTACAGACTCAGCTCTGTATCTAGGCCTTCTGGGCTTATTTACTAATGAATTAGCAGGTAGTTAATGCTTCATTATCTCATGTTATAGTAGTATACAGTAGCACAATGAAACGAGTTCATCCAGTAGATTATAGCATATGTACTGTACCATGAGCAGGCTCGTTCTAAGTAGGGCGCGGCAAAGCAGCGCCAGTTTTTCTAGTTTCCTATTCCTATGGGAGCATATTCAGTTCAGAGTTCAAACATGTTCATGGCTAATTTGGAAACTCAAATCTCCTTGGGATCCCTAACTTTTCCCAAGGTGGGAAATTCATGGGAAAATAATTTGAACAATTATTTAGTACATCATGGAGGGGTTTTCCATCCTGTGTGTGGCTTCCCTTGCTTCCAAATTAGCCATCAGTGTTCAGCATTTCAAGTGAATGCAGGTCGTGCTATTCCCACTCCCAGTGTTCATTACAGACATCACCAGTTCAGAATCTGAAATCAGTAGAACACGAAGCAACCACAGCACTCACGCAACAAAACCTAAGGCCATTGCCTATCGATTCTCACCGGAGACACTCATGGTTCTACCATTATTCTCTGCCGAGTTGCTTCGGGAACAACAGGGGAAAATAACTTGCTTGATGCAGCATGGTTGCAGGATCGGGACCGCTTGGAAACCAATCGCTTTGGTCAGTTCTCAATACTGTGAGGCCGTCAGGTGCATCAAGCTCGACGCGTCGAACAGCTCCATGAACCTCTTGTCAGTGCTCCTTGCCTTCGCCGCCGCGAAGTGCAGGTACTCGTCGAACACCGAAGACAGACACCACTTCTGCAGCTTCCTCAGGCATCCGACGACGCAGCCAGTCCGGTGCTGAAAGAAAACACTCGTCGCGTCAGCGTCAGCGTCAGCGAAATCAAATGCTATCGTAGTATAGTGGAAGCAAAATGCTGAACTCAACCAACTGGAATGCAAGAGGCTTACCTTGCCTCTCTTGCAGTGGATGAGCACCGGCTGGTTTCTTACGTCTGAATAGATTGAAACAGGAGAAGAGTTAGAGATGTCAGGTGATGAAAGTTGCAATTCTATGGCATAAAGAAGAATTGTAAGTATATCAGTGAATGTCGGTACCAAGAATAACTTTGAGCGCCTCTCTGATCGTTTCTTCAGGGATGTAGACGAATGGTTCCTGCACCAACATGGTATCCGGCACTGTCGGACCACTCTGTGGATAATAGGGAAGGATTAGTAAGCTCCAGACATTGTTCATGCAATCATAATATGGGAAATAAAAAGCTCTTTAGAAAAAACAAGAGGAAATAAACCGGTTGAACCCAGCAACTATTTTCAGAAACATACGCAGACAGATGTACCTTGCATGAAAGTTCAGTTGCAAGATTTCGTCACACAACTGAACAAGAATATATTATCAGTTGGATGGTCAACGACTTAAAACAGGGATGATATTATAGCAACCATCTGGATTTTTCTAATTGAGTAATGCTGACAGAATTATCAGTGGGAGACACCACTGGTTTGGTTTCACACGACATGCCTAGTGCCATTGTACTTGTAGTAGAAAAGAAGCAACTTTACAAGAGATAAGTTTTTCTTCACACTGGGTCTTGCAATGTCAACCACCTTAATGTGTGGCCACTGAATGATGCCTTTCCATGAATGCCAAAGTCGGTTAACAAATAAGCATTGTTAATTACAGACTGCAACAACTGCCAGTGAACGCTTAATTCGCCACGGCTGCCCAAGCTTGACCATACCACTAGCTAGTTCTAGGCTTCTAGCTTCATGAACAAGAATTCAATGTGCAATATGTTATGATTTGAGTCAACCTTGCCACGATTATACAACAATACTACCCGAGCACACTGGCACTAGAACTCTGAAAATCTGGACAGATTGATGTAATGTAACTAAGTCAACTGAAAGATGGTTCTGTCAAAAACATTTCAGCTACAGCAGATTCTGGTGCCCTCTGAATCTGATGAAAGGAAGTGAAGCTAGATGAAGTGGTTAGGTGGGAGCTGTGATCATGCACCCAACCACTCAGGTTCAAGTTCTCTCCACATGAAAATTTTTGTGCAGATTTTTATAAGCATCAACAGGTTCTGGTGCAGCTAGGTACTGTCTGTTCAGGAATGAATGTAAACATATGGCACACACATGTTTCATCGAAAGCCTAGAACTATGTGGGAGTGGGGATTGCACACAGAATGCAGGGCTACAGCTACAAGATGAGAACATGTGGTCTATCTTCGTGCTTACTGGAATCCCCGTCATCACAACAAAATTTACTATACATAAACAGCATGTCAGCATTGGTCAAACAGCACCTGACAGGTAAAGGTATCTTTGTATGTGTTACAGGCTTACAGCCACCCTTGGCCAATACGCAGACTCCATGGGCCTGTTTAGTTTTCAAAATTTTTCACCACAAAGTGTCACATCGAATCTTGCGGCACATACATGGAGTACTAAATGTAGACGAAAAAAAAACTAATTACACAGTTGGGTGAAAAATCGCGAGACGAAACTTTCGAACCTAATTAGTCCATAATTAGACACTAATTGCCAAATATAAACGAACGTGCTACAGTAGCGAAAACAAAAAATTTTCGTCATCTAAACGCGGCCCATATGTTTTTTTGTTTGAGATCTTGTGTTTATTACTCCACTTGAACACTTAATCTTTACCAACTAAAATCGCTATAAAATCATTTCCACAAAATGGACATAATGCATAGGAGAATCTCTTAAATCTGAAACCAGTGATGCTGAAACTGCCATCTGTTTCGGTGACAAGCAAAGTCCCTAAACAGCGTCCCACTTAAAAAGAAAACCACAACCCCAGGATGCAGGATAAGGAAATGAATAGCTTTGCTCTTGCTCATGGCAATGGCGAAAGTGGTTTTTTCCCAACATGGGATCCCACAGCTGCAAAACCAAACAAACATCTCGGTCTTGCAATGGAGTGCTACTTGTATTTATGCAAGAGCCAGTTGCCACTCGTGAGGAGAGCACTGATGTGATGTAGTAGGCGTGCAGGGAAATGCATGATTCAATAAGGAAATATACTTGCTAGTTTTCTTAGGCAACCAATATTAGCAGGGTTGAAGAGATGGGCCTATAGTTTATCATCACTCATCAGAGCAGTGCCGAGACTGAAAGGGACAGTGTTCGCCCACAGTTACGCTAGCACGATACTTCTACCAAACGTTGTGTTGCTGAGACTCTGAAAGGGACGGTGCCACATGCAGAGCGCACCAAAACCGACCAGAACCAGAAAAACAACTAGAGGCAAAGATCGTTTTGCCATCCGCGGACGCGGTGCACAAATCAAAGATTTCTGCGGATGCACGATTGAGACATCTGTCTGGATGGTAGTACCTTGCTCCCTTCGATGCCGAACTGGTGAAGCTCGATGCTGTTCTGTTGCAGGAACCGCGCGTTCTCCTCCGGGTACGGCTCCGGGCACAGGTACCTGATCGATCACACAAGCAACGACGACGCTGTCGCGGGTCAAGGTCACACTCGCCAGAGCTGAAGCGGCGGGCCTGGCCAGAACTAAGAGGGGGTCGAGCTCGAGCTCTTTCTTACACGATGGAGCGCAGGTTGAGGGAGAGCAGGAAGCGGAAGTTGGCGGCGTCCGGGAGGCCCGAGCGGAAGATGCCGTCGTCGACCATGGCGAAGTTGAGCGGCGGCACCAGGGCGTTGGCGTCGGCATCGGCCCGCGCGTCGCGGCCAGGGAGAGGGAGCTTTGGGTGACTCCACGGCTCAATGCCGAGGAGGCCCACGGCCACTGTCTTGCCGTTCTGCTCTGCAGCTTGGGCGCTCCTCTGCCTCGCCGGAACATCCAGCTTCATCGCACGCACTGAACGGCAGGTGGTTGCTGTTGCCTGTTGGCTGCTGTTGCTGTGTGTGTTCGGTTGGGAACGGCGTGTGTAGACGGGACATGGAGGCTTTGGTTATTTATAGGGCGAGCAGGAGGTAAACATGTCGATGAATCAGCTTGTGAGGCTGCGTACATCGTCGTCGTCGTCGTCGTTGTGTGTTGGACGGTGAGACGGGGTGGTGGAAATGGGAGAAAGCGACGCGGGAATCCACTGTTTCTTGCGGTGTCGTAACACTTGGTAACCTATGGCTATGGGTCATCGTGTGTTCACAGATTATTGGTGGGTTCCGGGAATGGCCGGAGACGGCGGCCTACCTCCTAATGCAAAAACTATTTAATTTCCAGCATTTTTTTATGGAAATTTCCAGTATCTTTTGCCAGTGGGGGCGTTTCACCTTTGTACAGAGTTCAACCCTGTGTCCCAGGATACAGACACTCAGGTATGACGATCCATTTAGATAATTAGATATTTTCATGCTCAATTTAATCCAAAAATAAAACATCAGCAGGTTCGTGACGACATATATGTGTATATGTATATCACTAACAAACGCTACCACATGCAAGTATGACATACCGATCAATACAGTAAGTACGCAAAGTACGGTAATCAGAGAGTTAAGAGTGTACCTAGCGGAGGGTCCCATGCCGAGGGCATCGAGGCTCCATTCGCACTAGACATAGTGCGTTGCTCGAAGTCATGGACCACAGTCGATGCAGGAAGGTGTTCGCAGTGCAGTCCCATGAACGGTCACCAGGAAGAAGATACATTGCTGTTCCGCGAGCGATCACTACGAAGAAGACGTCTGCGACGTGGACGAGCAGTCGCGGAATCGCTCCCCAAAAACCTAATCGCCGCACACCCCGTGTAAAGTTCGCAGGCGGACGAGGGTTCCGGAGGCACCTGCTCTCCCGTTGCTCCATGCGTGCAGAGGTACGGAACGGGAAAAACCAAAGAGCGGCTGAGATGTGGTCTCTCGGAAGCGAAGGGAAGTGAGGACTGATGGAGGACTTCTACTTTTATGCCTGCGGCGGGGAGGGAGAAAGCCAACTGAGGAACTTAGGAGACGGAGACACGAAGAGACGATAACTGGCGCAATCAACTCGCCTCCACCATAAAAGAGATAAACTCCTGTAATTATATGGATTAAGTGGCAAAACCCAGCCACGAACCGTTATGTGCCTGAGTCAGCACTCTGTGGGGTGACCGGACGCTCCGGTCAAGGTGACCGGACGCTCCGGTCAGTTCTCCCCGTTATAGAGCCATTAAGTTGTGACTAGACTCTAACCAGCGTCCGGTCAACATTGACCGGACATATTCGGTCACGAAAACTGCTCTCTAGACCCTTACTGATGTTGACCGGACTCTGGAGCCCAGAGTCCGGTCGCTTCGTTGTTCAGCGTCCGGTCAGTAATCGGAACCTGACTAGCGTTCGGTCAGCGCTGACCGGACGCGTCCGATCAGGATTCTCCCTCTCTTGAACCTTACTGGAGTTGGCCGGACTTAGGCACCCAGCTTTCGGTCACTTTTCACTCAGCGTCCGGTCGCATCCAGATGACTTCATTTGATCAAATGAACTGACCAGACTCTACTGCCAGCGTCTGGTCACACTGGAACCAGCGTTCGGTCAACATTTGACCCTCCATTCACTTCCAACTCGAAATCTTATGTGAATGAAGTTTTCTCCAATGATCTTAGGGCTACTTTAGAGCTACCTAGTGCTAGATTTAACAAGTGTGCATCACACCTAACCTACTGACTCAACTAGGTCAAGCTACTAGTCCATACCTCCCTTAATAGTACGGCCAAAGGAAAAACAAAGTCCTAAACTACTATAAGTGTCTCTTCAACACCAAACGACACTTAGAACTAGTCCATCCTTAACCTTGTCGTTCATCCTTTAAAAACCGAAACAATTTCCATCGTAGGGGCATGACAACCATGATTGCCCAATCAATTGCCATTACCATGACCTAACTTAATTGTCTTTGCAAAACACACATTAGTTATAGTAATCTTGTATTGTCATTAATCACCGAAACCCAACTAGAGGCCTAGATGCTTTCAAGACCCTTAGTGAATTGATCTGCCAGATTGTTAGACGTGTGAACATAGTCCAACGCTATTACTCCAGAGTTTCTCAATTTTCTGACAGATTTAGTCGTCTCTTAACATGCCTTGTGGACTTCATGTTATCCTTAGAACTGTTAACCTTCGTAATCACAGTCTGGTTATCATAGTTCATAGAAATAGCCGGTATGAGTTTTTCAACAACCGATAAATCCATAAGGAGATCACGAAGCCACTCAGCCTCAGAGCCAACGGTGTCTAATGCTGTGAGTTCTGCTTCCATTATAGACTTCATTAAGATAGTCTACTTGCAAGACTTCTAGAAAACAATACCACCTCTAAGCGAAAACACATATCCACTTGTGGCATAAAGCTCATCAGCATCAGAGATCCAGTTGGCATCACAATAGCCTTCCAACATTTTCGGGTGTCTGATATAACGAATACCATAGCTCATAGTGCCTTTTAGATAGCGCATCACTCTCTCAAGAGCACGCCAGCGATCATCTCCCGGGTTTAACACAAACCGGCTCAGCTTGCACATAACAAATAAGATGTCAGGCCTTGTTGCACTAGCAAGATACATGAGCGAACCAATGATCTAAAAATATCTCAATTGATCCCTAGCTATTCTTCAATTTTTTCCTCAATAGCACACTAGGTTCATACGGTGTAGGAGCAGGTTCACAGTCACTAAACCCAAAGCGACTCAACACCTTTTTCACATAGTGGGATTGTAATAGAGTTACCTCACCATCATCTTCTCTCATAAGCTTGATATTAAGAATGACATCAGCCTCTTCTAAATCTTTTATTTCAAAATTATTAGATAAAAATTCCTTCACCTCCTCAATCACTTTGAGGCTAGATCCAAAAATCAGTATGTCATCAACATATAAGCACAAAATAACTCCTTCACCTCCACCATACCGATAGTACACATATTTGTCAGCTTTATTCACAACAAAGCCAGCAGATGTTAGAGTTCTGTCGAACTTCTAATGCCACTGCTTAGGAGCTTGTTTTAGGCCATATAATGACTTTAATAATTTACACACCTTGCCTTCTTGACCATTTGCTATAAACCCATCCGGCTGATCTATATAGATCTCCTCCTCTAACTCTCCATTTAGGAAAGCTGTCTTAACGTTTATTTGATGAACGATAAGACCATAAGAGGCTACCAGGAAAAGCAAAACTCAAATTGTAGTCAATCGGGCAACCGGTGAATAAGTATCAAAGAAATCATCACCTTTCTTTTGAGTATAATCCTTGACCACAAGTCTTGCCTTGTACCTCTCGATAGTACCATCAAGCCTAAGCTTTTTTTTTGAACACCCATTTGCACCCTATAGGCTTGCACCCATAAGGACGATCAATTATTTCCCAAGTTTTATTAGACATAATAGAATCCATCTCACTCCGTACTGTTTTCTTCCATAAGTCAGCATCAGAAGAGGAATATGCCTCTTCAATGGTCGTTGGTGTGTCATCCATAAGGTACACACTATAGTCATTGTGGCAGAACCGCCTAATTTAATGCCTCACAGGAGTGCTTGTCTTCCATTAGATACTAAGCACTCAGGGGAGAACACTAGATTACTCGGTTCCGTCGGACACACCCCAAGGGAGAACCCGAAAATCCACACTTTTGCCACCAGAATCACAAATGAGAGAACAAAGCTTACATCATTCGTAACCATTTCTTACATCACTTTTAATACAACATCAGAGTATAATATTTATTAATATAACAGCGGAATGAAATCATGTTGTCAGAGTTATAAATAATTTAATTGAACAGCGGAATAGAAACATGTGAACAGAGTTACAAGCGGAAATAAACATCTATTAATGACATGATGAAAGTATTGATATATAGACTAAGGCAACATATTATGAAACTTTCATTTATAAAATCCTCTGGTGAGAGGTATAAATAAAAACTACGATCGCAACGTAAAGGAAATCCTCTCTGAGCCCACCAGGAGGAATCCACACACAAGAGTCAGCTTTAGCATCCACCTGTCACCTGCAACAGGGGGAATAAAACCCTGAGTACTCAATTGTACTCAGCAAGACTTACCCGGCAGGAGAAAAGAAAAGACTCCAAGGATATGCAAGGCCTATCTGGCTTGTGGGTTGCAGTTGCAGAAAGCATTACTAAGCGTGCGTCCTTATATTCCGATTTTTATTAATAGCCGCATTGGTTCATTAACTAACCATTCTATGTAAGCACCTGTGCTACTTTCAAGCAGGTGGTAAGCAATCAGATTTCCTTTGTCCATCTTCCATCTTTCATCTTTTAGTTCTTACTACGATGCTAAACCGTAGACAAGCCGTACCGGATAGCCCGGCGATTCACGAATCAATGCCCCCAGCTGGGTACCCCGAAAACACACGCCCCGCTTGTACCCCGGGCACAAGCAGGACCAACCCATCACTCTCCTGTCCTCGGTGTCCAGGTCCCCGTCCAAACTGGGACTCCAAGCCCCCGCCCCTGAGTCCCAGACTCAGTGCGGCGCAAGGACCTCCTCCACCAAAATAAAACCCTGACAGTCGGTCCGGAAAGAGCCGGATCCGCGACAAGAGAGCAACAAGCTTTCCAAGCGCCCATACACAAGTATGTGCTCGGGATAATAAGTCTGTGACCTGCCTAGAGTCATATGCACGATCGGTCCTTAATCGACCAGACAGGGAGAAACGGTGTAACCAAGCTATGACCCGCCTCCGCGGCGACACAACTTCTTACACCCACCAATACCCAAACCATATCCCTGTCCGGTCACCATTTTTCCTTTCCACCATTTTATATATTCCAAGTGATAATCATATAGTAACATATTTCCTATATCTCGCGAATGACAGGCAATCACTCGACTTCTACCGGAGTCCTATAGCATAGCAATCTACACGATCCTGTCATACTAGTAAGACTCATATGGTAGAGATATATATATGCAAGTGGTTTCATTCAACTCCTTAAAACTTAATGCACAAATATAATTTAAACTATAGAAAGTAGGGGTTGTGCACCGGGGCTTGCCTGGGTAAGATATATTAAAAAGTTAGTATCTGCATCTTCAGATCATCCACCAGCAGCTGGATAGAAAGCCCATTGCACCATCTCCTGGAGAGAATACCAGTACACCATCTTCGGATTCCCAATCATCCTTCGATCGATCCGTTGATCCATCATCGTACCTATATGATATGCATGCGATGAAATGCAAAGATGTAATTAATCAACTGCAATCGTGACTCATAAAATACGACGTACGCCTCTCGAGTTAACGGGCTAGTTCTACGACGACCATACTTAGGCTACATATACACGTTGTCGAATAAGACGTTATTTCCCAACAATTAGTTTAGTTATATAAACCAACGTTGTTTCTTGATTCCTTCCATCTGATTTACTATATTCGAATTAGGATATCATTGCCTATCTAGCAACTAATTCTTGCTAGAAATCTACTGTCGAAATTTCCGAGCTAACGCTATTACCAATTTACCACAGAAATTCCTACAAGTTCTCCTTTTAACAATATTAATCATTTTAAAATAATTAGAGCAACCTAAAAAGCATACCCCACCTATGTGAACAAAATACACTATTCGGTAGACCATGATTTTAGAAACTCGATAAAACTGATTTGGCATTTTTGTGATTTTTCGGCGATTTACTATGAAGTTTATAAGTTTACCTTGCAAGCTAAATTAGGAAGTGCCCTACAATTCAAAAAGGCCGGCGACATCCCTTTTGGCCCAGCAGCAGCGAACAGCATGGGTGGCCCAGCAGCGGTGATAACCGCACGAGCAGCCCAACACCCGGTCAACCGGCCGGCCCAGCGCGGGACGGCACCAGCCGGCCCAACGAGCGAGAGCAACGGCGGCCCAGGCGACAGTATAGCGCGCGTGGCCCAGCCTCACCTAGCCGAAACGGACTAGGGCACGCGGCCGACGACCTTGGCCATGGCCCGCGGCACGGTGAGCCCAGGTGCGGTGCGCGAACGGCCCACCCGCCAGCCTAGTAAGACGGCTCACGCGCGGAAGCAGACCGGAACGGAGGCGGCCGTGTCCCGGCGAAGCAGAGGTGGCGCCGCGGTAGGGAGCTCGGCACGGCGGCGATGAAGGCGAGCTGGACGGCTGCACGGCAGGACAGTGACCGACTGCATCCACACCCGGTCCTAACCCGGTCCGCAGTAGTCCGTGGCGGCCCGGCCACGGCAGCAGGCGGCTACGGCATCGGAGGGGACCGAGGAGGCGGGGCCCATGGTGGCAGCAGCAGCAGGGCGAGCCAGGCGGACGGCGTCGGGGTGGCCACTGCGGGGCAACGCGGCCCAGGCGCGCGCGGCTGAGCAGCGGCGGCACGCGACCTGCGGCGGCTTGGGATGCGCGGCAGCGGTGTCCCGACGAAGAAGCAGAGATGGGGGAAAAAGAGGCGAGTCGGAGCCATGGCCGGGGTTCCAGCGCGGGCCACGGAGACTTGCGTGCACGGAGCAGAGGAAGCACCGGCCGGCGGCGAAACCCGGTCGCGCGCTCGTTGACGACGACGAGGAGGCCAACGGCGTAGTGGCGGGGCGCGGGCGCACGGACGACAGGGGGCGCGGCGGCTGTCGCGCTGGGAGGAGCAGCGCGGAGGGCGACGGTCAAGCGCGGTCCGGGGTGGGGACGCAGCGCTGTGGGCAGGTTGCGTTTGGCCGGGCGCTCGGCGAACGGAAACACGGCTCAGTGGCGTGGACAGCGGCTGGCGAGGCGCGGCCTCTCGACAGCGCAGGCACTTCGCGGGCCTAGGCATGCGGCCGAGGAGTAGCAGGCAGCGCGCACGCGAGAGGAAGGCACGGTCGGGCATGGGAGCGCGCACGAGCAGCGTGAGAAGAGAAGGGAGAAGGGGCGCAGACGCACGGAAGGGAGCCGAGTGCGGTGGGGAAAAAGGAGGAGCGGCGTTCACGCCCGGAAGGCAAGGATGAGCAGCGCTGGGACTGCATCCAGCGCGTCCGCGAGGAAGAAAAAGAAAGGCATGGGACAGGGTGACCTGACCCAAGAGAAGCCAAGGCAGAGGCAGGCAGTGGACTAATCAAGCTACAGGCGAAGGAAAAAGGACGCGGCTCTCATCAATCACGGCAGCGGGTCACTGCGGAGAAATAGTGACCGGTGTCGTGGTGTGGTGCACTGGCACGGCAGTGACAACGTGCAGGCGCAGAAATTAATGCAGAACAACTGAGCAGATTTACTGCAAAGCCACGTGCCCCATGGTGTCCTGAGTAAATGAGGAGCGCTAAAAAAAACAACCTGAGGAGACCCGGAGTGTAACATGTGGAAGGAACAGGCAAATGACTGGTGTGAAGTGCTCATGATAACAATGGCATACATAGTTCATAATTAAGGAGATCATAAGCCATAGTGACCATCTGTGGATCAAAATCACCGTGGCAATAAAACTCAAGATGTTGATAGGCGAGCTAATAGACCAGTGATACTTTCGTTATTATTTTATCTCTCAATTATTCATTTAACAAGCCGACTATTATATTTTTGTTTATAAACATTGTTTTCATGTTTAATCTAATAGAACGAACCGTTCGTTATCAATTGGCTCGAATTGCCGGTCGACATTCCTAATTATTTCTATGCCCGGCGTGATTCAACTTAAGCGTTTATTCGAGTCCGCTGAAACTAAGTCACACAAGGTTCGCTTATCGCTTCACGTACGTTAAATTAAAAATTCCGAGGAACTCGTTTTGAAAATCCGACTTAGGCCTAAATCACGGCGCTAAAAAGGATCGTAACACCGGAGTGTTACAACCAACCCCCCTTAAAAAGAATCTCGTCCCGAGATTCGAAACTGGAAGCAGAAAAGGGGAAACGCGATTACATTCCGTAGATCAGGGATTACACGAAAGATTACACGACTTCGAACACTAAACCACACGGGGATCTAGGAATACCTGGTCAAGAGCAACTTGATACACCCAAGACCTACTCCCAAAGTCGGGATAGACGAGGACAATGGAGAAACAACAAGATAATTGATTATCCAAAACATGGCGTAGCACCAACAAATCCAGAAACAGTCGACTGAGAAGTAAAACATCGTGAACCCTAAGATTGACTACCCAAAAGGGAACTTGAACTTCTTCGACGAACCGGATCCTTCCTTCTTCTTCGATCACACCATCACCTCAGACAGACGAACATAGCTTCACAACATCGACTGGATTTCGTAGTTCTGCTCCAAAGGTGAGGGGAAATGGGGATGAAGGAGAAAAGCAAGGACCAAGGGTATTTATAGAGGCGAACGAAGAGGGGAAAGCAACACATCGACGGCGGATGCGGCGGGGCTAGAATACACAGACGGTGCATGATGTGGAGATAAGGTCAGAAACATGGCGTGCTTCCTGCGCGAGCGGCGGAGGGGGAAATAAAGGAGAGTAGAGGGGGGTCCGCTCGACGAGGCAGGCGTGCGGGCGGTCGTGTCACCAAAAGAAGAAGGAAAAGAAAGGGAAATGGGGGGGGGTCCGGTACGGGGACGAGGCGCGAGAGTCGGGAGCCGACCGGATGCTGGAAAAGGAGCAACGCACAGTGCACAAAGACGGTGTGCACTGCACGATGCCGCGGTCACACGAAAACGGGACGATAATGGACCCGACATCGACGGCGTTCGCAGGGCACGCAGCGAAATAACCCGGCATGCGTAGCACGGTCAACTAAGCACAGGGCTTGGGACAAAACGTCCACTCTGACTTTTGCAACTACTCCCGACTATCCACTGCTGACCTTCCTTGACCACATCCATCTTTTCTGTAAACCCAGATCATGTCATACTTCCTTTCTCCAAACCATCTCCTTTTTACCTTGAAAGACACTTTTGCATCCCCATTATGGATTTCCCGTTTGAACACCCGAACATTTTCAAGGAGAAAACTTTAAAACAAAACAGTACGGCGGTGTAACTTGGTAAAGGTACTTGGTTAACAACCTCGATACCAGCGCGTGCCGAGCAGCGTCACATGTGGCAGCTGTTCCACATGGAGCCCTCGGTTTCAGTCGCGGCACCATAAGCTTTTAACCAGGCAACTATCACCAACTTACATGCCATGAAGGCAGTGGGGTCATAGACCACAGAGTAAGGGGTATCGCAAGGGAAAAATTCAAACAACAAAGGTTCCCTTCGCAACAAGGGACAGGAATTCAAATCCAACGGCGGATTTGTTTTAAAGAGATTCAAGTGTTATGTTGGGACATCCACAATTAGTCGATACAGTGTCCAATAACATCCAATCACGACTGATCTGCTGGCGTCGGAATGGCAACTTTTCTTGCAACCCGCTTAATATCGCCCTTGAAAACTTTAAGCACATCTAACGAACTTAAGGTAGATGAACGCAATAAACACAGCGAAAAAAAAAATAAAATTCATGTTCCAACGGTCTTATACGGGTACAACGTACAGGCATTCAGGCTCACATTCACGACATAGCATTCACCTACAGTCAGACGATCTCAACAACTACGGACGACAACAACGGCAAGAGTAAAATACAGGGGGACAGCAACGAAAAACACTACTACTACGGGCACAACGTCCCAAGGCAACTAGTCTACATCCTCGCGGGGCAACGGCTGAGTGAGAGGAACCAAGGGCTCTTCATCTGACACTTCCGAGGGTGGAGGTGCTGGCGGTTGCTATAACACCGAGTTCTTCTTCTCTCTGGCGGGTGGAGAGGGATCCCTTCCAAGATCGGGGCATCCTGCCTTCCATCAACCAGCGACCTCCGCCTGGCCCTAGTGAACAGATAGGCCTCACCCAGCTGATGGACATGCCGATCTTCAGCCTCCTTCAGAGATTCCTCCATGGTGGCCTCTCGGCTCTCAGCAGCTGCAGCGCTGGCATGCGCTTCGGCGAGCTGCACCTGGAGCATCCGGTTGAAGACCTCGGCTTCCTCGGCGCGCCGAAGGCACGCCCTCAGCTCCAAGGCTTGACGGTCGTACTGCTCATCTAGAGCGAGCAGGTACGTGGTCAAGTGCACCACGGTGGGACTGTCCTCTTGCGCATCCCGCCCTTGCAAAGCCTCCATGCGAGCCCTCCATGCCCGCCGGTTCCTATCCAAAGGTGGAAAGAACCGCATGGGGGTACGGGCAATGGGCTCCTCATAGATCTGGCAGAGGTACCGTAAGGCTTTGCGGGCCACAACCTGGTAGGTGTCGGTGAAGCTAAACCCGGTTGCGGTCACACTCCAGGCTTCGGTGAGGTCGGGGAACTCCTCACTCTTCCCGATGTAGACGGTAACCTCACACCGCTCGGTGCCATGCTCCTCATACTCACGGCCCTCATACTCGGGGTGATCATTGACTCCGAGCTTTTGCAGGGTGGCATGCAGGATTTTGGGAAACCCCTCAACATTCAGGCAGTAGGTGCTAACCCAGGCTCCTGCCATCTCTGGCGGTGGTTGCAAGGAAGGCTGAGTGAAAAGCTAGGCTCAAAGGAGAAGCTAAGCGAGCTAAAGTGCAGCTGAGTGGTGGTACCAATGGCTAAGCCAGGCTCTACTTATAAAGGCGGAGCGTTCAGTGGTCCTGGCGCGGTTCACCAGGGTTCCCGCGCGATATCACTACGGCGGATCGACCAAATTCCACGAGTTCGAGGCGAGCGACGTGCGATGCCATTACTGACTAGTACGACTGCAGGGCAAGGGTCCGACAAGAGCGCAGAAAGGGGTATGGGGAGACGTGGGTCACGACCGGCGTGAACCACGGGCTAACGCGAAACACGAAGCCACAGTTCAGACCTAACTCTAGAACAGGACGAGTCAGTCGTGCACAATACGACACGCGTGACACCTATGGATGGCGTATCTGCAAGTAATACGAGTACTACAATGCATAGGCAGGATATGCATGAATGCACGTCCTATACGTCCTTTCACTGTTGCCACATATAGGGCAACCGTTCTCAGAGTTTTGGCACATCGTTCTCTCCCTGTAACTAGCCGATACTATCGGACTATGCTCGAGTCAGTGTACCTGCAGAAACTTGATTAACCCTATCTAAGTCAGCTAAGTGCCATCTATCCTGGATACATAACCATAGTAATAGGGCTACTTATATAACTTCGCATATAAACGTCCTAACTTTTTGCAACAATGGGTTGTCAAATTTTAGTTTAGAAAAGGTTTTCGAAGCTTTATTTCCTCATTTATGCTCTGATACCACCTGTGGCAGAACCGCCTAATTTAATGCCTCACAGGAGTGCTTGTCTTCCATTAGACACTAAGCACTCAGGGAGAACACTAGATTACTCGATTCCGTCGGGACACACCCCAGGGGAGAACCCGAAAATCCACATTTTTGCCACCAGAATCACAAATGAGAGAATAAAGCTTACATCATTCGTAACCATTTCTTACATCACTTTTAATACAACATCAGAGTATAATATTTATTAATATAACAGCGGAATAAAATCATATTATCAGAGTTATAAATAATTTAATTGAACAGCGGAATAGAAACATGTGAACAGAGTTACAGCGGAAATAAACATCTATTAATGACATGATGAAGTATTGATATATAGACTACGACAACAGATTATTAAACTTCCATTTATAAAATCATTTGGTGAGAGTTATAAATAAAAACTACGATCGCAACGTAAAGGAAATCCTCTCTGAGCCCACCAGGAGGAATCCACACACAAAGGTCAGCTCAAGCGTCCACCTGTCACCTGCAACAGGGGGAATAAAACCCTGAGTACTCAATTGTACTCAGCAAGACTTACCCGATAGGAGAAAAGAAAAGACTCCAAGGATATGCAAGGCTATCTGGTTTGTGGGTTGCATTTGCAGAAAGCATTACTAAGCGTGCGTCCTTATATTCGATTTTTATTAATAGCCGCATTGGTTCATTAACTAACCATTCTATGTAAGCACCTGTGCTACTTTCAAGCAAGGTGGTAAGCAATCAGATTTCCTTTGTCCATCTTCCATCTTTCATCTTTCAGTTCTTACTACGATGCTAAACCGTAGACAAGCCGTACCGGATAGCCCGGCGATTCGCGAATCAATGCCCCCAGCTGGGTACCCCGAAAACACACGCCCCGCTTGTACCCCTAGGCACAAGCAGGACCAACCCATCACTCTCCTGTCCCGGGTGTCCAGGTCCCCGTCCAAACTGGGACTCCAAGCCCCCGCCCCTGAGTCCCAGACTCAGTGCGGCGCAAGGACCTCCTCCACCAAAATAAAACCCTGACAGTCGGTCCGGAAAGAGCCGGATCCGCGACAAGAGAGCAACAAGCTTTCCAAGCGCCCATACACAAGTATGTGCTCGGGATAATAAGTCTGTGACCTGCCTAGAGTCATATGCACGATCGGTCCTTAATCGACCAGACAGGGAGAAACGGTGTAACCAAGCTATGACCCGCCTCCGCGGCGACACAACTTCTTACACCCACCAATACCCAAACCATATCCCTGTCCGGTCACCATTTTCCTTTCCACCATTTTATATATTCCAAGTGATAATCATATAGTAACATATTTCCTATATCTCGCGAAGTGACAGGCAATCACTCGACTTCTACCGGAGTCCTAGTAGCATAGCAATCTACACGATCCTGTCATACTAGTAAGACTCATATGGTAAAGATATATATATGCAAGTGGTTTCATTCAACTCCTTAAAACTTAATGCACAAATATAATTTAAACTGTAGAAAGTAGAGGTTATGCACCGGGGCTTGCCTGGGAAAAATATAATCAGAAGTTAGCTTTCCATCATGGCGACATGATCTTCAAAAGCACCAGTTCCTCCAGCAACTCCCGAGGACTCCGTGATCCATCGTCGTCCCTATCATGATATGCAATGTAATGAAATGCAAGGGTATGATCAGCTGACTGAAATCGTGACTCGTATAAATACGCTCTACGTCTCTCAAGTGAACGAGCTAGTTTTAACGACGACCGTACTTAGGCTACATATCCATGTTGTCGCATAAGACGTTATTTCCCAACAATTAGTTTAGTTATATAAACCAACGTTGTTTCTTGATTCCTTCCATCTGATTTACTATATTCGAATTAGGATATCATTGCCTATCTAGCAACTAATTCTTGCTAGAAATCTACTGTCGAAATTTCCGAGCTAACGCTATTACCAATTTACCACAGAAATTCCTACAAGTTCTCCTTTTAACAATATTAATCATTTTAAAATAATTAGAGCAACCTAAAAAGCATACCCCACCTATGTGAACAAAATACACTATTCGGTAGACCATGATTTTAGAAACTCGATAAAACTGATTTGGCATTTTTGTGATTTTTCGGCGATTTACTATGAAGTTTATAAGTTTACCTTGCAAGCTAAATTAGGAAGTGCCCTACAATTCAAAAAGGCCGGCGACATCCCTTTTGGCCCAGCAGCAGCGAACAGCATGGGTGGCCCAGCAGCGGTGATAACCGCACGAGCAGCCCAACACCCGGTCAACCGGCCGGCCCAGCGCGGGACGGCACCAGCCGGCCCAACGAGCGAGAGCAACGGCGGCCCAGGCGACAGTATAGCGCGCGTGGCCCAGCCTCACCTAGCCGAAACGGACTGGGCACGCGGCCGACGACCTTGAGCCATGGCCCGCGGCACGGTGAGCCCAGGTGCGGTGCGCGAACGGCCCACCCGCCAGCCCAGTAAGACGGCTCACGCGCGGAAGCAGACCGGAACGGAGGCGGCCGTGTCCCGGCGAAGCAGAGGTGGCGCCGCGGCAGGGAGCTCGGCACGGCGGCGATGAAGGCGAGCTGGACGGCTGCACGGCAGGACAGTGACCGACTGCATCCACACCCGGTCCTAACCCGGTCCGCAGTAGTCCGTGGCGGCCCGGCCACGGCAGCAGGTCGGCTACGGCATCGGAGGGGACCGAGGAGGCGGGGCCCATGGTGGCAGCAGCAGCAGGGCGAGCCAGGCGGACGGCGTCGGGGTGGCCACTACGGGGCAACGCGGCCCAGGCGCGCGCGGCTGAGCAGCGGCGGCACGCGACCTGCGGCGGCTTGGGATGCGCGGCAGCGGTGTCCCGACGAAGAAGCAGAGATGGGGGAAAAAGAGGCTGAGTCGGAGCCATGGCCGGGGTTCCAGCGCGGGCCACGGAGACTTGCGCGCGCGGAGCAGAGGAAGCACCGGCCGGCGGCGAAACCCTGGTCGCGCGCTCGTTGACGACGACGAGGAGGCCAACGGCGTAGTGGCGGGGCGCGGGCGCACGGACGACAGGGGGCGCGGCGGCTGTCGCGCTGGGAGGAGCAGCGCGGAGGGCGACGGTCAAGCGCGGTCCGGGGTGGGGACGCAGCGCTGTGGGCAGGTTGCGTTTGGCCGGGCGCTCGGCGAACGGAAACACGGCTCAGTGGCGTGGACAGCGGCTGGCGAGGCGCGGCCTCTCGACAGCGCAGGCACTTCGCGGGCCTAGGCATGCGGCCGAGGAGCAGCAGGCGGCGCGCACGCGAGAGGAAAGCACGGTCGGGCATGGGAGCGCGCACGAGCAGCGTGAGAAGAGAAGGGAGAAGGGGCGCAGACGCACGGAAGGGAGCCGAGTGCGGTGGGGAAAAAGGAGGAGCGGCGTTCACGCCCGGAAGGCAAGGATGAGCAGCGCTGGGACTGCATCCAGCGCGTCCGCGAGGAAGAAAAAGAAAGGCGTGGGACAGGGTGACCTGACCCAAGAGAAGCCAAGGCAGAGGCAGGCAGTGGACTAATCAAGCTACTAGGCGAAGGAAAAAGGACGCGGCTCTCATCAATCACGGCAGCGGGTCACTGCGGAGAAATAGTGACCGGTGTCGTGGTGTGGTGCACTGGCACGGCAGTGACAACGTGCAGGCGCAGAAATTAATGCAGAACAACTGAGCAGATTTACTGCAAAGCCACGTGCCCCATGGTGTCCTGAGTAAATGAGGAGCGCTAAAAAAAACAACCTGAGGAGACCCGGAGTGTAACACGTGGAAGGAACAGGCAAATGACTGGTGTGAAGTGCTCATGATAACAATGGCATACATAGTTCATAATTAAGGAGATCATAAGCCATAGTGACCATCTGTGGATCAAAATCACCGTGGCAATAAAACTCAAGATGTTGATAGGCGAGCTAATAGACCAGTGATACTTTCGTTATTATTTTATCTCTCAATTATTCATTTAACAAGCCGACTATTATATTTTTGTTTATAAACATTGTTTTCATGTTTAATCTAATAGAACGAACCGTTCGTTATCAATTGGCTCGAATTGCCGGTCGACATTCCTAATTATTTCTACGCCCGGCGTGATTCAACTTAAGCGATTATTCGAGTCCGCGAAACTAAGTCACACAAGGTTCGCTTATCGCTTCACGTACGTTAAATTAAAAATTCCGAGGAACTCGTTTTGAAAATCCGACTTAGGCCTAAATCACGACGCTAAAAAGGATCGTAACACCGGAGTGTTACAGTCATCACCAAAAGACTTTGTAGTCCTCTGTCTCTTACTTTTTCTAGTGACTATAGTGTCATCCTTCTCAGGATTTTGCATATAGGGTTCCTCAATTTGTTCTATCGAAGTAAGATTTTCATGCTCATGGAGAATTATAAATTCATGACCAGTCGTGCTAGGTGCATTTTTTATGGGAAATTTATTTTAAAAAAATATAGCGTCTCTAGATTCTATGATTGTATCAACAGCCATAACAGGAACGCTAGAATTTATAATTAAAAATCTATAATCCACGATGTGAATAGCATAACCAAGAAAAACACAATCAACAGTCTTTGGTCCAAGCTTTCGCTTTTTGTTTATTGGCACATTCACCTTTACCAAACAATCCCAAGTTCGTAGATAAGAGAGATTTAATCTCTTCTTCTCTCTATTCCTCGAATGGTGTAATTTCTTTGTTCTTTGGAAGTGAGGACTGATGGGGGACTTCTACTTTAATACCTGCGACGGGGAGGGAGAAAGCCTGCCGAGGAACTTAGGAGACGGAGACTCGAAGAGACGGTAACTGACGCAATCAACTCGTCTCCACCATAAAAGAGAGAAACTCCCGTAATTATGTGGATTAAGTGACAAAACCCAGCCACGTCCGCCCGCTGCTTGCCTGCCACGCCCACGCCCACGCCCACGGTCCGGCCGGCTCCACCATAAAAGAGAGAAACTTCCATAATTATGTGGATTAATTGGCAAAACCCAGCCACGCCCGTCCGCTCGCCGCCTGCCATACCCACACCCACGCCCACGGCCCGGCCACCGGCCGCGGCGCGGGGCGCGCGCGCGCGTGGTACTCCTGAGTCCTTTTCTCAGCTTCTCAATTAAGATGGATAATTTTCAACCAAATAAGCTGAGTCAACGTTCAGTCAAAATCTCATACGACATTAAACCATACAACGCTTAATGTTACGAATCATAGAATTTTATTTAATTTATTAAATATTATATGGACAAGCCCATAATATGACAAAGAAGAGTCTGTGAGCTCAAACCGCACGTTTTGCCTTCCCATCAGGCCTTCTTCGCCTTGAGCCTTGACTATGACTACCGTGGCTAGTTTGGTGAGGTCAAACTTATGGTCTTCGTGTTCTTGGCGTGCACGGTATGGACGCGTGCTTGGTTGGCACTTCGCAGCAGGACCAACGGTCGCAACCAGCCAGTACAGGTAAGCGGTCGACGACAGTTTCCCGCACTTGTTGTTGTCTCTGAATCTAGAAACTCTAACGCCCGGATCAAGATTGTCGACTTGTGGTCACTCGTAACCAAAATAACAGGTTTTCCTCGATGCTAATATTTTCTCTATCTAATTCGATGTTATTCTGGCAAACTGTTCTGCCTCTGTAATACGAATTGGTTGGGTATAAAACTCTTGTACACAGGCCGGAAATACAGCAGGGTTGAGCGCTGAACCGAACGGCAGCGGAATGCTGCAGGACGGCCAACAATTTTGATAGGGACCAAAGTTCACCTTGTAACCAACCTGCAATATAAAGTCCAGTGATAAGGCATGTCCGATTTTTGTATAACCCACTTGCAATATCTGAAGAATTTCCATGAAAAAGATAAGGCAAATCGCGATCCCAATCAGGTAAGGAACCGACGGGTAACGGACGTGTGCAGACCGAGTCACGAGGCATTGCATGCCATGGCGTCCCAGTCGCGCAGTGCTAGTGCAGACTGCAGAGCAAGCCGGCCACGGCGAGCACGGTCGCGTCAGGGGACTGGCCAGATAAAGGGATTCCTCTTCTCCAGGATCCCATTTGCTCCCCTGGCTTTGCTTTGCATGTGTGCTTATCGTTGAACAGTGCGTCCCACCTACCTAAAACGGTGGTTCTGTCAACCAAAAAAAAACAACCTAAGAATGCAGGTCCAAGGGGGTGTTTGGTTGGAGCTACTAAACTTTAGTAGCTATTAAACGGTTTAGTCACTTTTAGTAACTTCAGAGTTACTAGAGAGAACTAAAGCCCTTTTATTAGCTTTTAGTCATAGCTTTTGGTTAAAAAGTTACTAAAGTAACTAAAAACTACTAAATTTAATAGCTAGTAGACGAACTAAACAGGCCCTAAAGCTGCAGGTGCACACATTCAGATTTGCTAATGCAATCCAATATTATCCATTAGCTCCAGAAAGGCAGCACAGTCCTAGTTGCAGAAGCTGTTGGTCCTCGTCGACGCCGTAAGCTGCAAGGTATTGATTGATTTTCTGCAGTGATCTAAAATAAAATCTTTTATGGCACAGAGCGAAGGGTAGGGTGCTGCCTTGTGCTTTAGCTTTAGTTACCAGAGGTCCTTAGATGCTCTCAAGTTGTGCTAAGTTTTTTTTTTCTCCTAATTGTGTTTTGTGCACGTTGTTAGTAGAGTCGGTGTTAGAGTGAGTGAAGCCGGCAGTTTGGTTTTGTTGTTTTCGACCGATTTGTTTTTAGTGTTGCCTCGTGCACTAGAGGTTTGTTAAGTTTTAGTAGTCGGTCTTCGTGCTTGAGTTGTTGGTCGTTGTATTTTAGTCCGGTGGTTTTTTTGGCCTAGTTTCCACTCAAAAAACTGGGCCATCATCTTTTTCTGTTAATAAAAATTATGGCAGAGCTTTTGCCGTCATTTCTAAAAAACGAATATAGGGTTTCGCTTCTCCTATAAACCTTGGACTCTAGAGCCATGCCTTGTGATATTGCACATTTGCGAGGAACTAGTAGAGTGACTCGCAATAGAACGACTGTAATGTTAAGAATTTAAGTATATACGAATTCTAGAGAGTTATTATCGTGTTATACCTTTGACTAGCCAGAAATCCAGAATGGAGATGTCTATATTTGAAGATTAATTTAATAAAGTTGTTGGAGGGTATTTTTTCATCAAAATCTCTATTTGTGCGATGGAATATGAAGGATATAAAGAGTCTTTTAGAGTTGCCAGTATCGTGCGATGGAAAATGAAATTATTAGGCGCATGAGAGATAGCAGTTACTACCAATTTTGTCGGACAACATAGTTGAGATCTATACCTAAACAACTGAGACCTGTACGGCTGTACCTAAACAACAATGTCCACGGGAGACCATTTAACCTGTCTGATCGAGTTTTTTACTCGCTTGCGGCTAACCCTCCACGTTCTGCGTCCGCATGCCTTTTGTGCTCAGGTTCTTATTTCCACATCTCCCCGAAACCATTGAACTGCTGTCTTAAATTTTGTGGTTCTTTTTCGGCTTAACCATTGTACTCCCAGTCCCAGGCCTATATGTATGGTTTGGGCTTTTGTTTCGAACAGGACCCACGCGATGGGCACACAGTGCCAATGAAATGAAAATGGACATGTTAACAGCACAATTGCGCAATGCTAATGGCTGATTAATAATAAGAGGAAGTAGGTACCAAACCAAACTGAAAGGAAAAGATCCAAAGGCGGAGCCGATGCATTTCTATTGCGCTGTCGATCACTCTTTAGCAGTTTAGTCTTTTACCTAAAAGCAGTTGTTAACTTGCTACCAATTGCCGGTGCCTGACGAAGCATTTCACCGGCGTTGTGCATGCCGGATGGGGGCAACGAGACAGTGCCCAATGCGAGCGCCGAGCGGATGGGACGGAGACGTCGCACCACCGCTGTCGCAGTCAAGATGCTATTGGAATCCAGTGGCTGAGGCATGCAGCCGGCAGGACGGGGCAAATCGGGCGCGTTTGGGGTCGAAAGAAACGGCACGCTCGCGCTGAAGTGGCCAACACTCTACCACGATGCAGGTTACTATAGCAATAGCATGGTCCATGAGAGCAAGTCAAGAAGAGATCACTGCTACTGCCACATGTGATGATCCGATAGAGCGTGCCAGTACCTGTCGACCTGAGTTACTGTACTCGGTCCGGAGCCACAGCGGACGCGAGCTCCAATCATCTGACGATAGCTCTCCCCCCCACTCCCCAGGCGGCCAGGCCCCCACTCTGAATTTCTGAAACCCCAGCCAGCATTCCTCAGTCCATGCAGCCCCATTCTTTAGCGGCAAAGCTTTTGATCTGAGGAAGAAATTAGATTAAAAGAGAAAGAGGTGTGTGTATTGTTTGTATGGGCGCCGATGCTCCGTACGTACATCAGTGGACAGTCACCGTATCTTTAATATGTTATCCGTCTCTGCTCTGGCAACAAGCTTATCCTACTTCCTCCAATGATATGGCCACCGCTTTTGAGCTTTCCATTCGACGGTGCACGCACGAAATAACCAACCTCTTCTCTGATTCTCTCCGCCAAGATTTTCTGCCCTTTTCCGTCTATTCGTTGCAGCCACACCAGCTTTCGTTTGAATGGCGAAGCAGTACACTGGCTGCCGTGCTAACGGAGGGTGTATGGCCTTTGCGGACGTTTCAGCTTGTAACGGGGCCGTGGTAAAGTTACATACCAACATCACCCGTCTGTTTTCACCGCACCCTCAATCCAAATCCATCGTGTAAAGAACCGTGCAAGGACCTCAAGGCAGGTCGTCGAAGGCGTCAGTGCAAGCGACCTGCATTTTCGACCGCGGAATCGGGTCGTCGATCATGGACGCATGGACACACGCGTGACTTATGGAATCAATCCTGATTGACCAGACGGCAGACGTCCGGACCTGAAGAATCTCGACCTGGCGAGCGCGGTGCATGGTTGGTTTACAGACTGTGTGCCCCGGCCCCCGGGGACGGGTGACTCAGGCGAATCGGCTCGGCTGTCTGTATCCCTGTCCCGTAGGGACGGGCGACTCGGCTGCCTGTGTACCCCGGGCGGGCGAGATGGAAAAGGAGCCTGCCCGGCCCTGCAACTACACATCACAGGAGTCCTGCACTGCACGGCTGCACGCACACAGCACTCCACCATGACCCCGGTGCGGTGCTGCACTCCCGCGCCAAGAACTAATAACAGTAGGATGGCTGGTCAACATCCTCGTTTCTGGACTGAACACGCGCGAAAAGGCCGGCTCCGTGCCGGCCTGACGGGCGTCGGGCGTGCCGCGTGCGGAGAGCCGGAGACAACGCTGCAGTGGAAAGCCTAGTCCGCCATCGGCGCGGCCCATGTGAAAAATCATGGCAGGCTGGTACTGGTAGGCGGTAGCACAAATCCGCAGCCGCGGATCGCTCTACCACGGGCCATTGCGAACTGGCCTGCACGCCTCGCGGCCTTGACAGGGCCCAAGAGGCGCCGCGGCGCGAGTTCCATCTTCCATCTATCCAAATCCAACACAGCAAAGGACGCGCGCGATGCACGGCACCAGCACGGCGCTGTCCAGTCGCGGATCGCGGGCGCGGGACGGCGGGAGGCGGGTCCTTCCATCGCTGTCCGGGGGCGGGGCGCCCCAGTTCGTCAGCATTTTCCGGCCGCGACGCGAGGGACCCGACGGCACCGCGCGCCCCTGCACCCTTCTCGTCAGCCCGCGCCGTCACTCAACTCCTCACTCTCAGCTTCCGCCGTCGATGACTCGGTCCTGCACCGCTGTACAGCACCACACCACGTAGTAGGCACTGTGGAAAACCGAACGATCGTCTGGATCGACCTGCTCGATCGTCACCTCCCAACAACGTTGATCGGTCCAGTCTCCACCGGGGACCAATCATCTATCGTCCAGCCCATCCGCGGCGTCTGGAGCTTGTTGCCACTAACTAGTCGGAGCAAACTCCACACTACACTACTTCCACGTACACCGGAGCATGGGCCTCTCACCGATCACAATCAGGCACCCATTGCAGCTGGCAACAGCTGTAGCAGAGCTCAGCCACGCGATGCTTCTGCTATCTTCTCTAAAAGATCACTACAATCACCGTATTCTAAGCCACGGTCATGGAAGGCGAACGGATGAGGGAACACTACTAGACGCCTAGACCCTCGTGCTTTCCGATCGAACCCCTTGTTCCACAGTGCAATCCTGGTGTAGCTTACACCATCTTCAAGGTACTCTCCATATTATTTCTGAATGCTAGGAATAGAGATTTTAGTGAAAAACTACCTTCCAATAGCCTCTCTAAACAGTGGCGGAGGACGGAAAAAATTCAGGTGTGGCGAAGTCGACGACATATATAGCGAAGTAAGATCTATGT
Organism: Miscanthus floridulus; assembly: GCF_019320115.1. NCBI lineage: Eukaryota > Viridiplantae > Streptophyta > Magnoliopsida > Poales > Poaceae > Miscanthus > Miscanthus floridulus. The sequence continues at coordinate 124,119,110 of NC_089586.1, read as the reverse complement.
AGGACAACAAAATCAACCAACCAATTAAATAATTATTAATCGATAACTAGCAAATCGAACAAACAACCACGGAAAAAAGAGTTTCAGGTTTGAGTTGAGCCTTACTGGATTATTGTGTGTCTGTGCCAAACTGTCGTGTGGCTTGGCCGGCGGCTAATGTGACCCACAGTTCAGTTGTTCAGTTGCTTGTCGCATCGCCGTCGACAGGAGCTGAGAGAGGTTGCAGGGGCAGGAGGTAGGAGGTAGGGGCTAGCAGTTTGCAGTTTGCCCATCGCGCCGTCCCGGCGGCACCTCAGCGACGAACGGGGGTGAACGGCGAATTCATGATCGGAAGAAAACACGAAGCGTTGCTGTTCCGGGGAAGGGAACGGACGGGCCGCCTGGCCGTCACTGCAATCTACAATTCACAATTCGTGAATATCTAAACTGATGACCGATGGTCATACGTGGTGCCAGCCCAAAGTCACAAGCCCACAAGGCCCAAAGTTGCGGTTCATCTCGAGTCACAGTTATCTTCTTCCTCAGGAGTCAAGCCTCAGCGTTGCGTTCATCTTCAACACCAGCAAAGCAGCGATTTTGCATCCATGGCTGCCAGAGGCGATTCGGGATGGGGTTCCTCAGCAGAGCCAAGGTATGGCAAGCGCCCTACCTTGCCCTACCGAGTCCTCCGCCACTGTCTCTAAATGATCATCCAAATATAGCCATCTTCTATTTTGGATTTTTCGTTATAAAAAATAGACGACAAGAATGACTCTATAGAGTGTGCATGAGAAATAGAAAAACTGTTGGAGAGTGAAAAGATATAGAAAACAATTTTTATGTAAATGACTTTTTAAACTATGATTTAGATAGATAGATTTACATACAGAGCCTCTCGAAGATGCTCTTCGAGGCAAACCGTTGCCTTGCGAGATGGAACATGCAAGCTGAGTATATAGACCACTGACCAGGATTATCGCCTCTCGGCATGCATATACGAGAGTATGTTCCAATTTGCATGGCAACAAATATATATGTAGACCAAAAGTAATAGTAATAATTAAGAATTTTTTTCTAATAATAATAATAATTAAGAAACAGGCCAATGATTGGCAGGCCTCTGAACGAACCCGCGAACCATCCTTTTCCAGGCCATTTCCTCGAGCATCATGGCGCGGCTTGACAAGTCACCTACCCACAGGTGTCACAGGGGTTTCATGACGACGGAAGAGACTGATGATGCCCCGCAGTGGCAGGTGGCAGCCAACACACGGTTGCGCGCTCCGTACGGCCGATGATTCCTGTGCCCCGTCTGCCCCCGTCATGAATTCATGATCGCGCGAGCCATGCCCTCCCGCATGTGCAGGACAACGGCAGGGGCGATTGGGTTGGGCGTTGGGGCAATGGCCTCGTTTTACTGTACATAAACACCGAATGGCCCGCAAGATTCGACGAACCTAGCTGCAGCAACATCCAAGAACTCGAGCAAGATCAATTGCAGCCGTTTCTCGAGATGGGACAGGCAATTTTCTTGGTGCTTCAGGTATACTCTTGACGGTAGTTATAGTCTTACAGATCCAGAGATACTGGAGGCACTAGCATGCACAGAAGGACTATCATTACAAGCGATCTGTGTTTCGGAGATGAGGATTGCAAGTGATTGCGCCAAATGTTACAAGCAGTATCCGGGGGCAAGCGATGGAACTCACGACCATATAGTTCAAGAGATCAAAGCACGGTATACCGAGTTCCAGAAGGTTGAATTTATGCATGAAGAAAGAACGGCCAACATCGACACACATCGCCTAACTAGATTTTCCATATATGAAGCTGCTGGTAGGCATGTCTGGTTGTTAGAGCTGTTCAATGGCGTTTGTAAATCTTATTTCTTACGTAGTACCAAGTTTTTTTTAGACATTTCCTCTCTCAAAAAAACATGTGCTACTAGTATTATATTACTTTTATTTTTAGGTACAGTATACTTTTCAACCTTTAACTTGCATGGTGGTTTGTATTTCAACCTTAAATTATAAAATCTGGATAATATATGCCCAACAATTGTCGAAAGCAGATAAATTTTGGTCGTCTTACTTGTTTCAAAATGAAAATCCAGATTAATATCCAAAAATACAAAAAAAATATTTTTATCAAAAATTATGAAACTAATGCCATTTTTCTACAAAAAACTTATTACTCATAGTCTTGTTTCATTATTTATTAAAACAAAGAAAATTTAATAACTCTAAATAGAGTAGATAACATTTTAAAAAGAAAATTTTTATTAGTTTCGTATTTTTCATTTTTTGGATTGGAATAATCTCATATTTTTTATTAAAAATAAATCAACTATGACTCTTTTCAAGATCGGCACCGCTACCGCCCGGATGACTGGACAAATCTGATTCGTCGAACGCTCCATCTATTCGCAAAATTTATTTTCGTACGTGTCCTGTTAATTATTCGTATCCACAAAAATTACCTTTCTATGTGCCTCGTTAATTATTCTTTTTTTATTCCGCAGTCCTGACCACTCATATGATTGCATGTTCACTCTTTCCCTACCTCCGCGAGGGATGGCATCATCGACCCTCTTGTTACGTTCGTAGATTATTTTTTATTTTGTTGCCCAGCTAACATTGCAACATCCAGCTATGGGCCTTATATAGAAATGAAACACATGTACACATGGGACCGTCTGCGTACGAAACACTTGCAACATGAAAGCACTTTCTGTAACATACGTCTGAAGCAGATGAAACATTTAGAACATACGCTTGCAACGTATGTGTATAGTCACTACAACATATTCAACATCCAGACAAAAGCACTTGCAACATATGTTCGAAGTAGATGAAACATTCTGTATAGATACATGCAACATATGTGTATAGCCATTGCAACATACGCGACTTTCAAATCTACTTTTGTAACATCCATATGCGCACACAGGGACCGCCTTCGCCTACTCAAGAAACATTTGCAACATGAGCACTTCCTGCAACATACGTCTGAAGCAGATAAAACCATTTGGAACACACGTTTGCAACATATGTGTATAGCCGCTGCAACATATGCAACATTCAAATAAAAACACTTGCAACATACGTCTGAAGTAGAGAAACCTTTAAAATAGACACTTGCAACATACGTGTATAGCCATTGCAACATATGCAAGCATCCAGATATACTTTTTGCAAATCCATATGAAACACTTGCAAGATACATCTGAAACACTTGACACATGTTTACAACATACGCTTTTAGTGCAACATGGGCGGTCGGTGCGATGAACTGGTGCGGTGCAGGTGGCCATGCGAGACGGCCGGCAGCAGGAGAGGCTATACATGTGGGTTGGAGGTGAGCAACGGCGCGGGCGGGCGGGGTGCGGGGCGTGCTGAGCGGTCTGTCCGAAGGGACGGATGCCTACTTTGTAGCATTTACCGTTAAAGACGGTGCATGATGAAATTTTGACGCAATGTTGACTATGGTTAATCAGGCAAAATAAATTATTAAGCAGGCCATGCAAATATTTTTATATGTGGCTCTAAAATATCAGGCACATACAAAAATGGTTGCTATTATGTTGACCATGTTAAGTTGACTCGCAATATGATCAGACTCACGTATATTCGGTGGTCTATAATTACTTTTGAACCAAAGGTACTTTTGTGCACGTGCATGCAAGTATAGACGGTGGTCATACCTTGCTCTAGCTGATCTTTCAGCACACAGCTCTCCATGCATGTTGATTATGTCCTCTTCAGGTATGCATGCATGTCATATATTCATGTTTTGAACTTCTGACGAGGCCTCCGTACATACGTGTACATGCACATATTTGACTTACATTGCGTCCATGGATTAAAATATAACCAGACCCTTTGAGCAGCTGGTTGGCGGGACGTGGCGCGCGGAGCAGTCCGTCTAGATGCTTAAAACAAATCAACCCGATAGCTTGTGGATTAAAAAAACGCGGGCACACGGAGCGGTCCGTTCGGATGGACGGATGCCCGTTTCTTAGCGTTATCGTTTCGACATCAAACCAGATTTTTGTTTTTTAGAAAATTGAAATTCGGTTTTCAAACTGGCTAGAGGGCCAAATTTGTTGGTAAAGACCGTTGAAGGGCATCCATTTACTTAGTTTTGTAGATTGACGTGCAACTTAGAGGTTGGGAAAAAAAATTATCCTATACTATTTAATTTTCAAGTGCCTCTGCTCTCTCGTTCAGTCTCCTCCAGCTTTATGGGAGGACTTATAGCAGGACTAATAAAGGTTGGTTCCACTATTACCTCGGTGCTTATAATAACATTAGCTATCCTGTTACATCTCACTGTACGTTTTTTCTTTTGCCCCCCTCTGATGTTTCTCATCTCTGCTTGGCTGCTATTATTGACACGAGTTCAGATTTCTGATTTGAGATCAGCAAGTTCGTCAGGGTTCGAAAGCGACACACTCGCCGCAGGAAATATACATAATGCTGGAAATCCTTTTTGTGCGGCTATATAAAGCGTCCTAACTTATGCCCTGTTCGTTTGGCTAACCATGGCTGAAAGTACTGTTGGTTGATTTATTGTGAGAGAAAATACTATTCATTGGTTGAAAAATATGACTTATAAGCCAAGCAATCAGAGCGTTAAAAGCAAGACTAAAGTGTATGTTCCCTATCGCCATCAACTAAACACATCCTGTTACTTCACTGCAACAGTTGTGTGTAGTGCAAGCGTAAAGAGAACTTCGTCATAGCCAGTAGCCAGGCCAGTGAATTTGATTCCCAAGATCTAATCTAACTGTCCACATCAGGTGCCTCACTTTCTTTCTCCCTCTCTGGAATTCTTGGTAGATGTCTGGAGGAGCACAGATTGCAACTATAAAATATGTGCAAGCAACGTAGCATGCGTATCCAAGGTCGCAGCCAGGATATAAGGTATATAGACAATGGAAAGATATTCCTGCACTAGCAAGGGGTAACATACAGCACAATATACTGAACGAAGCTGCCCAACATCTTCATAAAAAAAGAGCAATGTTTAAACCCAGGCTCCTACCATCTCTGGCGGTGGTTGCAAGGAAGGCTGAGCGAAAAGCTAGCTCAAAGGAGAAGCTAAGCGAGCTAAAGTGCGCTGAGTGGTGGTACCAATGGCTAAGCCAGGCTCTACTTATAAAGGCGGAGCATTCAGTGGTCCTGGCGCGGTTCACCAGGGTTCCCGCGCGATATCACTACGGCGGATCGACCAAATTCCACGAGTTCGAGGCGAGCGACGTGCGATGCCATTACTGACTAGTACGACTGCAGGGCAAGGGTCCGACAAGAGCGCAGAAAGGGGTATGGGGAGACGTGGGTCACGACCGGCGTGAACCACGGGCTAACGCGAAACACGAAGCCACAGTTCAGACCTAACTCTAGAACAGGACAAGTCAGTCGTGCACAATACGACACGCGTGACACCTATGGATGGCGTATCTACAAGTAATACGAGTACTACAATGCATAGGCAGGATATGCATGAATGCACGTCCTATACGTCCTTTCACTGTTGCCACATATAGGGCAACCGTTCTCAACGTTTTGGCACATCGTTCTCTCCCTGTAACTAGCCGATACTATCGGACTATGCTCGAGTCAGTGTACCTGCAGAAACTTGATTAACCCTATCTAAGTCAGCTAAGTGCCATCTATCCTGGATACATAACCATAGTAATAGGGCTACTTATATAACTTCGCATATAAACGTCCTAACTTTTTGCAACAATGGGTTGTCAAATTTTTGTTTAGAAAAGGTTTTCGAAGCTTTATTTCCTCATTTATGCTCTGATACCACCTGTGGCAGAACCGCCTAATTTAATGCCTCACAGGAGTGCTTGTCTTCCATTAGATACTAAGCACTCAGGGGAGAACACTAGATTACTCGGTTCCGTCGGACACACCCCAAGGGAGAACCCGAAAATCCACACTTTTGCCACCAGAATCACAAATGAGAGAACAAAGCTTACATCATTCGTAACCATTTCTTACATCACTTTTAATACAACATCAGAGTATAATATTTATTAATATAACAGCGGAATGAAATCATGTTGTCAGAGTTATAAATAATTTAATTGAACAGCGGAATAGAAACATGTGAACAGAGTTACAAGTGGAAATAAACATCTATTAATGACATGATGAAATATTGATATATAGACTAAGGCAACATATTATGAAACTTTCATTTATAAAATCCTCTGGTGAGAGGTATAAATAAAAACTACGATCGCAACGTAAAGGAAATCCTCTCTGAGCCCACCAGGAGGAATCCACACACAAGAGTCAGCTTTAGCATCCACCTGTCACCTGCAACAGGGGGAATAAAACCCTGAGTACTCAATTGTACTCAGCAAGACTTACCCGGCAGGAGAAAAGAAAAGACTCCAAGGATATGCAAGGCCATCTGGCTTGTGGGTTGCAGTTGCAGAAAGCATTACTAAGCGTGCGTCCTTTATATCCGATTTTTATTAATAGCCGCATTGGTTCATTAACTAACCATTCTATGTAAGCACCTGTGCTACTTTCAAGCAGGTGGTAAGCAATCAGATTTCCTTTGTCCATCTTCCATCTTTCATCTTTTAGTTCTTACTACGATGCTAAACCATAGACAAGCCGTACCGGATAGCCCGGCGATTCGCGAATCAATGCCCCCAGCTGGGTACCCCGAAAACACACGCCCCGCTTGTACCCCGGGCACAAGCAGGACCAACCCATCACTCTCCTGTCCTGGGTGTCCAGGTCCCCGTCCAAACTGGGACTCCAAGCCCCCGCCCCTGAGTCCCAGACTCAGTGCGGCGCAAGGACCTCCTCCACCAAAATAAAACCCTGACAGTCGGTCCGGAAAGAGCCGGATCCGCGACAAGAGAGCAACAAGCTTTCCAAGCGCCCATACACAAGTATGTGCTCGGGATAATAAGTCTGTGACCTGCCTAGAGTCATATGCACGATCGGTCCTTAATCGACCAGACAGGGAGAAACGGTGTAACCAAGCTATGACCCGCCTCCGCGGCGACACAACTTCTTACACCCACCAATACCCAAACCATATCCCTGTCCGGTCACCATTTTTCCTTTCCACCATTTTATATATTCCAAGTGATAATCATATAGTAACATATTTCCTATATCTCGCGAATGACAGGCAATCACTCGACTTCTACCGGAGTCCTATAGCATAGCAATCTACACGATCCTGTCATACTAGTAAGACTCATATGGTAGAGATATATATATATGCAAGTGGTTTCATTCAACTCCTTAAAACTTAATGCACAAATATAATTTAAACTGTAGAAAGTAGGGGTTGTGCACCGGGGCTTGCCTGGGTAAGATATATTAAAAAGTTAGTATCTGCATCTTCAGATCATCCACCAGCAGCTGGATAGAAAGCCCATTGCACCATCTCCTGGAGAGAATACCAGTACACCATCTTCGGATTCCCAATCATCCTTCGATCGATCCGTTGATCCATCATCGTACCTATATGATATGCATGCGATGAAATGCAAAGATGTAATTAATCAACTGCAATCGTGACTCATAAAATACGACGTACGCCTCTCGAGTTAACGGGCTAGTTCTACGACGACCATACTTAGGCTACATATACACGTTGTCGAATAAAACGTTATTTCCCAACAATTAGTTTAGTTATATAAACCAACGTTGTTTCTTGATTCCTTCCATCTGATTTACTATATTCGAATTAGGATATCATTGCCTATCTAGCAACTAATTCTTGCTAGAAATCTACTGTCGAAATTTCCGAGCTAACGCTATTACCAATTTACCACAGAAATTCCTACAAGTTCTCCTTTTAACAATATTAATCATTTTAAAATAATTAGAGCAACCTAAAAAGCATACCCCACCTATGTGAACAAAATACACTATTCGGTAGACCATGATTTTAGAAACTCGATAAAACTGATTTGGCATTTTTGTGATTTTTCGGCGATTTACTATGAAGTTTATAAGTTTACCTTGCAAGCTAAATTAGGAAGTGCCCTACAATTCAAAAAGGCCGGCGACATCCCTTTTGGCCCAGCAGCAGCGAACAGCATGGGTGGCCCAGCAGCGGTGATAACCGCACGAGCAGCCCAACACCCGGTCAACCGGCCGGCCCAGCGCGGGACGGCACCAGCCGGCCCAACGAGCGAGAGCAACGGCGGCCCAGGCGACAGTATAGCGCGCGTGGCCCAGCCTCACCTAGCCGAAACGGACTAGGCACGCGGCCGATGACCTTGGCCATGGCCCGCGGCACGGTGAGCCCAGGTGCGGTGCGCGAACGGCCCACCCGCCAGCCCAGTAAGACGGCTCACGCGCGGAAGCAGACCGGAACGGAGGCGGCCGTGTCCCGGCGAAGCAGAGGTGGCGCCGCGGCAGGGAGCTCGGCACGGCGGCGATGAAGGCGAGCTGGACGGCTGCACGGCAGGACAGTGACCGACTGCATCCACACCCGGTCCTAACCCGGTCCGCAGTAGTCCGTGGCGGCCCGGCCACGGCAGCAGGTGGCTACGGCATCGGAGGGGACCGAGGAGGCGGGGCCCATGGTGGCAGCAGCAGCAGGGCGAGCCAGGCGGACGGCGTCGGGGTGGCCACTACGGGGCAACGCGGCCCAGGCGCGCGCGGCTGAGCAGCGGCGGCACGCGACCTGCGGCGGCTTGGGATGCGCGGCAGCGGTGTCCCGACGAAGAAGCAGAGATGGGGGAAAAAGAGGTGAGTCGGAGCCATGGCCGGGGTTCCAGCGCGGGCCACGGAGACTTGCGCGCGCGGAGCAGAGGAAGCACCGGCCGGCGGCGAAACCTGGTCGCGCGCTCGTTGACGACGACGAGGAGGCCAACGGCGTAGTGGCGGGGCGCGGGCGCACGGACGACAGGGGGCGCGGCGGCTGTCGCGCTGGGAGGAGCAGCGCGGAGGGCGACGGTCAAGCGCGGTCCGGGGTGGGGACGCAGCGCTGTGGGCAGGTTGCGTTTGGCCGGGCGCTCGGCGAACGGAAACACGGCTCAGTGGCGTGGACAGCGGCTGGCGAGGCGCGGCCTCTCGACAGCGCAGGCACTTCGCGGGCCTAGGCATGCGGCCGAGGAGCAGCAGGCGGCGCGCACGCGAGAGGAAGGCACGGTCGGGCATGGGAGCGCGCACGAGCAGCGTGAGAAGAGAAGGGAGAAGGGGCGCAGACGCACGGAAGGGAGCCGAGTGCGGTGGGGAAAAAGGAGGAGCGGCGTTCACGCCCGGAAGGCAAGGATGAGCAGCGCTGGGACTGCATCCAGCGCGTCCGCGAGGAAGAAAAAGAAAGGCGTGGGACAGGGTGACCTGACCCAAGAGAAGCCAAGGCAGAGGCAGGCAGTGGACTAATCAAGCTATAGGCGAAGGAAAAAGGACGCGGCTCTCATCAATCACGGCAGCGGGTCACTGCGGAGAAATAGTGACCGGTGTCGTGGTGTGGTGCACTGGCACGGCAGTGACAACGTGCAGGCGCAGAAATTAATGCAGAACAACTGAGCAGATTTACTACAAAGCCACGTGCCCCATGGTGTCCTGAGTAAATGAGGAGCGCTAAAAAAAACAACCTGAGGAGACCCGGAGTGTAACACGTGGAAGGAACAGGCAAATGACTGGTGTGAAGTGCTCATGACAACAATGGCATACATAGTTCATAATTAAGGAGATCATAAGCCATAGTGACCATCTGTGGATCAAAATCACCGTGGCAATAAAACTCAAGATGTTGATAGGCGAGCTAATAGACCAGTGATACTTTCGTTATTATTTTATCTCTCAATTATTCATTTAACAAGCCGACTATTATATTTTTGTTTATAAACATTGTTTTCATGTTTAATCTAATAGAACGAACCGTTCGTTATCAATTGGCTCGAATTGCCGGTCGACATTCCTAATTATTTCTACGCCCGGCGTGATTCAACTTAAGCGATTATTCGAGTCCGCGAAACTAAGTCACACAAGGTTCGCTTATCGCTTCACGTACGTTAAATTAAAAATTCCGAGGAACTCGTTTTGAAAATCCGACTTAGGCCTAAATCACGACGCTAAAAAGGATCGTAACACCGGAGTGTTACAGTCATCACCAAAAGACTTTGTAGTCCTCTGTCTCTTACTTTTTCTAGTGACTATAGTGTCATCCTTCTCAGGATTTTGCATATAGGGTTCCTCAATTTGTTCTATCGAAGTAAGATTTTCATGCTCATGGAGAATTATAAATTCATGACCAGTCGTGCTAGGTGCATTTTTTATGGGAAATTTATTTTAAAAAAATATAGCGTCTCTAGATTCTATGATTGTATCAACAGCCATAACAGGAACGCTAGAATTTATAATTAAAAATCTATAATCCACGATGTGAATAGCATAACCAAGAAAAACACAATCAACAGTCTTTGGTCCAAGCTTTCGCTTTTTGTTTATTGGCACATTCACCTTTACCAAACAATCCCAAGTTCGTAGATAAGAGAGATTTAATCTCTTCTTCTCTCTATTCCTCGAATGGTGTAATTTCTTTGTTCTTTGGAAGTGAGGACTGATGGGGGACTTCTACTTTAATACCTGCGACGGGGAGGGAGAAAGCCTGCCGAGGAACTTAGGAGACGGAGACTCGAAGAGACGGTAACTGACGCAATCAACTCGTCTCCACCATAAAAGAGAGAAACTCCCGTAATTATGTGGATTAAGTGACAAAACCCAGCCACGTCCGCCCGCTGCTTGCCTGCCACGCCCACGCCCACGCCCACGGTCCGGCCGGCTCCACCATAAAAGAGAGAAACTTCCATAATTATGTGGATTAATTGGCAAAACCCAGCCACGCCCGTCCGCTCGCCGCCTGCCATACCCACACCCACGCCCACGGCCCGGCCACCGGCCGCGGCGCGGGGCGCGCGCGCGCGTGGTACTCCTGAGTCCTTTTCTCAGCTTCTCAATTAAGATGGATAATTTTCAACCAAATAAGCTGAGTCAACGTTCAGTCAAAATCTCATACGACATTAAACCATACAACGCTTAATGTTACGAATCATAGAATTTTATTTAATTTATTAAATATTATATGGACAAGCCCATAATATGACAAAGAAGAGTCTGTGAGCTCAAACCGCACGTTTTGCCTTCCCATCAGGCCTTCTTCGCCTTGAGCCTTGACTATGACTACCGTGGCTAGTTTGGTGAGGTCAAACTTATGGTCTTCGTGTTCTTGGCGTGCACGGTATGGACGCGTGCTTGGTTGGCACTTCGCAGCAGGACCAACGGTCGCAACCAGCCAGTACAGGTAAGCGGTCGACGACAGTTTCCCGCACTTGTTGTTGTCTCTGAATCTAGAAACTCTAACGCCCGGATCAAGATTGTCGACTTGTGGTCACTCGTAACCAAAATAACAGGTTTTCCTCGATGCTAATATTTTCTCTATCTAATTCGATGTTATTCTGGCAAACTGTTCTGCCTCTGTAATACGAATTGGTTGGGTATAAAACTCTTGTACACAGGCCGGAAATACAGCAGGGTTGAGCGCTGAACCGAACGGCAGCGGAATGCTGCAGGACGGCCAACAATTTTGATAGGGACCAAAGTTCACCTTGTAACCAACCTGCAATATAAAGTCCAGTGATAAGGCATGTCCGATTTTTGTATAACCCACTTGCAATATCTGAAGAATTTCCATGAAAAAGATAAGGCAAATCGCGATCCCAATCAGGTAAGGAACCGACGGGTAACGGACGTGTGCAGACCGAGTCACGAGGCATTGCATGCCATGGCGTCCCAGTCGCGCAGTGCTAGTGCAGACTGCAGAGCAAGCCGGCCACGGCGAGCACGGTCGCGTCAGGGGACTGGCCAGATAAAGGGATTCCTCTTCTCCAGGATCCCATTTGCTCCCCTGGCTTTGCTTTGCATGTGTGCTTATCGTTGAACAGTGCGTCCCACCTACCTAAAACGGTGGTTCTGTCAACCAAAAAAAAACAACCTAAGAATGCAGGTCCAAGGGGGTGTTTGGTTGGAGCTACTAAACTTTAGTAGCTATTAAACGGTTTAGTCACTTTTAGTAACTTCAGAGTTACTAGAGAGAACTAAAGCCCTTTTATTAGCTTTTAGTCATAGCTTTTGGTTAAAAAGTTACTAAAGTAACTAAAAACTACTAAATTTAATAGCTAGTAGACGAACTAAACAGGCCCTAAAGCTGCAGGTGCACACATTCAGATTTGCTAATGCAATCCAATATTATCCATTAGCTCCAGAAAGGCAGCACAGTCCTAGTTGCAGAAGCTGTTGGTCCTCGTCGACGCCGTAAGCTGCAAGGTATTGATTGATTTTCTGCAGTGATCTAAAATAAAATCTTTTATGGCACAGAGCGAAGGGTAGGGTGCTGCCTTGTGCTTTAGCTTTAGTTACCAGAGGTCCTTAGATGCTCTCAAGTTGTGCTAAGTTTTTTTTTTCTCCTAATTGTGTTTTGTGCACGTTGTTAGTAGAGTCGGTGTTAGAGTGAGTGAAGCCGGCAGTTTGGTTTTGTTGTTTTCGACCGATTTGTTTTTAGTGTTGCCTCGTGCACTAGAGGTTTGTTAAGTTTTAGTAGTCGGTCTTCGTGCTTGAGTTGTTGGTCGTTGTATTTTAGTCCGGTGGTTTTTTTGGCCTAGTTTCCACTCAAAAAACTGGGCCATCATCTTTTTCTGTTAATAAAAATTATGGCAGAGCTTTTGCCGTCATTTCTAAAAAACGAATATAGGGTTTCGCTTCTCCTATAAACCTTGGACTCTAGAGCCATGCCTTGTGATATTGCACATTTGCGAGGAACTAGTAGAGTGACTCGCAATAGAACGACTGTAATGTTAAGAATTTAAGTATATACGAATTCTAGAGAGTTATTATCGTGTTATACCTTTGACTAGCCAGAAATCCAGAATGGAGATGTCTATATTTGAAGATTAATTTAATAAAGTTGTTGGAGGGTATTTTTTCATCAAAATCTCTATTTGTGCGATGGAATATGAAGGATATAAAGAGTCTTTTAGAGTTGCCAGTATCGTGCGATGGAAAATGAAATTATTAGGCGCATGAGAGATAGCAGTTACTACCAATTTTGTCGGACAACATAGTTGAGATCTATACCTAAACAACTGAGACCTGTACGGCTGTACCTAAACAACAATGTCCACGGGAGACCATTTAACCTGTCTGATCGAGTTTTTTACTCGCTTGCGGCTAACCCTCCACGTTCTGCGTCCGCATGCCTTTTGTGCTCAGGTTCTTATTTCCACATCTCCCCGAAACCATTGAACTGCTGTCTTAAATTTTGTGGTTCTTTTTCGGCTTAACCATTGTACTCCCAGTCCCAGGCCTATATGTATGGTTTGGGCTTTTGTTTCGAACAGGACCCACGCGATGGGCACACAGTGCCAATGAAATGAAAATGGACATGTTAACAGCACAATTGCGCAATGCTAATGGCTGATTAATAATAAGAGGAAGTAGGTACCAAACCAAACTGAAAGGAAAAGATCCAAAGGCGGAGCCGATGCATTTCTATTGCGCTGTCGATCACTCTTTAGCAGTTTAGTCTTTTACCTAAAAGCAGTTGTTAACTTGCTACCAATTGCCGGTGCCTGACGAAGCATTTCACCGGCGTTGTGCATGCCGGATGGGGGCAACGAGACAGTGCCCAATGCGAGCGCCGAGCGGATGGGACGGAGACGTCGCACCACCGCTGTCGCAGTCAAGATGCTATTGGAATCCAGTGGCTGAGGCATGCAGCCGGCAGGACGGGGCAAATCGGGCGCGTTTGGGGTCGAAAGAAACGGCACGCTCGCGCTGAAGTGGCCAACACTCTACCACGATGCAGGTTACTATAGCAATAGCATGGTCCATGAGAGCAAGTCAAGAAGAGATCACTGCTACTGCCACATGTGATGATCCGATAGAGCGTGCCAGTACCTGTCGACCTGAGTTACTGTACTCGGTCCGGAGCCACAGCGGACGCGAGCTCCAATCATCTGACGATAGCTCTCCCCCCCACTCCCCAGGCGGCCAGGCCCCCACTCTGAATTTCTGAAACCCCAGCCAGCATTCCTCAGTCCATGCAGCCCCATTCTTTAGCGGCAAAGCTTTTGATCTGAGGAAGAAATTAGATTAAAAGAGAAAGAGGTGTGTGTATTGTTTGTATGGGCGCCGATGCTCCGTACGTACATCAGTGGACAGTCACCGTATCTTTAATATGTTATCCGTCTCTGCTCTGGCAACAAGCTTATCCTACTTCCTCCAATGATATGGCCACCGCTTTTGAGCTTTCCATTCGACGGTGCACGCACGAAATTAACCAACCTCTTCTCTGATTCTCTCCGCCAAGATTTTCTGCCCTTTTCCGTCTATTCGTTGCAGCCACACCAGCTTTCGTTTGAATGGCGAAGCAGTACACTGGCTGCCGTGCTAACGGAGGGTGTATGGCCTTTGCGGACGTTTCAGCTTGTAACGGGGCCGTGGTAAAGTTACATACCAACATCACCCGTCTGTTTTCACCGCACCCTCAATCCAAATCCATCGTGTAAAGAACCGTGCAAGGACCTCAAGGCAGGTCGTCGAAGGCGTCAGTGCAAGCGACCTGCATTTTCGACCGCGGAATCGGGTCGTCGATCATGGACGCATGGACACACGCGTGACTTATGGAATCAATCCTGATTGACCAGACGGCAGACGTCCGGACCTGAAGAATCTCGACCTGGCGAGCGCGGTGCATGGTTGGTTTACAGACTGTGTGCCCCGGCCCCCGGGGACGGGTGACTCGGCGAATCGGCTCGGCTGTCTGTATCCCTGTCCCGTAGGGACGGGCGACTCGGCTGCCTGTGTACCCCGGGCGGGCGAGATGGAAAAGGAGCCTGCCCGGCCCTGCAACTACACATCACAGAGTCCTGCACTGCACGGCTGCACGCACACAGCACTCCACCATGACCCCGGTGCGGTGCTGCACTCCCGCGCCAAGAACTAATAACAGTAGGATGGCTGGTCAACATCCTCGTTTCTGGACTGAACACGCGCGAAAAGGCCGGCTCCGTGCCGGCCTGACGGGCGTCGGGCCGGGCGTGCCGCGTGCGGAGAGCCGGAGACAACGCTGCAGTGGAAAGCCTAGTCCGCCATCGGCGCGGCCCATGTGAAAAATCATGGCAGGCTGGTACTGGTAGGCGGTAGCACAAATCCGCAGCCGCGGATCGCTCTACCACGGGCCATTGCGAATGGCCTGCACGCCTCGCGGCCTTGACAGGGCCCAAGAGGCGCCGCGGCGCGAGTTCCATCTATCCAAATCCAACACAGCAAAGGACGCGCGCGATGCACGGCACCAGGGCGCTGTCCAGTCGCGGATCGCGGGCGCGGGACGGCGGGAGGCGGGTCCTTCCATCGCTGTCCGGGGGCGGGGCGCCCCGGTTCGTCAACATTTTCCGGCCGCGACGCGAGGGACCCGACGGCACCGCGCGCCCCTGCACCCTTCTCGTCAGCCCGCGTCCGTCACTCAACTCCTCACTCTCACTTCCGCCGTCGATGACTCGGTCCTGCACCGCTGTACAGCACCACACCACGTAGTAGGCACTGTGGAAAACCGAACGATCGTCTGGATCGACCTGCTCGATCGTCACCTAGCTCCCAACAACGTTGATCGGTCCAGTCTCCACCGGGGACCAATCATCTATCGTCCAGCCCATCCGCGGCGTCTGGAGCTTGTTGCCACTAACTAGTCGGAGCAAACTCCACACTACACTACTTCCACGTACACCGGAGCATGGGCCTCTCACCGATCACAATCAGGCACCCATTGCAGCTGGCAAGAGCTGTAGCAGAGCTCAGCCACGCGATGCTTCTGCTATCTTCTCTAAAAGATCACTACAATCACCGTATTCTAAGCCACGGTCATGGAAGGCGAACGGATGAGGGAACACTACTAGACGCCTAGACCCTCGTGCTTTCCGATCGAACCCCTTGTTCCACAGTGCAATCCTGGTGTAGCTTACACCATCTTCAAGGTACTCTCCATATTATTTCTGAATGCTAGGAATAGAGATTTTAGTGAAAAACTACCTTCCAATAGCCTCTCTAAACAGTGGCGGAGGACGGAAAAAATTCAAGGTGTGGCGAAGTCGACGACATATATAGCGAAGTAAGATCTATGTAGGACAAACAAAATCAACCAACCAATTAAATAATTATTAATCGATAACTAGCAAATCGAACAAACAACCACGGAAAAAAGAGTTTCAGGTTTGAGTTGAGCCTTACTGGATTATTGTGTGTCTGTGCCAAACTGTCGTGTGGCTGGCCGGCGGCTAATGTGACCCACAGTTCAGTTGTTCAGTTGCTTGTCGCATCGCCGTCGACAGGAGCTGAGAGAGGTTGCAGGGGCAGGAGGTAGGAGGTAGGGGCTAGCAGTTTGCAGTTTGCCCATCGCGCCGTCCCGGCGGCACCTCAGCGACGAACGGGGGTGAACGGCGAATTCATGATCGGAAGAAACACGAAGCGTTGCTGTTCCGGGGAAGGGAACGGACGGGCCGCCTGGCCGTCACTGCAATCTACAATTCACAATTCGTGAATATCTAAACTGATGACCGATGGTCATACGTGGTGCCAGCCCAAAGTCACAAGCCCACAAGGCCCAAAGTTGCGGTTCATCTCGAGTCACAGTTATCTTCTTCCTCAGGAGTCAAGCCTCAGCGTTGCGTTCATCTTCAACACCAGCAAAGCAGCGATTTTGCATCCATGGCTGCCAGAGGCGATTCGGGATGGGGTTCCTCAGCAGAGCCAAGGTATGGCAAGCGCCCTACCTTGCCCTACCGAGTCCTCCGCCACTGTCTCTAAATGATCATCCAAATATAGCCATCTTCTATTTTGGATTTTTCGTTATAAAAAATAGACGACAAGAATGACTCTATAGAGTGTGCATGAGAAATAGAAAAACTGTTGGAGAGTGAAAAGATATAGAAAACAATTTTTATGTAAATGACTTTTTAAACTATGATTTAGAGAGATAGATTTACATACAGAGGCTCTCGAAGATGCTCTTCGAGGCAAACCGTTGCCTTGCGAGATGGAACATGCAAGCTGAGTATATAGACCACTGACCAGGATTATCGCCTCTCGGCATGCATATACGAGAGTATGTTCCAATTTGCATGGCAACAAATATATATGTAGACCAAAAGTAATAGTAATAATTAAGAATTTTTTTCTAATAATAATAATAATTAAGAAACAGGCCAATGATTGGCAGGCCTCTGAACGAACCCGCGAACCATCCTTTTCCAGGCCATTTCCTCGAGCATCATGGCGCGGCTTGACAAGTCACCTACCCACAGGTGTCACAGGGGTTTCATGACGACGGAAAGAGACTGATGATGCCCCGGCAGTGGCAGGTGGCAGCCACACACACGGTTGCGCGCTCCGTACGCCGATGATTCCTGTGCCCCGTCTGCCCCCGTCATGAATTCATGATCGCGCGAGCCATGCCCTCCGCATGTGCAGGACAACGGCAGGGGCGATTGGGTTGGGCGTTGGGGCAATGGCCTCGTTTTACTGTACATAAACACCGAATGGCCCGCAGATTCGACGAACCTAGCTGCAGCAACATCCAAGAACTCGAGCAAGATCAATTGCAGCCGTTTCTCGAGATGGGACAGGCAATTTTCTTGGTGCTTCAGGTATACTCTTGGACGGAGTTATAGTCTTACAGATCCAGAGATACTGGAGGCACTAGCATGCACAGAAGGACTATCATTAACAAGCGATCTGGTGTTTCGTGAGATGAGGATTGCAAGTGATTGCGCCAAATGTTACAAGCAGTATCCGGGGGCAAGCGATGGAACTCACGACCATATAGTTCAAGAGATCAAAGCACGGTATACCGAGTTCCAGAAGGTTGAATTTATGCATGAAGAAAGAACGGCCAACATCGACACACATCGCCTAACTAGATTTTCCATATATGAAGCTGCTGGTAGGCATGTCTGGTTGTTAGAGCTGTTCAATGGCGTTTGTAAATCTTATTTCTTACGTAGTACCAAGTTTTTTTTAGACATTTCCTCTCTCAAAAAAACATGTACTACTAGTATTATATTACTTTTATTTTTAGGTACAGTATACTTTTCAACCTTTAACTTGCATGGTGGTTTGTATTTCAACCTTAAATTATAAAATCTGGTAATATATGCCCAACAATTGTCGAAAGCAGATAAATTTTGGTCGTCTTACTTGTTTCAAAATGAAAATCCAGATTAATATCCAAAAATACAAAAAAAAATATTTTTATCAAAAATTATGAAACTAATGCCATTTTTCTACAAAAAACTTATTACTCACAGTCTTGTTTATTATTTATTAAAACAAAGAAAATTTAATAACTCTAAATAGAGTAGATAACATTTTAAAAAAGAAAATTTTTATTAGTTTCGTATTTTTCATTTTTTGGATTGGAATAATCTCATATTTTTTATTAAAAATAAATCAACTATGACTCTTTTCAAGATCGGCACCGCTACCGCCCGGATGACTGGACAAATCTGATTCGTCGAACGCTCCATCTATTCGCAAAATTTATTTTCGTACGTGTACTGTTAATTATTCGTATCCACAAAAATTACCTTTCTATGTGCCTCGTTAATTATTCTTTTTTTATTCCGCATCCTGACCACTCATATGATTGCATGTTCCTCTTTCCCTACCTCCGCGAGGGATGGCATCATCGACCCTCTTGTTACGTTCGTAGATTATTTTTTATTTTGTTGCCCAGCTAACATTGCAACATCCAGCTATGGGCCTTATATAGAAATGAAACACATGTACACATGGGACCGTCTGCGTACGAAACACTTGCAACATGAAAGCACTTTCTGTAACATACGTCTGAAGCAGATGAAACATTTAGAACATACGCTTGCAACGTATGTGTATAGTCACTACAACATATTCAACATCCAGACAAAAGCACTTGCAACATATGTTCGAAGTAGATGAAACATTCTGTATAGATACATGCAACATATGTGTATAGCCATTGCAACATACGCGACTTTCAAATCTACTTTTGTAACATCCATATTGCGCACACAGGGACCGCCTTCGCCTACTCAAGAAACATTTGCAACATGAGCACTTCCTGCAACATACGTCTGAAGCAGATAAAACATTTGGAACACACGTTTGCAACATATGTGTATAGCCGCTGCAACATATGCAACATTCAAATAAAAACACTTGCAACATACGTCTGAAGTAGAGAAACCTTTAAAATAGACACTTGCAACATACGTGTATAGCCATTGCAACATATGCAGCATCCAGATATACTTTTTTGCAACATCCATATGAAACACTTGCAAGATACATCTGAAACACTTGACACATGTTTACAACATACGCTTTTAGTGCAACATGGGCGGTCGGTGCGATGAACTGGTGCGGTGCAGGTGGCCATGCGAGACGGCGGCAGCAGGAGAGGCTATACATGTGGGTTGGAGTGAGCAACGGCGCGGGCGGGCGGGGTGCGGGGCGTGCTGAGCGGTCTGTCCGAAGGGACGGATGCCTACTTTGTAGCATTACCGTTAAAGACGGTGCATGATGAAATTTTGACGCAATGTTGACTATGGTTAATCAGGCAAAATAAATTATTAAGCAGGCCATGCAAATATTTTATATGTGGCTCTAAAATATCAGGCACATACAAAAATGGTTGCTATTTATGTTGACCATGTTAAGTTGACTCGCAATATGATCAGACTCACGTATATTCGTGGTCTATAATTACTTTTGAACCAAAGGTACTTTTGTGCACGTGCATGCAAGTATAGACGGTGGTCATACCTTGCTCTAGCTGATCTTTCAGCACACAGCTCTCCATGCATGTTGATTATGTCCTCTTCAGGTATGCATGCATGTCATATATTCATGTTTTGAACTTCTGACGAGGCCTCCGTACATACGTGTACATGCACATATTTGACTTACATTGCGTCCATGGATTAAAATATAACCAGACCCTTTGAGCAGCTGGTTGGCGGGACGTGGCGCGCGGAGCAGTCCGTCTAGATGCTTAAAACAAATCAACCCGATAGCTTGTGGATTAAAAAAACGCGGGCACACGGAGCGGTCCGTTCGGATGGACGGATGCCCGTTTCTTAGCGTTATCGTTTCGACATCAAACCAGATTTTTGTTTTTTAGAAAATTGAAATTCGGTTTTCAAACTGGCTAGAGGGCCAAATTTGTTGGTAAAGACCGTTGAAGGGCATCCATTTACTTAGTTTTGTAGATTGACGTGCAACTTAGAGGTTGGGAAAAAAAATTATCCTATACTATTTAATTTTCAAGTGCCTCTGCTCTCTCGTTCAGTCTCCTCCAGCTTTATGGGAGGACTTATAGCAGACTAATAAAAGGTGGTTCCACTATACCTCGGTGCTTATAATAACATTAGCTATCCTGTTACATCTCACTGTACGTTTTTTCTTTTGCCCCCCTCTGATGTTTCTCATCTCTGCTTGGCTGCTATTATTGACACGAGTTCAGATTTCTGATTTGAGATCAGCAAGTTCGTCAGGGTTCGAAAGCGACACACTCGCCGCAGGAAATATACATAATGCTGGAAATCCTTTTTGTGCGGCTATATAAAGCGTCCTAACTTATGCCCTGTTCGTTTGGCTAACCATGGCTGAAAGTACTGTTGGTTGATTTATTGTGAGAGAAAAATACTATTCATTGGTTGAAAAATATGACTTATAAGCCAAGCAATCAGAGCGTTAAAAGCAAGACTAAAGTGTATGTTCCCTATCGCCATCAACTAAACACATCCTGTTACTTCACTGCAACAGTTGTGTGTAGTGCAAGCGTAAAGAGAACTTCGTCATAGCCAGTAGCCAGGCCAGTGAATTTGATTCCCAAGATCTAATCTAACTGTCCACATCAGGTGCCTCACTTTCTTTCTCCCTCTCTGGAATTCTTGGTAGATGTCTGGAGGAGCACAGATTGCAACTATAAAATATGTGCAAGCAACGTAGCATGCGTATCCAAGGTCGCAGCCAGGATATAAGGTATATAGACAATGGAAAGATATTCCTGCACTAGCAAGGGGTAACATACAGCACAATATACTGAACGAAGCTGCCCAACATCTTCATAAAAAAAGAGCAATGTTTATCCTAAGGGAATAATCGCAACGTAGAGAGAGCCTACCACTGCAGTACGTACAAAATGATGCTTTTCTGTAAAGCTAGGCGCTCGATCTGTCCCGGAAAGAGGCCGGCCGGAAGAAAATTCTTGCTTGCTTAGGATGCCCGGTTAAGGTTTGTGCGATCTGGGAAGGCCAATCGCAGGATTGGATGATGCACTAGATTAGATTCCCGTGTCTGCTGCTGCGAGTGTTCTTCCAAAAGACAGGTACTGGGAAGCACGTTCCGAGATCGTAATCTGAATAAACTCACGTGCTGATGCTGTTGCCTGCAACAGAAGGCGGCTACAGCCTCTCTCCTCGTAGCACATTGATCGCTCACGTTCTGGGTCAATCCGACTGTAAAGAGCACTCTGCCTCCGCGCGGTCTGGGAAGAGCGGAGCGAGTGCCGACTGCACCGCGCTTTCGCATTCCGGCACGAGAGATTCTGGTTTCAGAGCTCAACAAGTTGTTGCTGGGCAGCACATCTCTTCAGTGCGCGTGACTGCATGCACGACGAGAACCAAACTGCACGTCGTCAAGAGTCGAGTGCCTGGCTAGGAGTAGTAGACCCTAGTGATGGAAAACAATTAAAAACAGAGAGTTGTCATGTATGCAGCGTCACCGGTCACCGGCCGTCGTCAACTGGTAATGTTTTTTCTCTGAAGAAGAGGCGTCCAATTATATACTCTATATAGACCATGTCGACAGAGAAAAGTGCAACGACGGGAAGCAGGCGAGAGGACGCAACGAACAGTCCAATAGTAGTTCATGCTCGTCACACGCTGCCGACAACACAGCAGCTCTCGGCTAGTTTTCTACTGCCTGAGTTGTGAATTCGTGATGTCAACACCACCTAGCTAGCAGAGTTAGGAGGCTAGGCGGCTAGCGCGCGCGCCGCAAGCCATGCCAATGTGGATAGCATGCCATCTCGTCGCATCGAACGCCCGCGCCACGCCACGCCACGCAGCGCGCGAGCTGTAAAGCAACAGCGCGTCGCGTCGCGGTTCATTTCGCTGGCGCCGCTCGTATGAACGATCGGCGTCGTCGGCCCGTCGGCCCAGCTGCTACCGCCAGTTAATCTCTGTCGTTCTTATCCGCCGTCTCTGTCGGGGAAGGGCGACGGCACGCTCGCGGTTCCTGAACCTTGTCGTCGTCTGCTCCGATGCGACGCAGTGACTGAAGAGCGACGAATGGGCTCGCGACTGCTCGTCGGGGCCTGGCGTGCGCAAGCGTCATGCGTCAACGTCGGCTACTATTGACTTGTGTATGCACAACCAATTCGACTCACTAGCGAAAAGTGTAGGCTTCGCTAAACAAGATCATGTATGCACAACCAATATGAATGAAATTATGTAAGCTAGGGATTAATCCCAAGATCATGCACCGACGAAACTCAAAAGATTACACTTAGGGTTTTTTTTTTGATGAAATGCAAATATATTAATTAGCGGCATTATGCCGCAATAAGGGTGAAGGAGTCACCCAGTACAGAGTTTATGGCTGTCATCAAGGGACAACTGCTTACGTGGAGTGGATTTGTACATGTTGACAGGAACTCATGGGAAGTCCTATCGATAGAGTTGTAAGCTTGATTGGCTAGGACATGAGCTGTAATATTCAGCTTCCTGTCAACCTTGAAAATCTTTGCATTGTTTCTTGATATTGTTGACGAAGCTCTGAGTAAAAGGCTTGATGTCCCGATGAGGTGGATTGGCACAGGGCTGCAGTCTCTGAGCGACCTTTCATGCCAATCCACCTCATTGGGACTAGCATCTATGTCTGAGCGACGCTTGATATTGTTGACGATGAATACTCCTAATCCTGCTGGCCTTGAAATCTGTGGTTGCATGTCTAGTGCGATGGATGCATCAGTGTAGCATGATATATCCTATATGAGTGGATTTATTGGTTCAAAAAAGAGAACAATATTTTGTTGGTTATAAGGATAGACTAGCAAAATATGCTTATGCGTTGCAACGGGAGAAAAAATATTATATATTTATAGAAACGATAACAAGAATTGTACACATGCACGCACACACAGTAATATAAGTTAACGATGGTAATAATATATCGATATTCTATTAACATGTATCGAATTAAAATACAATCTTGATATATTTTTTTCAATGCAAAGCATGAAAATATTTAGATGTATTATCATAACTTATTAACTTTAATTTTTATACTATCCATGTGTTGTAATAGTTTAATATCGTGTGGGCCCATAAAAATCCATAGTTCTAATCAGTGTTTTCCTAAACGTTAAACGGTAAACAGTCGGTCACATACCGTTTAGCCATTATTCGGGCAAAACGTCCCATTAAACGGGCCAAGCGGCCAATTAAACGGGGTAAACGGGTGATTAAACGGAAACGGCACACCACTGTGTAGAGTTTACACGGTGTTTAAACGGGCTAAACGACCGTTTAGACAAACAGTGGTTCTAATACTTAATTATTAAAGTCGACAAGTAGTTAGGTGTTAACGAGTGAGCAATTGATCTACCCATTGATGTTGATGACGGGAGACCTCTCATAATTTTTTCATGTGGCAGCCCTCATCGGGGATTATAGGGTTGTATTTATTTAGACTAAATTAGGCCACAAACTACTTAAGAGATTTCAGTTATATTAGGTGTAGATGTATAGATATAAATTATAAATTATATGTAGACGCTTAATGCACGCATTTTTAGTAGAAATTCCTAGCGTATGAGATATGGACACTACGTAGATGCTTAATGCACGCATTTTTAGTAGAAACCCCTAGCGTATGAGATATGGACACTACGAAGAAAACAGGATACATGTTAATTTCTATAGTCCAATGTATTCACATGAACTGTCTGCTAACGTGACCGAATTGAGTTAGAAATATATTCAATCTATTAACATATTAAAATCAACCTAAATAGGGGGAAAAGACCCGTATGGACAAAGACTTTATATTTGGATTAGAATAGGTTACGAGGAATCGAATCTATTTGGATTTGAATTAGGATTATGATTCCTATATAGGTTACCTAAAAGCTCGACATACCGGAGAGATCTATTTGTCATAACTATCTAGGGTTATATAAGTCTAGACGGAAGAAATCCTAGACTACCGGTAGTTAGGGGGAAGTGGACGAAAAAAAAGCTAGAAATTTTGTCTCTTTATTATTAGGTATAGATATAGATACAGATATACAGCCTGTTCGGGAGGCCGTATCGTATCGTGGATTATTTACTGCTGGCTGGTTTGGTGTGAGAGAAAAACACTGTTCCCGGCTGAAAATTTACGATCGTTTACGAGCAAGCGAACATGCTGGTGATCAGAGACGGAGCCCCCTACGGTAGGGTGGGACAGCTATCCCATCTACTGCTGGTATGGAGGACCCCCAACCCCATCTTCGTCCTCCCTCTCGGCACCTCCGTAGCAGAGCAGAGCATGGAGTCAAGCGGCAGCTAGCGTCGCACATGAGCGTGAAGAAGGTCGAGTGCGCCCGAGCCATGTCCAACTTTGAGCGGTCGAGCCGAGGCCCAATAGCCCATAAGCCCAAAGCTAAAGTGCCCCCAACCAGCCGACCACTCACGACCGGCCTGCCTTGTCTCGCCTATGTTAGTGTACCTTACCTTACCACACCAGGCGAGCCAAAATAGCTCTTGCGAGGAAGCAAGCAAAATGATTACCAGCGCAGACCTCGAGGCCACCGAACCCGTGAACTAGCTTGGTGAGGCGAGCGACAGCAGAAGAACCAAACACGCCCCGACCCTCAGTTTATCCTAGCCTTTCTTGGTGAGGATATTTACTCCCTCCATCCTAAAATAAAGAGTGTTATAATTTCCAAAAATTGTATTGAAGTATAAGTCATTCTATGTGGTGTCCATGTCATATTTAGCAAAGTTTGTTAAATAACGAGAAAAACATAATTTGAGGAAAAAAACTTTTTAAGTGGACTTGATCCATGAATACATGCATCATTTAGGTATTTGCTTAAGTTGTTATAAAAAAATTAGAATATGTTCTATTATTATATTATACAGGATGGAGGGAGTACTAGTCAAGGGAAAAATAATTCATTTTCATCACTTATACTAGTTTTCAGCAACACGACCCGTTTCCAGAGTTCCACTACGATGGCTCCTGCCGCGGATTCAAGTAACAGATCTTTTGGAGTCGCCATTAGATCTTCCTTTTTGTTTGCCATAACAAATCTAACGTGACACGATATACTAAACAAGAAAACGCAAATCTAATGCGCCGGAGATCAGCAAACGTAACGCCTTGACACCACGTCGATCGGACAACAACACGCTCTGGACCATGTGCAAATTCCTGTCGTGTCTCCATTGTCCTCGTCCGCCATTCTGTATCCTCCAGCGAACAAGTGTCCCAACGATTCGCCCCCCCCCCCCCCCCCCCCCCGCTTGACTTCTTGGAGCACGCGCGAGGAATCACGTCACGGCTGCGATACAAGTAGATTCGAGGCACCAACGATCGATAAAGTATTTTTTTTGAGTGACTAGTTATCTTCTGAAAGATTTTCATTGCCTTCGTCATTCAGATTTTTATCCAGTGATAGATTGACACCTCAAAAGTAGAATAAAATATTAAAATGATACATAACCAACAGAGAAATAGAAAAAACAAAAAAAATCATTGGCAGAAAAAATAATAATCATTGGTCAGCACGCGTAGTAGTCGACGAGCTCGTCGTGAGACTCCGGCTGCGGGTCCGCGTTCTCCATCAGCCACAGGTGCTCGAACAGCACGACCTTGCAGCCGACGACGGTGCCCGCCGCTCCGCCGGTGTGGTCGACGAGGGTCTGGAACAGCAGGTGGCCCACGAGCTCCTTGGCGATGAGGTAACGGTGGCACGACTTGCCGACGTACACCGGGTGCAGGCCCTTGGGCACCTCGTCCGCACCGTGGAACGACGACGCGCCGCCGTGCTCGTCGCTGGATCGGAGACGATGGCGCCATCGTGGCCGTCGCCGCTGTCCGGTGGCGTGCGGGCGATGCAGAGTGCCACCTCCTTAGCACCGCGGCGTGGCCCGCGCACCCGGGCTCCGTGGCGGCCACGACGACGGCGAGGTTTCAGACCACGGTGGCGACGCCGACGGCCAGCGTGTAGAACCGCGCAAATGAGCCCGTAACCGTAACGCGCCCAACACTATGGCATCACAGAAAAGAATCGCACAAACCTGAAAACAATCTCAACCACACAAAAGTGAATGAAAACAAGACATCATATCATCCGTAAGTTATTTAGAAATTCCGTTTTTTTTTTGTCCCTACGAACAGTTAGGATCGGTAAAATAATACTCTCTCGATGCTCAGATTAGAAGGCCGGCCGGTTAGCTTTTCCTCGGTCGTACGTAGCCGTACGTGCGCAAGTTTTGCAATTAAAAATAAGGACTGACGCCGGATCCAAACGCAAATGTGAATGCTGCAATCCTTGCAGAATTATCCGTGACGGCTGCCGCGTAAGCAAATCTCGGCCTCGGCTGGCGCCGTGTCGTCTTTATGGCGGCAAATCAGGGGAGATCTCAGTCGACACGGGCGCGGCGCGCCCACGGGCAGCCATGCCGAGCCAGCTCGCTCGCCTCAGACTGGCCTCACCCACACCCACCCGGCCACCCGTGGGCCGTGGTCCGGCGGAGTGCGACGTGCATGTTGTGTCGCCGCTGCTGTTTCCGTGACGGAGGAGAGATGGCGACGGCTCTGATCTGACCCGACGGCAAGCACCCTGCCCCGCCAGCTCTCCTGCTCGCCGTGGGAACATGGCTTCGCCGCTCGATGATGAGATAGATGATCCAGGGATAGGGATCTACGTATGTATGGACCATGGCCCGCGACACCTCAACAGTGCACCACCTTATCAAATCTCAAGTACTGCGCCAGTGGGACTGGGGCGGTGCACGCACCTGCGCATGTGTCATGTAGGTTAACCTGGCAAGGGCCTAGCTAAGCACAGGCGTCAAGATTGGAACAACATTTGTATACATGATTGATTACTGATTACCATTCGCGACCACTCTCGGCCATGCAACTTGCAACCACTATTGCAGGAATCATTATTGTCTGATTCATAGTGAACAGAAGCCACTAGAAATAGAATTGTGGACTCATGCTAGGAACCGTTAATAGAGATGGTGGATTGCCTAAAGATACCACCACTACAAATTGTCTATTTATATTGGCGGTGGATCTAAGACAACCACATTCTAAATACAATGGTGGTTGTTTTAAGTCTACTTCCAATGTAAATTTTAGATTTATATATTGGTGGTAATTTTTTTAAAAACTGACCGTTTTCTTAGGCAAATACTAGTAGAAATAATTTGAAATCATTTCTTTAATTTTTCAAATGATCTTGGATGGAGAAATGACCCAAACTAATATTCTAGTACTCGAGAAGATCTACAAATTTATAGTTGACTACTTTTTTCGTTTGAAATCATTTAGGACTCGAAAATTCTATTTTATGATTAATAATTTTGAAATTAATATTTTTATGATTTTTTTCAAATGACATCAGATGGAGAAATGACCTAACCAAAGTTGTAGTACTCGAAGAGATCTAAAACTTTCCAGTTCAAACTTATTTTATCTGAACTCATTTATTGTCTCAAATATGCATTAGAATATTCACTAAAGTAAATAGAAATGAATGTATTAACCAGTTAAACACAAGCGACTTAGAGGTGTACTGATACGGAAGGAATGCGTGATGCTAGAGGTACGAGAAGGTTGGTTGGGAAGCTTCTCCTGGTTTTTTTTTTTTTGATAATTTTAGCTTGATTTATAAATTCCAAAAAATCTTTGTCGAGTATCGATATTAGGGATACCCAAAGTAAGGAAGTTAGCGCTCACGCTGACTTCCCCGGATGGCTCGACACCTCGATGTAACCCGTGGCCATGACGGGCCATACCCGGGGATTCACATCAAGAACAGTATCGGCGCGTGCCGATGCTGTTCTGTCTAATCCTCGTACGGACGCTGACAGGCGCGTCAGTTCACCATGACGTCCGCCGGGATGGAGTGGAACGCCATGACCGGCAGATGACGCCTGCGCATGGCGCCAGTGACGAATAGGGCCGCGACATGGAGCCGTCCCTGTTGACATCTACAGGATCAGCAGGACCCGCATGAAGGAGAAGAAGGACCCGACAACCCTGGAGGCTTTCTTTTCTCTCGTTCTTCTACTTTTCCTTCTACGTAACCCGCGCTTTTCCTTCGTCTATAAAAAAGGAAGCAGGACGCCCCATGGAGAGGGGGGGGGGGGTTGAACACAAGAGTACGGCTGGTCGTGTGCGCTCAAGGACCATGAGGATGTTTGGATGCTAGTTACACTTTATCTTAGACAATTTTGATGAAGTTAGTAAGTATTTACACCCTGTTTGTTCGTTTCATCGTATCAGTCGTGCTTATCAGTCATGGTACAGTGTTTTTCTCTCACAACAAAACATCATCAGCCGGCTTATAAGCCACAGAAACGATCAAGCGAACAGAGTGTTAGTTGGCAACTAAATTTATATAAAAATATTAGACTACACGTGTCATATATAAAAAAGTTTAAAACTGTAGCAAGATTCTCCCATGTATAGTGGCCACACTTGTTTGAGCTTAGTGGTAACTAAAGTTAGTAAGCTTGGCGCCAGCGAGTACGGCCTGGTCGCTTCGTTGAAAAAAACAAGCTAAAATACTGTTCTAGCTAATTTGTTACGAGAGTAAAACACTGTTCTAGCTAAAAAAAATAAGCTAAAAAGTACGGATTATAAAAGAAATAAACAGGGTCTACATTTCGAGCAATATTGCCCCGCTACAAAGGTAGTACTACTAGCCTTCCTATGCAAGCCAGGCATGCAGCTACAATGGTTTGATGATACTCCTATTCTTATGTGCACTGTGTAGATTTTCATAAATCAAACCTAGCAGAAGAGCTGCGAATTACGGCCTTGTTCGGCAGAATTTACTGTTGCTGTGGCAGATTTGTAGGACTGATTCTGACCGATAAGCTAAAGCGAACAAGACCTGTATTAAGGTGTCTTTGGTTGGACTCCGTCCGAGCGGCACCGGCTCCTCATGTCACTGTGTGTTACTCCCTCCGTCCCAGAATATCTATCATTCTCGCTTTTCGAGAAACAACTTTAAAAAATATATATTAAAAAAATATTATTATTTATGATACATAATTAGCATCATTGGAAAGATCTTTGAATCTAGTTTTTTAACAAATTTATTTGGAGACACAAATGTTGCACATATTTTATACAAATTGAGTCAAAGTCGTGGCACGGACACCGAAAACGACAGTTAAATTGGGACAGAGAGAGTACTTTATTAGACAGTAGCATCAACAGAATATGGGAGCTGCGTTTCCTTCAGGTTCTGCTATAGTGCGCTATAGTGCCACGGCTAGAAGAAACCCGACCAAACGGGTTTAACAGTAACTCAGTAAGTGCTTCATGTGTATTAGTACTCCTTTCGTTCCAAAGTACATGACGGTTTTTATTTTTAGATATTTCGTTCAACTGTTTGTCTTGTTAAAAAATTTTGTATAAATATTATTTACTTTGTTATTTTATCATTAGAGATATTTTAATAATAATTTATTTATTTTATTATTTATAAAAAGTCTGAATAAGACAAATGTTCAAAAATCTGAATAAGCTGCTGTTGCTGCAGCTGCAGCTTATTTTCCCTCTCTCAATTTACTGTAGCGACAGGGCAGCAGTTTATTGCTGCATGCAGCCGAATAGGGTGATCCATATCTAAAAGTAAAAAACATCGTCTATTTTTAAGACGTAGAGAGTACTCACTTCATCTAGAAAAGAATACAATTTTAGCAAGTGTCATAGTTTAATATCTTAAGTTCGATTAATTATAGATGAAAAAGTATCAATATTTATGATATCAAATAAATATCATTAGATTAATTATAAAATGTATAAATTATTTTATAGCCATAAATATGAATAGTATTCATTAAAAATTTAGTCAAACATGAACTATTTTGATGGCACCAATTGTTTTTTTTTTTTTACGGAGCGTCTCTCGAGTGTTGTGTCTCGTCCCATGCTTTTGTCTGCTTTCTGCAGCCACGGAGTTCTGCAACACCGAAAGTGGCGCGACAGGGAACAGGTAAAAGCAAGCTCGCCCACTCACACGCGGTCTCAAGGACGATTGGGTCAGGAACGAACAGAACGCGCGTGAAAGATTGTGCAGATCGGAGAGATGCAGCGATGAGTTTGATCCGGCCCCTACCCGTGATGGCGTGATGGGCGAAGGAGAGATCAGGAACAGGGGACACGCCGATCAGAGATGACGATACACTGACCGATCAGATTGGGGGTCCAGCAGCAACGGTCACCGCCGGGTCCGGGATTATTGAGCAGAGCAGATGGATTATTGAGCTCGATGAGTACAATTGTCACTGTTCCAACACCGATCACTTCACGTGTGTGTTAGTAGTAAATCGATGAAGAGACAGCCTTTTTTAGATATCGAAGCAAGGTGGGGTCAATTTGCATTTAACCCAATAGCAACATCACGCGATCGGGTAGAATGTCTTTTAGGATTAAAATGTTAAATTTTGACTCTTTTTTTAGATAAGTGAATAAAATTCTAGCCTCTACCACCCATAGATGGTATACAGCTGGAGAATCAGCTTCATCATTGAGAATTATCAACGACTTAATTTCAGCAAGCCGAAACTGATTCATAAGTGAATTGCAGTGCAGATACAACCATACATGATTGCACAACTTAAATATGGCATATGCTAGTCAGATACGCAAGGTCATGGCATTTCGGGTCTGTTTGGTGGTGCCTCCGAGCAGAGTTGTCTGGCCAGACAGCAAACCATGCCATTGATTTTTGAGTGCTTGGCGCCTAGGATCACTGCTTGGCCCAGGCCGACGCAATACCTGCTAAATGCAAATATATTGTGGTGGAAATGACCTAGCTCCACCTATCACGAGGTCTAGGGATCAAATCCTAAACTTGTGTGCCTCAAGGGCAGGTCTCAGAAAAATGTAAAATTCATTCACAACAAAGAATTGACCTTAAGATTGGGCTCCAATGATTAAACAAGCCGGATATTTGGGGTGTTCTTAAGTTTTAATGCCATATAAAACCAAATTTACTTTTGCTGGAATTTGATACAAGAATAAAAGAAAACAGGAATTTGCGAATTTTGGTAGGTGCGACGGTGACCGAAAAAAAAACAAGCAAAACAGTATTCAAATCCGTGCTTAAAAATCCACGTACTCAAGAATCGTTGTACTACGTACGTAGCTAGCTAGTGTATGTACGTATGCGTGCCACCATCTCTTTATTATGTCTTGACCACATCAATCAGCCTCTAAAGTATGGGATTAGGCTGGATAGGTCACAGAATAGCATCACAGCCGTGATACCGTACAATATCATAACACATCATTTCCAGCACAATTAGCTGGTCAGTTGCAATAATCCTCAGAGGACTTGTCTCCATCTCGGGTAGTCTGCATAATCGCCAGCCAGCTGATCAGCGCATAGCGGGCTATATACGTCCAGACTGCTTTTTATTTGCGAATGCGTACTTGGCTTCCTAATCCATTTGACCGAATTATACAAGAAACAAGCAGGTAACCCCGCGCGTTGCGCGGGTAATGGTGGGGGGAAAAAATATGTATTGCGTCAAAAAAAAAAAAAAATCGAACTGTTCCTTAACGGATCGGGTACTGTTCATAGTAACCCGTTACTGTTCATAAAACCCGTTACTGTTCACTTAGATAACGTAACGTCGCGAGGTCATTCTGGTAATATAGCATTTTCGCTCAGCCTATAAATTGGGCCGCACCCACCGCCTCGCTCTCCACACAAACTCAGCCTGCCTGCTTAAGCAACCCAGCGAGCGAGCCAGCTAGTGAGACTGTGAGAGACGAGAGCTAGAGAGCGAGCGAGATGGCAGCCACGGTTTCCTTCCCGGTGGTGAACATGGAGAAGCTGGAGACCGAGGAGAAGGCCACGGCCAAGGAGGTCATCCGCGACGCCTGCGAGAACTGGGGCTTCTTCGAGGTGTGCATACAGCATACTGCATACACGCCGCTCACACCACCAACAAGCACACAACAATTAACCAACGCACCGCACCTAGCTCACTAGTAATCTCACCACACACCAGGAAGAATTCGATCTACTTGTTGTTTGCCTTCTGTCAGTCTTTTTATCTCTGCTAGCGGCGCCGTTCCAGAAAAGAAAGCAAAGCAAAGCATTCTCTAGTAGCTAGCTTTACCTAACAAACAGCCTCCTTGAACGTACAGATTCCTATTCTCCATGCCATCAACCGACCGACCAATTGATCCTGTCACATCTCTCACGCCTAGCTGTAGCCGAGCCATGGTCATTCGCAGGCCAATAAGTATCTTATATTCTTATTATGGTTTTCGTTGATGCCTTGCTCGATCATCACCTCAGTAAGTCATGTTGTCTTTGTCCCCATATGCAGCTGCTGAACCATGGCATCTCGCACGAGCTGATGGACGAGGTGGAGCGGCTAACCAAGGCGCACTACGCCAGCTTCCGGGAGGCCAAGTTCCAGGAGTTCGCGGCGCGGACGCTGGAGGCCGGCGACAAGGACGTGGACTGGGAGAGCACCTTCTTCGTCCGCCACCTCCCGGCCTCCAACCTCGCCGACCTCCCCGACGTCGACGACCACTACAGGTGCGTGTGTGTGTGTTCAAACTTCAAACACACTAGTAATACGTGCTAGCTGCTGAAGCGCGTCATTAAATTAACGACGTTCGTATGTAATATCGTATTAATTAGTACGTAGTTGGCTATCTTTTGTTAAAGTTTTTGTTGGCTTCTGAATGAAAGTTCAAAGTGCCATGTCACCAGCTTTTGACTCTTGTCTCTCAACCAGTTTGTTTAATCTGAATAGTCTCAGCTTGGGTGACTTTGGTCTACCAGGCTGAGCTAGCTTAGCGCGGTTCCACCCAAAATCTTAAAAGGTACCGTATCTATCACATCGAATGTTTGCGGTCTAGTATAGAACATTAAATATAGACGAAAAAAATTAATTGTATAGTTTGGTAGAAAATTGCGAGACGAACGGTTTGAGCCTAATTAGTCCATTTTTGAACATTAATTGTCTAATAAAAACGAAGTGCTGCAGTAGCCCAAAATTCCTAACTTACTGGAACTAAACACGCTCTTAATGGCTTTGATGCAAGCCTACAAAAGCTAGCTGACGACGCCACCTATCGTGCTATAGGCCCAATCAAACGCTTTGGCTTTGTACACGTCTCAGATCAGAAAAAAGGCTCTAAATACTACCTGACCTGACGTGACCAGACCTGCTCCTATCAACGGTGGTGGTGGTAGCGTGTGTTCCATCTACAGTGTCTTAATTCTGCCTGACGGCGACGCGAATAGTTATCCGATAGATCATTTCGTTGCTTGACAGGTGTTCATCAGCAGATCGAATGCTGTGTTAGTCCAGTAACTATCACAAGTCGAATAACTTTTTAGCAGGTGACAGACAGTGCGATCGATACATCGACGACGCGCTTATTTGCTTGGTGGAATATTCCTCCCGGCCCGTGTTTAAAAAGCCTTCCTTGTCGCTGCAGGCAAGTGATGAAGCAATTCGCATCGGAGATCCAGAAGCTGTCGGAGAAGCTGCTGGACCTGCTGTGCGAGAACCTGGGCCTGGAGCCGGGTTACCTGAAGTCGGCCTTCGCGGGGTCCAACGGCCCGACGTTCGGCACCAAGGTGAGCGCGTACCCGCCGTGCCCGCGCCCGGACCTCGTCGACGGCCTCCGCGCGCACACCGACGCCGGCGGCATCATCCTGCTGTTCCAGGACGACCAGGTGAGCGGCCTGCAGCTGCTGAAGGGCGGGGAGTGGGTGGACGTGCCGCCCATCCGCCACGCCATCGTCGTCAACATCGGCGACCAGCTGGAGGTGATCACCAACGGGCGGTACAAGAGCGTGATGCACCGCGTGCTCACGCGCCCCGACGGCAACCGCATGTCCATCGCGTCCTTCTACAACCCGGGCGCCGACGCCGTCATCTTCCCGGCACCCGCGCTCGTCGGCGCCGCCGGCACCGAGGAGGAGCGCGCCCAGGCCACGTACCCGAGGTTCGTGTTCGAGGACTACATGAACCTGTACGTGCGCCACAAGTTCGAGGCCAAGGAGCCACGGTTCGAGGCCATGAAGTCGGCCATCGCCACCGCGTGAACAAACACTACTGCCTTCTGCCTTGCTTGTCCCTTCGTGGCGTGCATGCTTGAGCTTCAAGCCCAAGGCTTCAACGAACAATGTCCACGCGCTTATATATATAATAGCACCGGTGGTTATGCGTGTATCGATCGTGGAACGGCGTAATGTATTTTGGTTGTCTCAGATCTATATGTACGTATATATTGTGTATTGTAAAGTGTGTAGCGTCTGATTAATGTATGAGCGGTGAGTACGTGACCAGGACCTGGTGTGTACTGCCAAATCAAGTGAGGGAACAAGAATTATTAGTAATACATATATGTGAGTTATGTGGAACCCCAAACTGAACCTTTTGGTTTATGAAAAATCGATATTCATCCCCCTATTGACAATCAAATCGGAACATGTCGTGCATAAAAAAATGGATGTCGTGGCCCAAAAGGGGAAAAGTGAAAATCATTGAAAAAATAGTCATATTGTTTCCACCCCATTTTCTAATTTGCCAAAAATATAAAAATAAAAATGATTGGAATGACTACAAACCTAGAAATTGGATCGCGGCAAAATGGGGCTTTATTTCGATCGTTTTTACCCCTAAGGTCGACCAACAAGTATAGAGCACCATCTCTGGTCGTCGAGATTAGAAGGTGAACTAACAACATTTGTCTGGAAAAAAAAGGATAATAGTATATTTTATTTGACTGGATAACCTCAATCAGCTATGCCCTTTATATTTGTTGGGTGAAGAGGTATTGCCCCGTCAGAAGTTGAAAGTGCTATACATTTTGTGCCAAAATACAACTCCTATCTTGTACGGAGTATTACATAGTCAAAGCCATCCTAGACAGTTTCCTCGTGCTTGAATCTTCAAATGGGCATAACACAATCTAGGCTAGAAATTGTGTGTTTCATATATGCGTTCGATCGTCTCAAAGAGAGCTATGCAATTGTGAAGTCCAGTATCTAATTTGGTAAATTTAGCAAAACCAGCCTGACTTATTTCGAAAAATGGGAAACAAGTCAAATCTAATTCCCCAGAAGTCTCTCAAGTCTTGCCAGTTTTTTTTCTTTCCTTTTTTTGATTTGAAGGGATCGTCTTGCCAGTAACACTACCAAATAGTAGGATCTAAATGTACTTTAGGGCCTGTTTTGATTGTGGCCTGTCAAGCATGTATGGTCGTAAACAATTCTAGCCCCAGAATTCTATCGGACGTGTGGCAACTATCCCTGGCCGAGGCAAATTTCCCAAGCAGCAGTCAAACAGGCCGTTTAGGCTCAGAATCAGCCTTACTTGTCGGCAACCAAGCCCAATAGCCCACATGACTGGCAAGTTGTGAGAACCAAACACGGCAATTGCACTCGAAAAGAGGAGAACCGACCCAACACGGCCCACCAGCGAATCGGAACGTCCGTTTCTCTACTGCTCACCTCGTTCGAGCGGCTCGGGCTCATCCTCAGTCCCAACAGTCCACAGTCAAAAGCGTGAACCAGAAAAGAAACCGAGCGTACGGTACAGTTGCGCACTCGCGCGACCAATCCACCGCACCCAGGGGCCGGCCGGGCACGGAAACCACCGCTGATGACGGCAATCGGCAGATCTCTCGTCTCGATCGGTGAAAGCACTGGCCAATTTCTTGGCTTCGGCTTCCGGTGGTCCACAGCCTGCCTCGCCTGGCGACTCAATTGGCAGCTTCCTCCTTCACATGTCGCGCACGGCGCACGGCGGGAGCCCGCATGCCGCAGGCCACCAACCGCGGGGGTGACGGCCTCTTCCTGTTCCGCGCCTCGTGGTCGTGGTGGCCCATGTACCATCCACATGTGGTTCCAAGGCCTGGCCGTCTGGCCGCCGAGCATGCGAGCAAGGCAATACGGCACGACGCACTGGTACGCACTACGCAGCGTAGTTGTCGAAAGGTAGACTTTGGGAAACTTTTTTTTTTTGGATCCGTGCCCATGTCTGCCCGCTACCATGCGTGCCAAGTGCTAACAGCCCAAGACCAAACCAGTTGAGCAGTGGTGCTGCACGGCAACATCTGAAAGCGGTGCTTTTCCAGGGGACCAGCGACATCCCCATTTCTAGAGCAATCACATAAGGCTTCAGACAGCAATCAACATCTGAAAGCGGAGTATTACAAAAAAAAAAAGAAGAAACAGAATTGCTAAACCTCGACCGGTTGATTTGTCCTCTTCAATCAACTGATTTTTGGGCCATCTGATCTTACGCAGACGGCTAGCAGGGGGCGCGGCCGACGAACACGCGAGGCACGCGCAGTCAGCGAGGGCCGGCAAGGCAGCAGGTGCGGCAAGCCTCAGAGCTCGCGGCCCCGGCCATGGTGGGCGCGTGGCCCGGCGGCCACGGTGCGGGGCTGGTGGCCAGTGACGAGGAGGGCCGACGGCTAGCTATGAGGAGGGCGACGAGAAGGGCCGACGACCGGCTACGAGGAGGCCGACAAGGAGGGTCGCCCTCAGGGCGGATCACCGTTGCTGCTTCTTTCTCCGGATTCTGTTTGCGTGCACATTCGACGGAAGGGAAGGGAAGGGAAGTGTGCAGGCGATGGAATGGAAGGGATAAGGTTGGGGAGGTGGGTCCCACCACAATTTGGGAAAATTTGTTTTGAAATTTATGAAAAATTTATGAATAATTTGAAATATATTTCTCTGGTATCTGCAATTCATAAAAATAATTTGAAAGTATTTCTGAAAAAATTAGCATATATTTGTGTTATCTCCAAATTACACCACCGTGTTCAATAAATTACACTGAAGAAATCATTGTAAATCTAGTAATAGGACAATGTAAATATAGCTAGAAGACATTGTAAGTACATGAAAAAAATTCAGTTGACAGGAGAGACGAAAACAATGGAATGGCCCCGTTCGGCTGGCAAAATTTTTGCTGAAACTAACTGAAAAACAATGTTCTGGCTGAATTGTTGTGAGATCGAAATAGTACCATCCAATATCTATTTTGGATTTGGGTATCCATATTGGTAAGCAGTTGGAGACAGTAATAGCCCAACACCAAACCAGTTGAGCAGTGGTGTTGCCTGAATTTTTTACTATTTGGCCCTTTTTCGAAAGTTTCTCTCAAATAGACCCCTGGCGGAAACAATTCCAGAAATGGACCCTTGGCTCGGCGCCAGAGTGAGTGGCGCCGAGCTCGTGGCGGCGAGCTCAGCGCCACGGTGACTGGCGCCAAGGTCTTGGGCACGGGCAAATGGCCTGCCAGGGGCTCGGCGCCAGTCACTCTGGCGCCGAGCTTGGTGCCGTAGATCTTGGCGCCGAGCTCGGCGCCAGTCTGAATGGCGCTGAGCCACCTGCATTTAACCCAGCCTGCACTTCTTCCCCGAGCGTTCTTCCTCTTATTTCTCCTCGGGTTATTTTCTCGCCACTTTATCCTACCTCACGAATCGACATATTGGACCTTGAAAACCTTGATTTGATCCGTAGATCTTCGAGAGCAAGGTATACTCGCTCACCTCCTTGTTTTTCTCGCATCGATTCGGTACATATTAGTCGGATTTTTGAACCTAAGAATTGTCATCACTTAGGGTTTCATTGTATCCCTCAATATATGTATTATACAACCGTAGGTTCATTTCAAGGCGTGGAAAAAGCTAGCAAACCAAGCCGCATGTAGTTATGTTATGGGTTTATTGTTGTGGATGAAATGAGAAACCCTAGGTTTAGGGTATAATGTTAACTGCTTTTGGTTCTTAGAACGAAATTGATTGTATTGTAGTTATGGTTCTCATTGATATTTTGTTGTGATGTTTTTATTTATGTTTGTTAAATTACATCCTATTTGTTAGATGCAAGAAATGTTTCGGGAGGAGTTTTGGTGAAAACGGGGTCGTCCTCGAGAATTATACCCCGATGCGTCTAGCAAAGATGCCCCCGTTCCTCCTGACCTTCCTGTCCCTAACTGTGATTGTGGTTTCTCGGCCCATGTTTTTCAATCGAAACATCCGGACACAGCCGCGCGTTGCTTCTACACATGTAGTCGGTTTAATGTAAGAAATTATTTGTACTATCCTTTTTCTTTATTTGTTTAAGTATGGTACTAATATTTTATTGGAATCTCGTTGTGTAGGACCATGAGAGGTGTTTTTTCTTTCAGTGGATCGATGGTGCAGACAAGTTTGATCCTAGGTACCTCTTTTTCGACGATTGGTTTAGAGGGAGATATCCACGTGAGCACTTCAAGCGGTGGGTTCCACCCCCCCTAACCCTCCGGCAATGACGGCTAAGGAGAAGCACCTAGCCGCAGTTAGACGACTCGAGGAACCTCCTCTGTGCGATTGCAGAGATCAAGCTGTGATAAACCCTGAGAATACGTTGGAGTTTGTGTGTCCAAATAAGCATGAAGTAAGTGCAAAGTGTATGTGTAAAAATCTTGAGCTATATGTGTTTATGTACTAATGTCTCATTATTTAGGTGTATTCAATGGCGAAGTGTCGTTTTAAGGAGTGGTTGTATGGTCCTAAGAACCAATGGCCGGAAGAACCGTGGAGGGTTAAGGAAAAGAAGAAAGAATGGGTAATCTACAAAGCACCTCCTGTCATGTGCGAATGTGGTGTAAAATCCAACTATGGCCTAGTCCCTTCGGAGCTTGGAATAGGTCATTATTGCGGCCATATGATTGAGTATGATGAGGTTCGTAATTTTTCTGGTAAACATGAAATCGTATTTTGTTTGTTTTCCTAATACATATATGATATAATATTTGTTTTGAACAGAGCACTAGGAAATGCAGTTGGGAATGTTATGATGGTCAAGCTAAGTTCTTGGATGAACTGAAGAAGAGGCAAGTAATTGCACGGAAGAGGGGATATGGACCTGACTACGTCAATCTATTCGTTAAACATCACAAAGAAAAGATGCGTGAGTTTGCTAGACAGCGCGGTATTTGTAACCCGATCGATGTTGGGCTTAACAAATGGAGATTAGAGAGGCGGACGACATTAGAGAAGGAGAGGGCAAGGAACGAGGCAAGGGAGGAGACAAGAGTACAGATACAGGTCTTGAACGAGCATGTTGCTACATTATGTGCCAGTGAGTGCTTGAAAACCTTTTTTTGTTGCCTGGTTTTAAATGTAATATTATCGAGTTGCTAACTGATTGCATTTTATACATCAAGGGATTGGTTGCAGCGGGGAACATGCTGCAGAGGTGGCTCGTGCAAGGTATGAGGAGAAGAAGTTAGATGCCCATAGATCACGAGCTGGTCGCACTGTTCAATCACCGATTGTGCTGTGTGATGATGGAGACGAGGATGAGGACGACACTGGCAGACTGAGTGAGCTCATTGCTCTAGCAGAGGTAGACATATAGGCGCAGGAGGCTGAGGACGATACTGGCAGACTGAGCAAGCTCATCTCTCTAGCGGAGGCAGGCATTCAGGCACAGGAGGCTAACGATGACACTGATAGACTGAGCAAGCTCATCGCTCTAGCAGAGGCGGGCTTACAGGCAGAGGATGACGACGCGTTCTTCACTCAGGCCGCAGCGGCCGCAGACGAAGCGGAGGCCGCTTACTACAAGCGACAGGCAGGTCAGAGCAACGTAGTTGAGCCTAGCCATAGCAACAGGGTTGTAGTAGAGGACTGATACTCGGATGATGAGTTGCTTACTCAGTACGTTTCAGATTGAGGATTTGGAAGTGCATTTGCCCCTTTGTCTACTGTCGGCACTTAGTTACACTATTAATATGTTGTGTAATATGACATAGTATCAAACTTTTCATTATGTGGTTGTTTTCATTATCAATGGTCTTAATATTCCGCTTAATGATACGGACTTATTTCCATTTGAACACGTGCTGCAAAAAACAGTTAACGACATACGACATTATAGAAATCAACACACAAAACACATTAAATGGCATGTGACTACAGGTACCAAACCTGGGTACATAGTTTTCTTTGACTAAACCTAACATGCCTTAGGTAATTAAACCATGCCTTCGGTAATTAAACCTAACATGCCTTAGGTAATTCAACCTAGGGTTCTCCACAAGAAAAAGATAAAGTCATCCTAGTAGTGTGGCCACATAGCAAATTGTGTTGCACCTTCTCCATAGTAGCCTCCCGTTGTTGGTGGTGGTGGTGGCGGGGGTGATGGGGGAGACCCCTTTTTCTTGTGGTTAGGGCAGGTGCAATATGGATCATTGTAGAGTGCCTCCTGTGAATCGGCACCATTGTTGTTGTTGTCCTGTTTGTCGTCCTTGTAACCGCTGCTAACTTCCCTTTCTAGATCGAAGATACGGTCTTGTAGGTAGTAGATGTACTCCGCATGCGAATAAATAGGTCGAGGATCGACCCACCTACTGAATCCACAGTTTTCTTTGACCAAGGAAGACTACAAAAAGTATGTCATGTAAGTGATATACAAGACAAACATATTGAAGAAACAAATAGTAATAGAAATTACCCATGCTCGTGAGCATTTGAAGAAACGACGACCTCCATCTATTCCCTCGGTGAACATCTGCACTAGGCAGTCCTCACCATGTATGCATTTTGGCCACTCTTCTTTCCTTTCATCGTATCCTGTCAGTGGTGCCTCTTTGGTGAAATCACTTTTGCTCTCAACTGGGAACCTCTCATAAAGAGCTTCCTCAAAGAAATCAGGACCAAGAGGACCCTCCCACCCCTAGGTAGTTTTCTTCCCCTTTCCTCTCCCTCTGGACGACCCTCCAGATATTGGTACTACAACGAAAGCAAATGCTGAGGAGTGTTCTTCTTCCTTATTGTTTGTGTGAATGAGAGGGAGTGAGTGGTTATTTATAGGTTGAGAGGAGGAATGGAGGCCTGTCAATATGCCATATTAGCGATCCGTGTGCCTCTTTACCTCAGCCCTTGGATCAAACAGTCATAAGATGGATGGTGGAGATAGAGTTTAGTTGTGCTTCCTTACATGTTGTCCTTGCATCTGAAAGGTCTATATCAGTGATGTGATAATTCGATGCTGTCCATGTATCTGAAAAGTCTATGTTTATTCTCTGAAAAGCATAGATTCGTTCACTGTTGCTTGGTAATCCTAGATTCTTGTACATAGTGTATGTACAAATATTCCTGGATTATAAACATAATAAATTTATAGTTAATCTGTGTACTACATTTATGCCTTTGTACAAGTATAGTATGATTAAAGGTTCACGCAAAAAATTCGCAAGATACGGTCTTGTATTAGAAGCATCCACA
This sequence comes from Miscanthus floridulus, assembly GCF_019320115.1. NCBI lineage: Eukaryota > Viridiplantae > Streptophyta > Magnoliopsida > Poales > Poaceae > Miscanthus > Miscanthus floridulus. The sequence continues at coordinate 124,077,522 of NC_089586.1, read as the reverse complement.
GTTACAAACAGAGACATCAATATATATTCTAAACATTTAATCATCCAACAAGCATAATGCAACCACAACGAATATCACAACCAACATAATATGTCATGCAAAGTACAAATAGTCCATAATGTCCATACAGTCCTGAATAGTTAAAGATAAGTAAATACAAAATTCACAATAGTTCATAGTAACACCTACCACGTCCCTCACTGTCTCCTACTCTTGCCCCTACCCTTGTGACCTAGAGCGCTGGTGCCTGGAGTGTAAGGGTCACGCGGATGGCGTCACCTAGTGCCTAGAGGCGATGTAGGATGAGTCGATGGAGCGTCATGGAGCTGAGAGGGCCCAAGCTCATCGTGCCTCTTATCCATGTCATCGTCGTCGTCGGCCTCCTCGTCCCCTGTAGCTGCTTGACTAGAGGAACCCAAGGCTCCTTTTTCTACGGAAGGATCGTACACGTCATTCGTCATGTTTGTCTTGCAACCACAACGACCAGCCGCACGGCGTAGACGACGTGACAACCTCTATTGTACAAAACTATGTTAACTGAAAGAATATAATGTATTAATGATTTGTTTGAAAGAATATTTTTAATCTTACATCTAGGAAGCCAAGTATGTAGTCATCATTGACTCTAGGCCGAACGCGCTTGATCTGTTCAACTGAGCTTCTCAATGTATTGCCCTGCAACAATGTTTTCAATAATAAGACTTCTGAACAAATATCATTTAGTTTTGTTTTCTTTTGTACAAGAATGTAACTTATTATAAGGGTTATACGGCTCGAAGGTTGCAATAACTACAATAGATAACTCCTAATGTCGGTCCAAGAACGCCTAATGTATTGTTATGTAACTAAACGTAACAAAATAAGTCGATTGGCTTACCACTCTATCCAAGATCGGTCCTGCCTCTACCTACCTTCCTGCACGAGTGGACCGGTCGTATGTCGTGTCCTCATCGTTGGAGGACTCGATGTCGGTGTAGTCAGCTTTGGTCCACTATAGCCTGAGCCTGCACCTTGTCGAACGCTGGTACCAAGCTTGGTATCACCTGAACTCACGGTTCGTGTGCGGCTCGTTGTTGTCATCCAGGTTGTTGTGCATCTCCTCCCATTCCTCAATGTAGGACTGGTGGTGCCTCTCCTAGTCAAAAATCTTCTTGTTCCTCTGACGATCCAACCTGCAGTATGTCATCGTTACATTAATCCACGTACGTGGCACCATATTATAAGAAATGGACCATCATCATGAGACATTTGAAATATCAAAACACTTACTTGTGTAAGTCAACGCCAGTCGAGAACAGAGGCATAGGCCAAAGCTGTCTCACTCCAAATTGGCGTGCAACCCTATCTGGCAGGTGGTACTCGATAGCATAGAAGCAGATTAGAGGGCACCTCATCCTATAGAAGTAGTCGTCGGCCCCACATACGTTGCTCAGCTGAAAAAGAAGTGCGTCCTCTCCACCATACGGCTCCCACTCCACCTGCATCATGTTCAAATAAGATGTTAGATGGTATACTAATCCTTTTAATAGCAGCATGGAAAATAAAATTTACTTACACTAGACGCCGTCAGCGAATCTAGCTCGTTCGTGTACTGAATGTACGCCCAGTCTATCCTCGTGTGCGAAACCCTGACCTGGTCCCAAAGGTACGCCCACGTCGGCTGGCGACTTGGAGGCTAACCTTGGAACCACTCACGACGAGCCAGTACCTCTGGACGACCAACTAGAAAATGAGCCCACATCCACAGCTGTAACAGGTACACGCATCCACCAAGTGATGGGTTCACCGTAGACCGACGACACCCCTCGCACAGCTGCCGGTATAGAAAACACAATACTGCAGAGCCCTAGCTGTACTGACCCACCTGGTCCCAGTTACTGAGGCAGTGGATCCACATCCAGGACGCATTGTCACCCATCGCGTCGGGAAAGAGAACGCAAGCAAAAAGGTGTAGGATCCACGCCCGGCAGTAGTACCCAACCGTCTCCTCATCTGCCTCCTCGGGGCACTATGCGAACTCTGTACGTAGCCATGAGATGGGAACTCCAGAAGTGCGAGCCCCTTGCTCGCCAAGCTCACGCCCAAGGAAGGCCTCCACTCGTGCTCTCCATCCCTCTGACCTACACTGCCCGGTGACTGGGTTCCCATGAATCCTTAGGCCTAGCATCTTCTGACAGTCCTGAAGCGAGACTATCATCTCCTCAAAAGGTAGGTGGAAGCTGTGAGTCTTCGGCCGCCACCTATATTTAAGACCAAGCAAGATTACTTGTCAAAAAGTCAATTGCATGAACAAATAGCCATGAATGGAGGCAATGATTCACTTTAATACCTGTCTACCAACGCAGTTATCGCCGCTGAGTTGAACTTGGGCAACCCACAACAAACCTGAAAGGAGATGACATCCAGGCTAGCTCTTTGCAGGAAAGGAGTGTACCTATCGTCGTACCGAATGTCCAAGAACCCACTGTGGGTCCTAGAATGAAGGTGCGGAAGGTCCTACATCGAATATGAAAGTGCATCTAGCCCTTTAGTGGGTTTTGGATGATTGAATGACAACATGATTAAAGAACTAACCCGTTTGCTAAGTGTGAACAGGTAATAGGTTATCTCACAGGTACTTAATTAAAGCCAAAATGATGTGTTGTTGTATAAACAATCTAGTTCAAGCACAAGACAACAATGCAAATGGAATTCATGCAAATGCTTGTTTATTGTGGGATTTCCATATACTATGTGAAAGCAAGCTCGTGAGTATTAGTTAATGAGACATAAGGGATTGCATATGGAATGGTCTCATATTTGAAGCTTGCCAAATTGAAATGAAAAAGATAACAATACATATGAATGGATGATTCAACACAAGATGTGACTTAATGGCTTGAGATGGTGAAGATAGCAAGGAAAGGCTTCGAGGTACTAAGCAAGGGTGAAGGGCAAGCGACGGCTTGGCGGCCGAAGAACCTAGCTAGGGTGAAGAAGAAAGTACTTGCATTTAGTTGAGGTACTAATCAAGCTAAGATGGTCATATTGATGTGAAGGATCAAATCTATATTGGACAAGTTGATTAAAGTGACTTGATGCATTTGGAGTTATTCATATTTGATGAATGGAATCAAGTCACGTGCTCAAGATGGCTATGCTCAAGTGACAAGATCAATATTGACATGTTGGCACCCTCACTTGATGAAGATTGAAAAACCCAGCATCAATTTAAAGAAGATCAACTCAAAAGGTTTAATTTCGTTTTTCTTTTGATCTTGAGTTAATAGGTATGCCGTATGTAACACCTCGGGTGTTAGCCTTGCATAACTTGACTTGCATAACATGAGCATGAGCATCAAGCATTCATAAACCATCATTTACAATTGAAACATCTGATCGAAACATATGAAACATTGCTTGTTATCTCGTGTTTCTTAGAACATATGCATATGATCATGTGCAAATAAATGCAAGTGTGTAATGTTGGTCACTAAAACACCTTAGCTACACTTAGGTTAACAAAAGGAACCTTGTTCATGAAGGCCACATTTCATGATCAAGCATTTAAGTGATATTTCATGTGTTGACCTGGATAGCTATATGAGTGACTACTACATGAAATGCTTAAATGACCTTGCAAATTGTTTAAACATGCTTAGGATATCATCATGAACAACTTTGGTATTTAAGGTTAGGGCTAGTTTGGTCATTTAGCCAGGGTTTGAGTATGGATCATGATTTCAATGTGACATGTTTGACTAAAGTTGAACTAGGTGTTAGAGACCTTGCATGGAGGAGTTCACTAAAGCAAAGTTGTAGTGTTTGACATAAGGAACAACTTTTATTTTTATGTCATGGACTGATTTAGCTTCTAACATGTTTGAATTGGACTCACAAAAATCAGCTTTTCACTGTTTTCAGCACTTCAAAAATTTTCTAAGTGTTTGCTCGACTAACAGCCTGACAGCCCTATCTTAGTGATGATATTACTCCGTCTCTATTGCGAATTAGAACGAGGTACTTGAACCAAAGTTGTAGCTGGTACATAGAACTACACAAGTCGTGAAGATCGCTTGCACGTTGGAGCTTTGGTTTAGCCGATAATTCGCCATGTAAACTCGCTGTCAGGCATAACATCGGGTCACTGACGAACTGAATCGCGACGTTCAATGGCCGACCGGTTTCAGGCTTCGCACGCCGCGTGTCCCCGGCGACGGCCGTGCATCGCCGTTGCCCTGCCTGCGCAGGCCACGATGCGCCTGAGCGCGGCTTCAACACGCCAGCAACCGCCCGCTCCCGTCCGCACCCTCAGTTTCGCTTTCCCGCTCCTCCTTCGCCTACAGCGCAGCAGTGAGCCCTCCCCGCAGCGCTCCGCCATCGCCATAGCCAGCTCCAGCTAGCGCTGAGCCGCCCAGTCGCCACCGCAACTGCATCACCGTCTTCCCAGCAACTCCCTGCGTCCCCTAGTGCCGTGGTTCAAGCATTGGTAAGCCACCGCGCCGTGCACAACATCGCCGGAGCTCCGCCGCTAGCTCCGTCTCCGTGGCCACATCACCACCGTCCACCCCAGGCCACGATAGAGCGTTAGCTAGGTCCGCCGTAGCTCGGTGATGCTCGGCGTAGCATTCTATCAGGTTGCCGTAGCCTCCACCAGTGTACCGCCGTGGTCCAGCCCCGCCGCTCCGCCATTGCCGCCGCCGTCGTCCTTACCGTCGACGATAGGGCCGGCCAAGTGGCTCAATAGATGTGCTAGGTCACTTAGAGCACGTCGTGATGACCTCACCGCCGGCAACCTCGCCGTCGGCGAGCTCCGCCGTTCCCACGTCATTCCCGTGCCGTTGCTCTGTTCCGTCTCAATGACATGTGGGCCCAACTGGCTGGAGGGTCCCGCCTGTCAGTGTCGGTTAAATAGAAAGCTAGCTCATTTCTTATAGATTTGAACCCTGATTTCATGTATCTTGTTATTTTTGTATCTTTAGTTTGATAGCTCCAAAAATTGTGACATAAATTTGTGAGTGTTCCTTAGGAAATGTAGTATTTAGGAAAAATATGTTCTTAGCTTCAACAGTAGAAATTTATGGAGATTTAAATCAGGATTTGAAATGTGCTTTTGAATGCATTTAAATTTGTTTATTTTATATCTAGAGTTCCTGTGCTCCAAAAATTATGAAATTTTTATGGTAGGCTATTCTTGTCATATATGAGCTTGGATAAAAATTTGAAGACCAGTGCATGTGTAGATCTATAGTTATAGATTTTTCTTTTATAAATAGTTAATCCTTGCATGAATTTTTATAAATTAATTATGAGTCCAAAATTCATGAAATTTGTTGGAGGTGATACTAGTACCATATGGATGTTAGGAAAAAAAAGAAATCTGTTGCTTGACACTTTTCAATAGGATTTTCCATTTATGCTATTTCAAGCCTTGCTTCCTTATCATTTTTGTATAGGATGTTCTACTTAGTAAAATGACATGAAATTTTTATAGTAGTCCTTTGATAGCATTAGTAAGGCTCTGTAAATATTTGAGAATTTATTCAGCACATCTAATATATATTTATTATTTAACCTAGATATCTAAATAAAATAATAAAGGCAATTTAATAAATAGTTTGGGCTTTGCCATTATATTATCTTAACTATATTTGGTATGCTTAAACTGTTGGTAGGTTCTAGGTTGTCAAATTGTGAATGAGTACATGAAGTAGAGGTGTTAGTACTTTATATTGCATGTTAAGTCATTTCCGGACTGATTCTGGAGTGTGAGGAGTTACATGTTGAAACTGATGTAGACTGTAAAAATGGTTAATAACAAAGTTGTAGAGAATTTGATAAGCTTTCCTGAAAGTCTAGGATCACTGTTTTTGGATTTGTAGAACTCCGGTTATGAGTGAAACAAGTAGCTACTACTTGTGGCCTAGTCGATGCATTGTAGAAGTAGTTAAGTAGTAATCGAGAAGAGATATGCACCTACTCAAACAATGTGATGCACTTGTTAACATATATGCATTCGTAATACTTATACCATACTCATGCATCTAGGATCGGAGGAAGAGATCACGTTGCTGGAATTTGAAGAAGCAGAGGAAGGGAACCCGCAGGAGGATCCGCAAGCCGCAGCTCCCGAAGGCGTGGAGCAGAACCCTGAAGAGCTTCCGAAGTGTCCTGACCATCGCCCTACTTCCTTTCTGCGAGGCAAGCCCCGGAGCATTATAAGTCTCCCAGTAATTTACAAATGTTTACTTACGTATTTATGATTGATGCATTAGGTTATAAGAGTTGAATGAAACCACTTGATGCATGTACATTCCTTGTCCAGATATTACACCTTTAACCGGTATAGGTCCAGGTTCGAATATATATGCTTAGCCATGCTTAGACCGGTAGAAGTCGGGTGATGTCCTGTCACCTGCGAGATATAGGTGGATACCGGAGCACGGTTGGCTATATCTGCTATCGTGGAACAGAATCATGAGGTAAAAGTAAATTGAGACCGGACAGGAGGCCGATAGGGAAGCAACAAGGCATGGAGGTCTTGGGTGTGGACTTATCCCCGTCCGTGTCGATTAAGGACCGTACCATTGTTGGCGCTTCTGACAAGATTGAACGCATGCCTCTCACTTAGCTGGCCGGATAACTCATTCCGACCGCGAAGCCGAGTAATTCAACTCAGGCCGGGAATCGTTCTGTTGTGCGCTCCTTCCGGGGAACGATCAGACTGAGCCCAAGGGCAGGTTTGGCCTGAGCATCCTGGCATCTGGTGTTCCAGATTGTGCGGCGCAGTACGAACCCGCGAAATGTGTACCGGAGTTGTACCAAAGGTGACCTAAGACTATCGTGGCTGGTAGATCTGGGTTTGTGTTAGGAATAAATTCCCAGCTGGTGAAAATCGATTCGAATCGCCGTCTCTCCCGGATAGTGAGAAACTTGGCTAGTCCCAACATCGTAGCGCTATATTATGAAACATGATGGTTCGGATGAATATGGAATTACAATACCTGCTATGGTTACTATTGTATGCTTCTAAATGATATACCACATGTTTGGCACAGGATAGTTGCTAATCTAGAAATGGATAGTTATAATTAACTTGATAAAGAAATCATAATTGTACAATGGGTAATTGCCTTTTTCGCAAAATGTTGTCAAGTCACGTCCACTTATACAGCCTTGCATGATCCTTGGAGTCATTTTATTTCTGGTTCATGACGGGTAAGTCTAGCTGAGTACCTTCTCGTACTCAGGGTTTATTTTCCCATTGTTGCAGATGGCACTGTGTATCATGGTTATTGCAAAAGTTGCTTCTATCCCGCCGTGGATGAGGAGTAAGCCTTGGGCAGGCTTCTTTAGTAATTCCTATCTTTGCTTTTGTGGACCATGATCTGGTTTGGCACCGTATCAAACTATGTTGGAAACTTTATCTTCGAACTTATTTGCTTCCGCTTTAATTATCAAACTCAGTTTGTAATAACTTTTTATTCGTACTCTGATAATGAAAAGTATCTGTGAACTTTATGTAATATGTGGCATGTATGTTGAATCCTGTACGATCTTGGTTGTTGTAAATCGTTTATCGAGACCCGTCGTGGTACTCGACGGACTACCGGGTTTATATGGGTTCAAGTATAACAGTGCGACCGCTTGCGGATTGCCATTGTACTTGTATTCTTATAAATTGGTCGGTTCTGCGACAGCTGGTATCAGAGCAAGATTCAACGTTAATTGTCACAAGTGTATTTAAAACAAAAGTTTTTATTTTCCAAAAACCCTTCTCTAGAAACTATTAGTTATATAATAGGTATTTGAAATCTAAAGTGTGCCAATGATCACTTTCCTTATGCCCAAATTAAGGACTATTAGGTGGCTATTTAAGTACTAACATGGGGGTTTTTACTTCATCGTCCATACGGCGTGCTATAGTATGGATGCCATTCACTTGAATGGTAATGTATGGATCAAATGCCTCTACGCCAAGGTAAGATGAGTGTATGACCGCAAGATGTGAGCGTGCGGTCGGGAAGAGTTAGCTTTGGTACGGCTATGTATGCATGCTTGCATGTGTATATGGTACGTATTTAATTGTGGGTTTAAATTCTTATTGGGTAGATTGATACGGAAGTATATATATGGGTATACATATATGAAAGTATTTACAATTACATTCTGCATATTTCAATATGGGTTTAGGGCTGAAATGAAATTTTATGCAGGTACACTAACAACGAAACGAGTAGCTCGACTAGTTACGCTAATTATGAGAGAACGTATGTATGCCACCGTGTCTACCATTAGAAACAAATTTTTCCTAAGTTTGTAAGGACGTACGGCACGAGCATGCATCATGTTAAATTACCATTCACATAATTACATTGTTCCTCCCCTTATAAAATTCTTACTCGGTTATGTAACTCTTATCCATTATGGCATTGTCTCACCCAGGGGTACATGTTAATGGTGCAGATGGCACGCACCAAGCAGACTGCTCGCAAGTCCACCGGAGGCAGAGCTCCTAGCCGTCAGCTTGCTCCACGTACCCGTCAACATCACACGTTCCTTGGAGAGTTTGGGATGCCTACACTCTTATGGAGAGTGCTCAGCTATGTAGGTTATCCTGATGGAATGGAACCCCGCTACTTCTGGGCGAATGAGCGGTTGGGAGAAGGTCTCTTAGTTACTGTGGAGGCCGTTGTTCGTCCCCGAGGTGATGATTCAGAGTGGACAGGCTGGTGTTATGAGTCAACTGGCAGGACTGCTGAAGAAGCAGCTGGCAGGGCAGCCTTTGGGATCTTGAGGAATATCATGGATCGTTTTCCTCAGGAGCTGGCAGCCGCTTTGGTTGGAGTCTTTCCAAGAGGTAATCCCTCCACTGACTCATGGCAGCAGGCAAGAGGAAGATCTTTGGAGATTGGTACAGCAGAAGGGCAGAACAGTGATAACCCTGCAATGAGCGCCATGTTCGCAATGATGAGAGTGTTAGATGGAGTTGAAGGTAGCCTCAGACGTGTGTCTGGTGCTCTTGGTCATGCCCACGAAGATCGACGTCAGCTTCAGAGGGAGCACGATGCCAAGATTGAGAGGCTCACTGAAGAGATGACTCGGTTAACTCACCAGCGGAATGCAGCTTGGTCCAGGGAAGATGTCCTGAGAGCTCGGCAGTTTGAGCTGGGACAGCAGCTGGCCAATGCGGAAGAATACAACGATAATCTGCATGAAGAGGTTCATCTACTGCACAATCAGCTCCACCCTTATGTCCCACCTGGAGCCGCAGAAATGGATCTAGAAGGATACAAGGAAGGTGAAGAAGAAGTGGCACCTGAAGAAGAAGTAGAACCTGAGGACGGAGATGATTCTGCGTCTGACCACGATAGTGATCATGATGAGGATTAGATCGCTTCACATTTAGTGGAAGGACTAATGTATCACCTCTATTCATGTAATGGACATGTAGTTTGAAGTTGGCATTAGTAACCAGACTATCATGTAATGTTAATCGCATGTTTGGACGAACGTCAATGCAATTCCAGTTCTTTGTCGGTAACCACGCTTTAAAATGGCATGCGTTATGAGCATGATAAGTGGTCAAATTGGTGATGTCATGTTGCGAGAATGAATTATTATGCCTCTATTTTTATTGTGATTTTGAGAATTTTCTCCAGTAATTTCAGTTTGGCGTGAGTACAAAATTCCTCTGCAATCTCTTGACCTCAACCAATAATCGCTTATTGTTGTAAATTCGCAGATGACGCGCACCCGTGCAGGAGCTAGTAGCAGCCAGGATGGCAACCACGATGACTTGCCGCCCCCACCGCCGCCGTCTGCTCAGGAGTTCTTTGCCCAGTTCCTAGGTAGCCAGAGGACAATGGAAGAAGCTTTGCGCCTTATCGCGCAAAACACTGCTCGTGGCCACCCACAGCAACCAGGGGCCGAGCCAAATCAGCACAGTTCATTCAAAGAGTTTCTGGATACGAAGCCTCCGATCTTCAAGGTGGCTGAGGAACCACTACAGGCCGATGAGTGGCTGAATACCATCGAGCAGAAATTTCATCTGCTAAGGGTCACAGAGCACCTGAAAGCAGAATATGCTTCTCATCAATTGCAAGGACCTGCAGGAATCTGGTGGACGCACTTTCTGTCGTCTCTGCCTGCTAATGCGAGAGTGACCTGGGATCAATTCAAGCTAGCTTTTAGGGGACACCATATTCCCCCGGGCCTGATGCGCATGAAAGCAGCAGAATTTATGAGGCTCACTCAGGGAACCAAGTCACTCACAGAATATATGCACGCATTCAACAACTTATCAAGATATGCTCCAAGTTTCGTGGATACTGAAGAGAAAAAGATTGAGAGTTTCAAGCGAGGGTTGGGTACCAAGTTAATGAAGACGATGGCAAATTCTCAATGTGCCACGTACAGAGTTTATTAGTGATGCCTTGACCCAAGAAAACCACAACAACATGCATGCAGTTGCTAAAGGTCGCAAGAGGGCCTATGAGGCCGGTGCATCCGGATCTTTCCAGTCAAAAGCGCCTATCGTAGCTAGGCCACAATTCCGTCCACCTGCACCCAAGTTCAGGCCTCCACCACCAAAAGCTCAGAATAATAGGCCACAGAAACCCTTTCGTAAGGCATTCACTATTGCCTTACCAAAAGGAAATGGTAATCAGGACAGCTCCGCCGGATTCAGAAGTAATCAACCATGTTTCAACTGCAACCAACTGGGTCATTGGTCCAAGGAGTGCCCCCACCCCAAGCGGAATGGCAACCCCACGCAGAACAATCAGAGGCAGGTGAATGCCAGGGCACGTTAGGGACAAGTGCATTATACCGCTGTAGAGGAAGTGCCCACCGGAGAAGTTGTCACGGCCGGTATGTTTCTCGTCAACAAGCATCCCGCTGTTGTTTTATTTGATTCGGGAGCTTCTCATTCATTTATGAGTCAAGCATTTGCATCTAGACATGATCAAGAAATAATAGAAGTAAAAGGGGTTTTAACATAAGTTCAGCAGGGGGAACTGTTACTACAAAAAAGATAGTAAAAAATGTACTCATCTTGATACAAGGGAGGGAGTACACAACAGATTTGATAATATTGCCGGGGTTGTCGATAAGTGTAATCTTAGGCATGAATTGGATGAAGTATCATGGTGCTCTTATTGACACTAGCACCCGTACTATCATGTTGAGAGAACCCATGGGAGGGAATGCTTTTCTAGTTCCACTCTCCCGCGATTTCGAACCCCAACATTTAGCCTGTGCTATCCAAGCCACCACCATATGTGATATTCCCGTGGTTTGTGAGTTTCCGGATGTATTTCCAGAGGAATTACTAGGTCTACCACCGGATAGGGATGTGGAATTTAAGATCGAATTAGTACCAGGTACCGCACCCATATCCAGAAGGCCATATAGAATGCCACCCAATGAGTTAGCAGAACTTAAGGTTCAATTGCAAGATCTATTGGACAAAGGTCTTATCCAACCTAGCTCATCTCCATGGGGATGCCCAGCATTATTTGTGAAAAAGAAGGACAAGTCACTGAGGATGTGTGTAGATTATAGACCACTCAATGCTGTGACCATCAAGAACAAATATCCATTACCCCGCATCGACATCTTGTTCGATCAGCTAGCGAAGGCAAAGGTATTCTCCAAAATTGACTTGAGATCAGGTTACCATCAGATAAAGATCAGACCGGAGGATATACCCAAAACTGCTTTCTCTACTAGGTACGGCTTATATGAGTATTTGGTTATGTCTTTTGGACTAACGAATGCTCTAGCCTATTTCATGTACCTAATGAACTCGGTATTCATGCCCGAACTTGACAAGTTCGTGGTCGTGTTTATCGATGACATATTGATTTATTCAGAAAATGAGTCAGATCATGAAGAGCATCTAAGGATTATCCTATCCAGACTGAGGGAGCATAAGCTATATGCCAAGTTTAGCAAATGTGAATTTTGGATGAGCAAAGTACCTTTCTTAGGTCACATTTTATCAAGAGATGGAATCTCAGTAGACCCATCAAAAGTACAAGAGGTCATGGATTGGAAAGCCCCAACTTCGGTGCATGAGGTTCGGAGTTTTCTAGGGTTAGCAGGATACTATCGCCGGTTTATTCCAGATTTTTCAAAGATAGCTAAGCCTATGACCAGACTACTTCAGAAAGATGAGAAATACAAGTGGACACCAGAATGTGAAACAGCTTTTCACACCCTCAGAACTTTGTTGACTACAGCACCAGTGCTAGCACAACCAGACATTGAAAAGCCTTTTGATGTATTTTGTGATGCATCGGGAATAGGTTTGGGATGTGTACTTATGCAAGAAGGGAGAGTAATTGCATATGCCTCACGACAATTGAGAAAACATGAAGTCAACTACCCTACACATGATTTGGAACTTGCAGCCGTTGTCCATGCATTAAAGATATGGAGACATTACTTGTTGGGCAATGTATGTCATATCTATACTGACCACAAAAGCCTCAAGTATATCTTTACCCAGCCAGAACTGAACATGAGACAACGTAGATGGTTGGAATTGATTAAGGACTATAATTTGGAAGTACATTACCATCCGGGCAAAGCTAATGTAGTAGCCGATGCACTTAGTCGAAAGTCCCATTGCAACACTATGGAAGCACTATTGGAAGATGGATTCAACTTGCTACATCCTACTGTACTACACAATATCACAATCAGTTGTTCGCTTGAGGGCAAAATCATAGAGCTACAGCAGACAGATGTTGGAATAAGTCACATTAAGAGAAAAATGCAAGAGCAAGAAACCAAACATTTTAGATTGGACGAAAGAGGTGTATTATGGTTTGAGGACCGGCTAGTGGTACCAAAAGACCGTGAGCTAAGAAATCAAATTTTAGAAGAAGCTCACTCGTCCAAATTGTCTATCCACCCAGGTAGTAGTAAAATGTATCAAGATCTAAGAACCCATTTTTGGTGGACTAAGATGAAGAAAGAGATCGCAACCTATGTTGCTAGGTGTGATAACTGCAGTAGAGTGAAAGCCGTCCATATGAAAACCACTGGATTACTTCAGCCATTGCCTATTCCAGGATGGAAATGGGAGGAGATCAGTATGGACTTTATTACAGGCCTTCCAACAACGCCACAAGGTCAGGATTCAATCTGGGTTATTGTTGATCGTCTCACCAAGTTAGCACACTTTATACTCGTGAACACACGGTATATAGTTGGAAAATATGCTGAGATATACGTATCCCAGATCGTGAAATTGCATGGAGTACCCAGGACCATAATCTCAGATAGAGGACCACAGTTCATAGCTCGTTTCTGGGAGCACTTACACCAAGCCTTGGGAACCAAGCTAATCAGAAGTTCAGCTTATCATCCACAAACTTCAAGACAGACAGAGCGAGTGAACCAAATCCTAGAAGATTTGCTTAGAGCTTGTGTTATATCTTTAAAAGGTTCATGGGAGAAATGGTTACCTTTAGCTGAATTCTCCTATAACAACAGTTATCAAGCGAGTATCAAAATGGCTCCATTTGAAGCCTTGTATGGCAGAAAGTGCAGAACTCCATTGAATTGGATTGAGCCCGGTGAAAGGAGATATTTTGGTATTGATTTTGTCAATGAAGCCGAAGAACAAGTACGTATCATCCAACAACACATGAAGGCAGCTCAATCAAGACAGAAGAGTTATGCCGATAGAAGAAGAAGACCACTAACTTTTGAAGTAGGTGACTATGTGTACTTGAGAGTATCACCCATGAAAGGTGTGAAGAGATTTGGGATGAAAAAGAAGCTTTCACCAAGATATGTAGGGCCATACAAAATTTTGGAACGAAAAGGAAATGTTGCGTACAAGCTACAACTACCACCAGAGATGAGTGCAATCTTTGATGTGTTCCATGTTTCTCAGCTAAAGAAATGTCTTCGAGTACCAGAAGAAGCTATTGCACCCACCAATGTGCCGCTTCAATCGGATTTGACCTATGAAGAAAAGCCAATTCGAGTATTAGAAGAGATGGAGAGAGTGACAAGGAGTAAGATTATTAAGTTCTATAAGGTGGTGTGGAACAATCATAGTGAACAAGATGCTACGTGGGAAAGAGAAGATTATCTGCAAGAAGTTTATCCTGCCTTTTTCCAAGAATGGTAGGTCTTGCAAATCTCGGGACGAGATTTTTATAAGGGGGAGGGGCTGTAACACCTCGGGTGTTAGCCTTGCATAACTTGACTTGCATAACATGAGCATGAGCATCAAGCATTCATAAACCATCATTTACAATTGAAACATCTGATCGAAACATATGAAACATTGCTTGTTATCTCGTGTTTCTTAGAACATATGCATATGATCATGTGCAAATAAATGCAAGTGTGTAATGTTGGTCACTAAAACACCTTAGCTACACTTAGGTTAACAAAAGGAACCTTGTTCATGAAGGCCACATTTCATGATCAAGCATTTAAGTGATATTTCATGTGTTGACCTGGATAGCTATATGAGTGACTACTACATGAAATGCTTAAATGACCTTGCAAATTGTTTAAACATGCTTAGGATATCATCATGAACAACTTTGGTATTTAAGGTTAGGGCTAGTTTGGTCATTTAGCCAGGGTTTGAGTATGGATCATGATTTCAATGTGACATGTTTGACTAAAGTTGAACTAGGTGTTAGAGACCTTGCATGGAGGAGTTCACTAAAGCAAAGTTGTAGTGTTTGACATAAGGAACAACTTTTATTTTTATGTCATGGACTGATTTAGCTTCTAACATGTTTGAATTGGACTCACAAAAATCAGCTTTTCACTGTTTTTAGCACTTCAAAAATTTTCTAAGTGTTTGCTCGACTAACAGCCTGACAGCCCTATCTTAGTGATGATATTACTCCGTCTCTGTTGCGAATTAGAATGAGGTACTTGAACCAAAGTTGTAGCTGGTACATAGAACTACACAAGTCGTGAAGATCGCTTGCACGTTGGAGCTTTGGTTTAGCCGATAATTCGCCATGTAAACTCGCTGTCAGGCATAACATCGGGTCACTGACGAACTGAATCGCGACGTTCAATGGCCGACCGGTTTCAGGCTTCGCACGCCGCGTGTCCCCGGCGACGGCCACGCGTCGCCGTTGCCCTGCCCGCGCAGGCCACGATGCGCCTGAGTGCGGCTTCAACACGCCAGCAACCTCCCGCTCCCGTCCGCACCCTCAGTTTCGCTTTCCCACTCCTCCTTCGCCTACAGCGCAGCAGCGAGCCCTCCCCGCAGCGCTCCGCCATCGCCATAGCCAGCTCCAGCTAGCGCTGAGCTGCCCAGTCGCCACCGCAACTGCATCACCATCTTCCCAGCAACTCCCTGCGTCCCCTAGTGCCGTGGTTCAAGCATTGGTAAGCCACCGCGCCGTGCACATCATCGCCGGAGCTCCGCCGCTAGCTCCGTCTCCGTGGCCACATCGCCACCGTCCACCCCAGGCCACGATAGAGCGTTAGCTAGGTCCGCCGTAGCTCGGTGATGCTCGGCGTAGCATTCTATCGGGTTGCCGTAGCCTCCACCAGTGTACCGCCGTGGTCCAGCCCCGCCGCTCCGCCATTGTCGCCGCCGTCGTCCTTACCGTCGACAATAGGGCTGGCCAAGTGGCTCAATAGATGTGCTAGGTCACTTAGAGCATGTCGTGATGACCTCACCGCCGGCAACCTCGCCGTCGGCGAGCTCCGCCGTTCCCACGTCATTCCCGTGCCGTTGCTCTGTTCCGTCTCAATGACATGTGGGCCCAACTGGCTGGAGGGTCCCGCCTGTCAGTGTCGGTTAAATAGAAAGCTAGCTCATTTTTTACAGATTTGAACCCTAATTTCATGTATCTTGTTATTTTTGTATCTTTAGTTTGATAGCTCCAAAAATTGTGACATAAATTTGTGAGTGTTCCTTAGGAAATGTAGTATTTAGGAAAAATATGTTCTTAGCTTCAACAGTAGAAATTTATGGAGATTTAAATCAGGATTTGAAATGTGCTTTTGAATGCATTTAAATTTGTTTATTTTATATCTAGAGTTCCTGTGCTCCAAAAATTATGAAATTTTTATGGTAGGCTATTCTTGTCATATATGAGCTTGGATAAAAATTTGAAGACCAGTGCATGTGTAGATCTATAGTTATAGATTTTTCTTTTATAAATAGTTAATCCTTGCATGAATTTTTATAAATTAATTATGAGTCCAAAATTCATGAAATTTGTTGGAGGTGATACTAGTACCATATGGATGTTAGGAAAAATAAGAAATCTGTTGCTTGACACTTTTCAATAGGATTTTCCATTTATGCTATTTCAAGCCTTGCTTCCTTATCATTTTTGTATAGGATGTTCTACTTAGTAAAATGACATGAAATTTTTATAGTAGTCCTTTGATAGCATTAGTAAGGCTCTGTAAATATTTGAGAATTTATTCAGCACATCTAATATATATTTATTATTTAACCTAGATATCTAAATAAAATAATAAAGGCAATTTAATAAATAGTTTGGGCTTTGCCATTATATTATCTTAACTATATTTGGTATGCTTAAACTGTTGGTAGGTTCTAGGTTGTCAAATTGTGAATGAGTACATGAAGTAGAGGTGTTAGTACTTTATATTGCATGTTAAGTCATTTCCGGACTGATTCTGGAGTGTGAGGAGTTACATGTTGAAACTGATGTAGACTGTAAAAATGGTTAATAACAAAGTTGTAGAGAATTTGATAAGCTTTCCTAAAAGTCTAGGATCACTGTTTTTGGATTTGTAGAACTCCGGTTATGAGTGAAACAAGTAGCTACTACTTGTGGCCTAGTCGATGCATTGTAGAAGTAGTTAAGTAGTAATCGAGAAGAGATATGCACCTACTCAAACAACGTGATGCACTTGTTAACATATATGCATTCGTAATACTTATACCATACTCATGCATCTAGGATCGGAGGAAGAGATCACGTTGCTGGAATTTGAAGAAGCAGAGGAAGGGAACCCGCAGGAGGATCCGCAAGCCGCAGCTCCCGAAGGCGTGGAGCAGAACCCTGAAGAGCTTCCGAAGTGTCCTGACCATCGCCCTACTTCCTTTCTGCGAGGCAAGCCCCGGAGCATTATAAGTCTCCCAGTAATTTACAAATGTTTACTTACGTATTTATGATTGATGCATTAGGTTATAAGAGTTGAATGAAACCACTTGATGCATGTACATTCCTTGTCCAGATATTACACCTTTAACCGGTATAGGTCCAGGTTCGAATATATATGCTTAGCCATGCTTAGACCGGTAGAAGTCGGGTGATGTCCTGTCACCTGCGAGATATAGGTGGATACCGGAGCACGGTTGGCTATATCTGCTATCGTGGAACAGAATCATGAGGTAAAAGTAAATTGAGACCGGACAGGAGGCCGATAGGGAAGCAACAAGGCATGGAGGTCTTGGGTGTGGACTTATCCCCGTCCGTGTCGATTAAGGACCGTACCATTGTTGGCGCTTCTGACAAGATTGAACGCATGCCTCTCACTTAGCTGAGTACCTATCGATGTTCTACCACCGATAGCCTGCCACGGGGGTACCCGGGGCAGTATGTTCGGGCTTCGGCGTGAGCCGAACTCGATGGTTAACGCAAGACACAGTCGATTTATCCTGGTTCAGGCTCTCGATCGTAGATCGAGTAATAACCTTACGTCCAGTCGGCCTTAGCCTTTGCGTTGGATTGATCGTCAAGTGTTGTGTTGTACAATCGTTCTCCCCGTCTTAGGAGCCCTGCCCTCCTTTATATAGTCAGGAGGCCAGAGTCCTAGTCGGATTATAATGAGATATCCTAGTAGGATATCTTAATAGTTATACTACTAAGATTACAGGGGAAGAATCCTAGTTAGACTAGATCTTCTCTGTCCTTTGCGGGGTATCCTATGGGTCCTGCATCGACAAGCCCCCGAGCACTTCATGGTTGAGCTCTGAAAGTCTCGCTCTGCTCCTTCAAGTCTTGTTGGGTAGGAACAAAATGTTATCCGAATGCTTTCTGGAGTGAAACCTTGTAGCGCTTCTTGAGATCTTCGAGTGGTGAGTGCTTTGTGAAGAAAAAGTACATCCATCTGGTTGTAGCCCCCGAGACTCTTGCTATTTGGAACAAGGAGCTGGAGGATCTTGTCTTGAATTGTTCGTTGAAGTTTTATCAAAAAGAACTCGAATATGGCTCGTTCTTGGTTCTTTTTGTCATAATGTCTTGAAGTGGTCTGCGTTGAGGAAGTCTTTTGGTGACGTGCGCTTTTTTGAAGAAAAAGTGCACTCACTGAGTGTAGCCCCCGAGCCTCTTGCTATTTGGAACAAAAAGTTGGAGGGTCTTGTTCCTTTATGTTGTTTGAAAATTTGTGTTCTGAAGTAGTCCTCGAGACTTGGATTATGTCATCATCTGAGTAGTTTTTGTGGCATGCAGCCTCCGAGCTTATGTCCGGGTTCTTTTTGGGTGGGTGCAATTTTTCGTAAAAAATTGCACTCACTGAGTGTAGCCCCCGAGCCTCTTGCTTTTGCTTGCAAAAGTTGGAGGGTCTAGATTCTTGTCTTTAAAAAATTCTGGGGCTATGTATCCCACAGCCCCGTGCTTTCTCCGAGTTCTTCTCTTTAGAAAACAAGTCGGATGAAGAGTCTTGATGTGTCGTCGTCGTTGTAGTCTTGAGTTTCTTGTACTCTTGGTCCTTTGTCTTTGGTTCCGAGCCCCCGGGAGTAGTTGAAATGAAGGCCGAGCTCCCTAGCTTAGTGTTGATTAAGCTATGATGCTGGCCGAGCCCTCGAGCGTATATCCGTGTTATTTTGTTCAGGAAGAACTCGGATGCGAGGTCTTGGCGTATTCTTTGATAGTCTGCTGTTGTCAGATGTAGTTGTATGGTGGTGGTTGAGCTGTCGATGCCTTTTGTTCACGGGTTGTACTGTGCTAGTATATTCTTCCGAATATGCCCGTCTTCGAGTACTGTTTCTTCTCGCCTGAGTCGTCCATTACTGAGTCCTGTCTTTTCACTGTGTCCTTTGTTAGTCTTATTTCGTTGGTGCTCCTGGTCCATGTGCGCCGATCCTTTGGCCTATAAATACCGTCCCGGTGTGCTTGTTTTCATCCATTGGACATTCTGTTGAAAACTTCTTGGTTGTGAACATGGTAGTTTGTGAAGTAGAGCAGCCCCCGGGCGTATTTTGTAGTTCCTGTGTGTCTTGTCGTAGCTGGAGGAAGTCTTGTGATAGGGATTAGAGGTAGGCTAATCCCGCGACAGCATTGTGCCAGGATGTACGTGGTGGTAGTTGGAGGAAGTCTTGTGATGTGGGCTTCGTTCCTTCATCCGGCAGTTCTGGGTTGATCTTCGTCGCCTGTCTTGAGACCGTCCGGTGCAGATCAACACCATATCCAGCATCACATCGGTCTTGGGTAGACAGATGCCCGCCGGCCTTCTCTGCTCCGTGTTGCCCTGCCGTGCTGCCGATTTCCGCCTTGGATGCACTGCGTTCGTCCTTTGAAGAAAACAGTGTAGCTGATGGCGGTCTGTCCTTCCGAGTAGCAATTTGGGACACGTAGTCGTTCCAGAGCCTAGTCGTGTCCGTGTTCCTCTTTGCTACTTTGCTTTTCGTGGTGCCGAGTTCGTTGGGTCTTGTAGGGTTTGTAATCTTCTATTTTTGAAGTCGTTTGTAATGTAACGAATCTTGTCTTCTGAGTTGTCTTTGATTCTTCTGTTGTGATCCCTGTCATTCATGAGACAAACGAGTCCCTCCTTACATAACCGGGTTCTTTTGTTACTCGTGAGGTAGCCCTTTCTTTCTTCTTGGTTCAACGAGTTGTTCCTGTGGTCATCTGATAACCCTGCTGTGTTGCTGCGCGGATAAGTCTGAAATCTGCCCGTTGGTTCGTACCGTTGTGTGGATTCGTGCCCTCCGTCGTTTTAGCTGCGTCGGTAAATGGACCGTTGTTTTCCCACGATGTGCTTTAACGGGCCTTATGGGCCGTTTGTATCATTGAGAAATCTATTTAAAGACCTTTTATCTTCTTTCCCTTGTCACCCAGCTCTTTCCTTTGAACCCTAGTTCTCAGAAAACCGCCGCCGTCATTGTCGTTATCGCCCGAGCTCCATTGTTCTAGCTTAATCCTCCTTAGCGCTTTTGTTGCTTCTGCCAATTCATGGGAAAGAAGAAGACCGCAAGCAAATCTCAGGCGACTTTTGTGGACGAGGAGTCGTCGCTTTCTTTGATCGAAAACCAGGAGTTCGTGGCCATGAGGGCGGCTCAGAAGGTTTGGCCGGCTCCAACAACCAGCGAAGACCAGCTGCGCGAGCTTGTTAGTGATGGCTTGATCCAGAACAAAGTCATCGCTGAATGGAGAGTTCCGGGCGAGCATCGGGTTCCGGCCCTGGGTCCTGGTGAGATTGTCCTTTTTGTCTCTTTTGTCCACGCTGGTCTCTGTCTCCCTGCTTCTGTCTTCCTTCATCAGTTTCTTGGGTATTTCGGGGTTAGTTTGAACCATCTAACCCCCAATGCCGTTCTCCATCTTTCTGTTTTTGTCCATCTTTGTGAAGCCTTCCTTGGGATTCCTCCTTCTCTATCTCTTTTTCGTTTTTTTCTTTCGCCTGAAACCTCAACCCCGCCGCGAGGAAACCAGTGTCCTTGGCGGTTGCGGGATTCAGTTTCGCCAGGGTCTTAAAATCAAGTTTTTTGATTATGACCTGGTCGATTCTGTGAAGGATTGGCGCGCCGAGTGGTTTTACGCTGCCAATTTGATCCCTTCTCTTGTTGTCCACTCCGGATCTGGTCCTGTGGCGAACGACCGGTGGGACAAAAAGCTTGAGTCTCCTGCTGAGATTCAGGCGATCCAACCTCTCCTTGATAGGATTAGTACGCTGAAACAGCAAGGATTGACCGGCTTTGGTATTGTCTCAAGTTTTCTTCGTCGTCGGGTTCAGCCCTTGAAAGAGCGGGGACATCTCGGCTTTGAGTATTCTGGGGCCGAGGATTCTTCGCGCATGGTTCCAGCTCTTGAGCTGACCGGTGAGGAGGTACTCGAGCGTCTCCAGAAGATGCTGAAAGGAGTGAGCGTCATTCCTCCTGCCGTCCCTGAGTACTCGGCCAACAACCCGCCCCCAGCTGTGAGTTGTCTATCCTCCTTTTTCTTTTTATTTGAGTTCTTTATGTACTCTTTCTGCGTCCGTTCTTGCTTAGTTTTTCTTCGTCTTGGTGTTTTGTCTTTTCTTTGTAGGTGCTCGGTCGGAACTTTGTTGATCCGATCCGCCTTGATGTTCTCCCTGCTGTGGCGGAGGCTGGGGATCATTTAGCCGGTACTTCTGTAATTAGTAAGTCTCAAACTTTTACAGCCCTTCCTAGGGTATCTTTCAGATCTGATGATGTATATGAAGAGTATGTTCCTCGTCTAGTCCCTCGCGGCCCTCGCAGCGTCCCGAAGAGGGGGCGAATGGACGGGTCTTCATCTGGCTTGCCTGTCTCCAAGAAGCTTCGCAAACCAAGTACTCCTTCAGGTACTCCAGTTGTTGCTAGCATGCTCTTAGGTGAGCACATTTAGTACTCTTTGTACTTTTATTTTCATGTTTCTCTCTTGAACCGAGTACTTTTCGTCTCTTTTTCAGCGGGTGCTCTGGTTTCGCTGGCTGAGGAAGAAGAGGATGATGAAGTTCCCCTTATCACGCGGCGGTGAGTTGTTTTTCATATTCTTGTCGCATTGAATTTCTCCTCTTTGTTTTTAATCTTAGTCTTGAACTTTTTTGAAGTAATCGGAGGTCGGGTGTGAGTTCTTCCGATGCTCTTGCGCCGACTTCTTCCAAAGCTCCGGGGTCGAGTTCTTTGGCTTCTTCTGCCCCGAGCTGTACTGCTCCTCCGGTGCGGAGTTCTTCCACGGCTCCAGCTCCGGCTTCTTCCGTGGCTCCGTTGTCGGCTGTCCCGCTCCCGTCGCTGGGTGACGGGGACGTCTTCGCCGTCGTGGTTCCCCCTGCGAGGCCTTCTCTTGGCTTCGCAAGGAAAAAAGTAGTCAGGTGAGTAGATTCTTGCTTCATCTTTTTGGCTTTTATCTTCCTTCCTCTGGTTCTTATTGGTGCTTCCTTTTATCACTTTTTCAGTGCTTCGTCTTCTTTAATTTCTCCATCGACTTCTTCTCTGCTTCCCACCGTGCCAACGAGTTCTGAGCCTCGAGACTCACAACATTCTGTTGATGAAGTCGCGGCGGGGGCTTCAGAGCTACCTGGCGGAGTTGCGGGCTTGGTCGCTCCGGAGGTAACCGTGGCCGTCGCGCCGAGTTCTTCTGGGGATTTGGCTCCGGCTTCCTTGGAGGTTGCTTTGGTCGCTCCTGCTTCGCCCCGGCCGGCTTCTCTTTCCCCTTCTTTTGCTTCCGGCGGCCCTTCTCTGTCCGATGACGTGGTGCAACAATTCGATGCCACTCATCGGTTATCGGAGCTGACCGCAGCCTGGGGGAGCTTGTCGACCCTCGCGACTTCTTTTGGTGAAAAGCTTCAGGTAAATTTTACTACCACTTTTCTTTTGCATGCTTGTTTTTCTTCTATCCTTACGCCCCGTTTCTCTTTGCCTCTTTCTGCTCAGTCTTTTTCTCGTGATCATTCTGGCTTCTTTTTCTCATCTGAAAATGAGAGGAAGTTGTCTTCGGAGGTGGACGCTCTGAAAGCCGATCTTGGCCTTCTCCGGGCTGAGTTGGAGACGGAGCGTCAGTTGCACCAAAAGGAGGAGAAAGCCCTTCGTGCCCGGGTTGTGGAGACGGAGAAACAGAGAGATGCTGCGGTGGAGTCTGCGAAGAATGAAAACAAAGGTGCCGCGGGTTCTGTCTGTTCCTTCTTGTATTTTTACTTCTTTTTCTGCTGACTTGTTCTTTGGTGTTCTGTTCTAGCTCTCCGAGTTGAGAAACAGAAGCTCTCGGAGAGTATTGATGAAATGAAGGCCCTTGTCCGTTCTAGTCATAATAGAGCTGAGGTGGTAAATTCTCACGCTGAGGAAGAACTCGCCCTCGCTAGGCTGATTAGGCGTGGAGCTGACAGAGATCTTGTGCAGGCCCAAAAAACCATTGAAGGCCTATCTGGGAAGCTGGCGACGGCTACCGAAAATTGGAATGCCTTGTGGAAATCTTTTCGTTCGGTAGCCGACGTCCTCCGGACTTCGGCGGATGACGGGCAATCTTGGGCGCAGTTCATTCCTCGGATTTCGACTCGTTTCCAAGAGTTCGCGAAGAGGTGCGCCCAAGTATGTACCAAAAATGTCCTGGCCCAGGTCCGGGTCCTTGCTCCGGAGGCGCCTCTCTCCAAGATAGCGGAAGAAGCTGAAAGCCAAGAATATCTTGACGCCGTTGAAAAGATGGAGCCTGAGGTCGAAGATCTAGCCAGTAGGATTGTAGATGGTCTAAATATTGACCTTTCCCTCTCTGATGACAATGCCTGACTCGCTTGAGCGTCCCCTTGTAATATTACACTCCTTTTTAAATGAAGATTCTTTATTCTTGTTGATGTATTCTTTGCTTGGGTGCGGTTGAAGTTATTTGACTTGTTGAGTGCCTTGTTCTGTTCCCGTCTCTGCTCCGCAAAACGGCTCTATGTGTTATTCTTACGGGGCCCCTTGATTTGTCGGGTACTTTTCTTTTATCGTTCCTTTTGTGATTCGTCGAGTGCTTTGTCCGTGTGATGACTTTGTTAGATGTAGGTCTTCACGTTAGCAACCTTTCGCCCGCACTATGTAAAACGACTCGGTATAGAATGCAGCTTTGATAAACTTCGGCATCCGAGTGCTTTCTTGAGTGGTGCTTGTGCTCTTTTGAAGAAAAAGTACATCCATCTGGTTGTAGCCCCCGAGCCTCTTGCTTTTCAGAACGAAGTGCTGGAGGGTCTTTTAAAGTTAGACTTCGGTCCTTGTCCAATTTGCTTTTTGTTTCGGGTGTTAGCTTTTAGCTACCCTCATCGGCGAGCTCAAGTTTCTTAGCTATTTTGCTCTCGGCCGGGATGCTCAGGCATGTTTTCAGCCATTTTGCTTTTTTGGGTGTTAGCTTTTAGCTACCCTCATCGGCGAGCTCAAGCGTCTTTTCAGCTATTTTGCTCTCGGCCGGGATGCTTAGGCATGTTTTCAGCCATTTTGCTTTTTGTTTCGGGTGTTAGCTTTTAGCTACCCTCATCGGCGGGCTCAAGCATCTTTTCTGCTATTTTGCTCTCGGCCGGAATGCTCAGGCATGTTTTCAGCCATTTTGCTTTTTGTTTCGGGTGTTAGCTTTTAGCTACCCTCATCGGCGGGCTCAAGCATCTTTTCTGCTATTTTGCTCTCGGCCGGAATGCTCAGGCATATTTTCAGCCATTTTGCTTTTTCGGGTGTTAGCTTTTAGCTACCCTCATCGGCGAGCTCAAGCGTCTTTTCAGCTATTTTGCTCTCGGCCAGAATGCTCAGGCATATTTTCAGCCATTTTGCTTTTTGTTTTGTGAAAACAACTCGTTGGAAGTCATGATAAGACATGCTGTGGATGAATATCATCTTTATTGATCATGAGTATAAACTAATACATATGTTTTTGAAGAGTATTGTCTTTCGTTGATTGTGCACGTAGGTCTCTTGTGGCTTGCATGTCTGTTTTTTCCCGAGTTGTTTTTATGCATGGAATCTTCTTAGCTGGCTGATGTGCCATGTATTGCTGACTTCTTTTCCATCTTCGGTCATTAACTTGTATGTGCCGGGTCCGGTGACTTTTGTGACAATGAACGGGCCTTCCCAAGGACTGAGTAGCTTATGTCGTCCATCAGTCTTTTGTATCCTTCTTAGTACTAAGTCTCCAACTTGTAGTGATCGAGGTTGGGTACTCTTGTTGTAGTGCCGTCTTAAACCTTGTAGGTATCTAGCTGATTGGAGGGTAGCGCTTATTCTGATTTCTTCTGAGCTGTCGAGTTCTAATCTTCTTGTGTGTTCTGCTTCTCCTTCATCATATTGTTCTATTTTTGGGGATGTCCATATCAAGTCGGCGGGTAGTACGGCCTCTGACCCGTAAACTAGGAAGAAAGGTGAGTGGCCTGTTGCTCTGCTTATTTGAGTTCGTAGTCCCCATACTACTTTTGGTAGTTCTTCAATCCATTTGGACCCATAGTCCACTAGTTCTTCGTATAACCTTGGTTTTAATCCGGCTAGAATGAGTCCATTAGCTCTTTCTACTTGTCCGTTGGCTTCTGGATGTGCAACGGACGCATAGTCTATACTGAAACCACAGTCTTGAGCCCAGCTTTTGAATTCTGTAGCTGTGAAGGGTGAACCTAGGTCTGTGATGATTCGATTTGGCATGCCGAAGCGGTGCATAATGTCTTGGATGAACTCGACTGCTTTTGTCGCGCTGTATTTCGCGAGTGGTTTGTATTCAATCCACTTGGTAAACTTGTCGATTGCCACAAATATGTACTCGAAGCCGCCTTTTGCTTTTTTCAGGGGTCCTACTTGATCTAGCCCCCAGCAGGAAAAAGGCCAAGCGGGTGGGATGCAGATAAGATTGTGAGCTGGTACATGGGCTTGTCTTGCAAACATTTGGCAACCTTTGCATTTTCTGACAAACTCTTCTGCGTCTTTCAAAGCGGTTGGCCAGTAGAATCCGGTGCGAAAAGCTTTGCCAACTAGTGTCCTTGAAGCGGCATGATTTCCACAGCAACCTGAGTGTATTTCGTCTAGGATCTCTTTACCTTCTTGAAACGAAACACATTTTAGGAGTACTCCTGATGATGCTGCTCTTCTGTAAAGTTTATCTCCTACTAGAACGTAGTTTTTGCTTCTGCGAATGACTTGGGTGGCTTCTGCCTTATCTGCTGGTAATTTGTTTTCTTTGATATAGTCGATGAAAACTTGAGTCCATGAAGTGTTGATTATCAAGATCTGAACGCCTTTAGCCTGAATCTCATGTGTTGTTTCACTGGGTTGTTTGATAGAGGGAACTGATAGCTCTTCTATGAATACGCCGGGTGGAACCTTTGCTCTGTCTGATCCGAGCTTGGCAAGGACATCTGCTGCAATGTTGGAATCACGTAGAACGTGTAAAATTTCTAATCCTTGGAAGTGTTTTTCAAGTTTCCGTATTTCGGCACAATAAGCACCCATGTTTTCTTTGGTGCAGTCCCAATCTTTGTTGACTTGGTTGATGACCACTGCTGAGTCACCGTATACGAGTAATCTTTTTATTCCGAGGGTAATCGCGACTCGTAGCCCGTGGATGAGGGCTTCATATTCTGCTTCGTTATTTGTAGCTTGCCATAATATCTGAAGGACGTACTTGAGTTGTTTTCCTTCTGGAGAAATGAGGAGAAACGCCCGCTCCGGCCCCGCCTAGTTTGAGTGATCATCAAAGTACATCTTCCAATGGTCGAGGATTGTATCTGATAAGGGCTATTGAATCTCTGTCCATTCGGCTACGAAATCGGCGAGGGCTTGAGATTTGATTGCTTTCCGTGGGGTGAAATTGATGTCCAGAGCTCCAATTTCAACTGCCCACTTGGATATGCGCCCTGTGGCGTCTTTGTTGTGTAGGATGTCTCCGAGTGGAAAATCTGTCACTACAGTAATCTTGTGGCTTTCGAAATAATGGCGAAGCTTCCGAGAGGTAATGAGTAAAGCGTAGAGTAGTTTTTGTACATGTGGGTACCCGGATTTTGGATTCTGACAGTACTTCGCTGATGTAGTATACTGGACGTTGTACTTTATACGCACGCCCTTGTTCTTCTCTTTCTATGACTATTGCTGTGCTGATTACTGTGGGAGTTGCCGCGATATATAGCATCATATCTTCATCTTTCTTTGGAGGTGTCAGGATAGGCGATGAAGTGAGGTATTCTTTAAGTTTTTGAAAGCTTCGTCGGCTTCTATTGTCCACTCGAACTTGTCTGTCTTCTTTAGTAGTTTAAAGAAAGGCAACCCCTTTTCGCCGAGTCTTGATATGAAACGGTTGAGGGCCGCCATGCATCCTGTTAGTTTCTGCACATCTTTGACACTTCTCGGTGGGCCCATTTCTGTTATGGCTCGAATTTGCTTGGTGCTGGCTTTCAATCCCGCGCTGACTGACCAAAATCCGAGTAGTTGCCCTGAGGGAACTCCAAATACACATTTATTGGATTCAATTTCCATCTCCATTTCTTCAAATTTTCGAACGTTTGCTGTAAATCTTCAATTAGGGTGTCTGGGTCTTTTGTTTTCACCACCACGTCGTCCACGTATGCTTCCACATTTTTACCGATTTGATTCCCAAGGCAAGTCTGGATAGCTCTTTGGTACGTGGCGCCAGCGTTTTTAGTCCAAACGACATGGTCTTGTAGCAGTAGGCACCAAACGGGGTGATGAAAGATGTTTGCTTTGGTCTTCTTCTTTAGTGCGATCTTGGTGATATCCTGAATAGCAATCGAGAAAAGATAATAACGCAGATCCTGCTGTCGAGGTCAACTATCTGGTCAATGCGTGGTAGTCCGAACGGATCTTTTGGGCAATGTTTGTTGAGATCTGTGTAATCGACGCACATGCGCCACTCGTCCGTGTTTTTCTTCTGTACAAGGACCGGGTTTGCTAGCCAGTCTGGATGTAGGATCTCCTTGATGGAATCCGGCTGCCATCAGTTTTGTTATTTCCTTTTTAATTGCTGCCTTCTTGTCGGGTGAGAATCGTCGTAGCCGTTGTTTTACAGGTTTGGAGCTTTTGTTAACATCAATTCTGTGCTCAGCCAACTCTCTTGGGACTCCTGGCATGTCGGCTGGCTTCCAAGCGAAGATATCTTT